>NC_090439.1:771983878-772286908 GCF_031143425.1 Pleurodeles waltl | reverse complement strand
TGAGGTTTTTATTTGGGGAAATTCCCAATACCCTACATACTTGTTTCATGAGATTCGACATGAATGGGGTCCCTTGGTCAGTGAGTATCTCTCGGGGAAACCCTATTCGAGCGAACACCGTTATCATTGCTTGTGCGACTGTTTTTGTTGTCATACTTGTCAGCGGGACGGCTTCGGGGTACCGGGTAGCATAGTCTACAATAACCAATATATATGTATGACCTTTAGAGGAAGGTACTAAGGGCCCAATTAAATCCATCCCCACCCTGCTGAATGGAATGTCTATGATGGGAAGGGGCAGAAGAGGCGCTTTCTTGGGCCTACCTGGTTCTGTAAGCTGACACCTGGGACATTGGGAGCAATATCTCCTAATGTGTGCAAAAACCCCTGGCCAATAGAATCGTCTAAGGAGATACTCCTCAGTTTTTTCTCTCCCAAAATGTCCCCCCCCCTGGTTGGTTGTGTGCTAGAGTAAGGACTTGGTTCCTATAGGTTTCCGGTACTATTAACTGATGTTTGCGTTCCCCTGCTCGGGTAGTGGTAACCCTATAGAGGAGGTTTCTCTTAACCAGGAAGTAGGGACCCACCTCATCAGTTTCTTCGGTTTTTGCAGAGCTCCAGGCCTGAGTAAGGGTAGGGTCTTCTCTCTGTTGGTGATGGAAACTTATGGGTGCTTCATGAGTCTCTGCTATAAGTCCTTGGGATTGCTCCTGCTCTTTATGAGTCCGGAACTGTACTCTCTCATCCCGCTTTTCTCGGCGGGAAAGTTTTCTGCGGGTTAGAGGACATTCAATGAGGCTTCCCGAAAAAGGAGCTTCAACCCACGACCCCTGGGTCGCTTCTGGATTTCGAATATGATCCAAGAGCTCTTGGAAATGGTCATAGTCGGTACCAACGATACATTCCTCAATGAGTTGGGACATAACTCCCATAGGAAGCAAATCCCTGGAGTCTCCCCACTCTAATTTGACTATTTTCAGGGGGTATTGCTCCTTATCGCCGTGAATACAGCAAATGTTGACCCATTGACTGGTTTCCCGATCTATAGGGCCTATTAAGTCTTCGCGAACAACGGATTGGCTGCAACCCGAATCGATGAGGGCACATAAGGACCGTCCATTAATTTTTAGGGTTTGCTTAAATTTAATGTCTCCCACTCCTGTACATAGTACTCGCCGTCTGGTCACTCCTATCTCCATAGGTTCACCTCCTTCTACTTTCCGGGGACACATGCGAGCTATATGACCCCACTCTCTGCAGTTAAAACATTGTGGTCCCTGTAGGGGAGGACCTTCCCCGAGTCTTCGGGGAACCGGGTCTTCTAGAGGAAATCTCGGTGAGGGTTTGGGGTTGGGTATAACAGGTTTTATGGTGGGTCTGGACTGTATACCTCTCACATCGGTGGATCGATGGTATGCACAGGCTAAGTCAATGGCCATGTCTGTATCTACCTTTGGATGTTGTCTTATCCAGTTTTTTGTAGGAGTAGGTAAAGAGTCCAAGTATTTCTCGAGGACAATTGTCTGTATGACCTCCTCCCGGCTGTTCCCGATAGGTCCCAACCATTTCAGGGCTAAATCTTTAACACGGAAGTAAAAGGTTCGGGGGTCCTCATTCTGTCCCCACTTTACTTTACGAAATTTCACTCTATAGTACTCTGTATCGTGTCCCACCCGTTCTAGGATGCTGTTCTTTATGTCTTTGTAGGGTGTTGTTCCCCCAGGATTCGCTGCTTGATACGCGGCTTGCAAGAGTCCGGTGAGCAATGGCGCGATGTATTGTCCCCATCTTTCTTCCAGCCATTGGGCGGAAGAAGCCACTCTTTCAAAGTTAGTAAAGAAGGAGTCCGGGTCTTCTCCCTCCTGATATTTTTGTAACACCGAACTGGGGACATTGGGGTGGACTTTGCTTGCGGCTATTGTCTCTGTAAATTTTTTCATTGCCGATTCATGTACCAGTTGGTTGTTCGCTAGTATAGTGGCTTGACTTTTCAAGGCAGACTGTAAGGCCTCCCTGTCTTCTTTTGCCTCTCGTTGGTGGGCTTCCCATACCAACTGCAAGTGGCGTTGGCCTTCCGCCAGTTGTTTAATCATGTCCTCTAGGGAGGGACTTTCACTCATTGTTTATACCGTTCAGTAGCCTTGGGCCTTTTCCTAATCCCACTTCTGACACCACTGTGGCAGGCAGAACGGTATAAAAGCAACGGAGAAAGATTATGGTGATCAGGTAAGTGGTTTATTTAAGAGTTTGGGTTTTATTTTATTTCCTTCTGTTTACAGGGATTTAAGGTCTCTGGACGGCTTCTTCTAATCTTCTCATTAGGTCTTATTCTTCTTTCTTCTTTGTCTCTTAGGTTGGTGGTTCCTCTGTCTCCCGTATGGCTCCAGCGGGTTTACCGGGAAAAGAAGGAAAACGCTAAGGTAAGTGGGGAATTACGTCTGGGGTTGGGTTTTATAAGACTAAAGGGGAAGGGGAGAAGGGGTGGGGTTGTGCTGGTAGCGTGTTGGGGCAACGTAAATAATAACCTTAAAGTGCACGTGTTATGTGATTTCCTTGTGCCTTGATACGTGCTCTCCAATGTCCTTTCCCAGCCCTCCCTTATTCCTTTCCAGGTCCCTTCCCCAGTGCCGTCTTAAGCTGTGTATTGCTTCTTGTGTCCCACAAAGTGCATACCTTTGCAAGCCACGACCCTCCTGGGTCGTGGCCGGCTCCTGAGCGTTCTGTCAGCTGAGCTCCTCCGTCGACACTCTCCTTTTCCTCCGACTCGTCCTTGGTCAGGTTTTCGGCTATGCTCGTCAGTTCCTCTGTTCGGGTTCGTTTTTTTTTCGTCTCTCCTCTCGCTCCTTCTCCTTCGTCGATATCGCGGCCACTCCCCTTTTTTACCGCCGCGGCCCGGAAGCTCTCTAGTGTTTCCCCGGCAACCAGGCAACACTGTCCTCGTTCAGGGAGCGTTCCCACGGAAACGTGTGAACGCGGAAGTGACGTGTCGGGACTACCCGACACGTCGGTGTCCGCCATTGCAGAGGACGTGTTCGGGTTTGCCCGATCACAATAACGTACTAAAATGAGTTAATGTTAAGAATTTGTTTATTAAATGTAGATTAAGAACTGAGAGTATTAAATGAATGTGAATTAAACATACTTATATTTAATTAAATGGAATTTTATTAATACGAGTTACATGTGTGCAGAAAAATAAATGCACAGTTAAAATTAACATGTCATAAACAATTTTCTTTGCATATTTTGTTATGAATTGTAAGGTGCATAATAGTTTTGTTAATGTATAAATTGTATTAATGTGTATTTAGGCTTTGTTAGAAAAGAAGGGACCACAATTCTAGTCAGGGTAAGTCGCACACAAGCCACATTATCCTATACCCACCCTCTGGTAGGTTGGCAGTGAGCAGTCAAGCTTAATTCAGAAGACAATGTGTAAAGTATTTGTGAAATGAATCATACAGTAAGACAGTGAAAACACCACAAAAATACACCACACAAGTTTAGAAAAATAGATAATATTTATCCCAATAGGATAAGGTAAAAACAACAAAGATTTAATAAACACAAGTTCAAATTTATCTTTTTTAAGGTTTAAAAGAGTCCTAATCCTTAGAAATAAACAGTTGTCTCTTTGTTGCACACAGTACCTGGTATGCGTCAAATGTAACAACACATGGAGACCGCAGAGGAGGAGATGTGTGGAAGAATAGGGTGCTGTGTCTAATTTTCTGGTGCGACACAGATGATGCATTGTTTCTTTCCACGCTGAAAGGGGTTTGCATCATTTTTAGGCAAGCAGTCTTGTATCCTCACTGCGGTGCGGGGATATTTTGACGCCCAGGGGCGATGTGCGGAAAATCCTTGATGAACTGGAAGAAGGCATGGGCACTGAGTCGATCCGGTAGGCAATGCAGTGAATTTTCCATCGCAAGGCAGGCGCTGCATCAAATTTCCAGGCAGGAAGTCAGGGCTGCTTAACCGCAGTCGACTGTGTGGCAATTTCTCTGTCGGCATGCAGACTTCGCTTCTATTTTGCAGGCGGTGCATACATTTTTGACTCACAAGTAGTTTCCTGAAGCGATTAAGGCCCTCATTAAAAGATTGGGGGTAAGTGCTGCCTACCGCCACGTCGACGGCCTCCAAAAAACTATTACCGCAGAGAACATCCATCTGCCATATTATCACCACAGCCGGATTTCTGCCACAAAAAGGGCGGAAATCCGGCTGTGGCCATACTGGCGGATGGTGTTAAGGTTGTGCTGCTACCACCAGCAGCGCCATGCTAGTAGACCGCCGCCAGCCGTATTATGAAAAATAATATGGCCTGGTGGTGTTCAGCTGGCGGTAGCAGCACCCCATCCAGTCCCCTGCTGGAAGACCCTCTGGATTCAGGTAAGTCAGGTTTCCGACAGGGGAGGAGGGGTGGGGGGTGTTGTGTGTGTGTCTGTGGAGGTGTGTACATGACTGTGGGCGTGCATGCTCATGAGTGTGTAGTGTTGTGTGTGTATGTGTGAGAATGCATGAATGAATGGAAAAGTGAATGCATGTCTGCGTATAAGTTTGGATGTGTGTGTGTGTATGGATGTGTGCGTGAATGAATGAATGCATGCGTGTATGAATGCGAGCATGCCTGTGTGAGTGAGTGTGTGAATGCGTGGTGTGTGCCTGTGTGTATGGGGGTGGATTGGAAGGGGGGAGCGTGGATTGAGGGGGGGGGTTGAAAGTTGTATGGGGAGTGTTGGGGTGGACCTCCTACCAGTGACAGGGAAGAAATTCCCTGTCACTGGTGGGGCCGATGGCCATGGTTTTTGTGGCATTAAGAATACCACTAAAACCATGGCAGTAGGCAGGGTCGTAATGCTGCCGACGGGACAGCAGTGGCCCCTGGGTTTGAGATTGTGATCAGTTTACATGCCCAAAAATGCCTTTGAAATGGGGGAGACTTCAGAGACTGTTTTTGAAGTGCACAAGTTCCCCTTTCAGTTCAGTTCTGTCAGCCTGGGTCCCAGTAGGGGGTTTAGCAGTCCATTGTGTGAGCGCCGGTCACTGGCCTTTGAAATGTTTCAAGCCCTCTAACCTTGAAGCCCAGGAAGACCCATTCTATATGCAGATGAATGCAGGTGCAGATGAATGCAGGTGCGACTGAGTGTCCTGTGTTTGTGGTTGACTAGGTTAAATACACGAGGGAACTGTCAACCAGCCCAGACCAGACATTGATTGGAGACAGGCTGTAAGGCACAGATGGTTTCAAGTGCATAGAAATGTTCACTTTTTAAAAGTGGCATTCCTAATATAGTAATATAAAATCCAACCTCACAAATAAGCAGGATTTTCCATTACCATTCTGGCCATACTAAATATGACCTGGTTACCTCTTTCAGATCAGAATCTACCACTCAAGAAGTCTATGAATGCAGTCCTAATGCTAGTCTATGAAAAGAGAAGGTTTCACAGTAGTGGAAAACGAATTAATGAGTACATATAAAACATGTATGTACATGTCCTGCCTTTTGCCTACATATCAACCTGCCCTATGGGTTACCTAGGGCCTTAGCTTACATATGTAGAAAAAGGAGAGTTTAAGGCTTGGCAAGTACTTTTAAATGCAAAGTTGAAGTAGCAATGAAACTGTACACACAGGCCTTGAAATGGCAGGCCTGAGACATGGTTAAGGGACTACTTGTGTGGGTGGAACAATCAGTGATGCAGACCCACTAGTAGCATTTAATTCACAGGCCCTGGGCACATGTAATGCACTTTACGAGGGCCTTACAAGTAAATCAAATATGCCCATTGGGGATGAACCAATGCTACCGGGAGACAGGCAAAATGTTGGGGGATGACCAACCTAAGGCTGTCAGGTTTAACGGCCTTAGCTTGACAAGATAAAATTTTCAGCATTTTTGGAAAATCACTTGTTTGTTCTGTGCCCTCTGACCTTAATTCTTTTTCTAGGAATAATATGATGTTGAAAGTTCTATTGTATTGAAGGCAATGTCCAGGCCCAGCATTCCGGACCAGTGGAATGTTGTTTATTCGGGCAGAGGGGTCCTCAACGTGCTGGCGGAAATCCCGCTGTGTTCATAATGAGGGCCTAAACTTTACGTCTGACGTGAGACCACCAGAAGAACCAATGAATGGATTGTGCATAATTCTAGTTACTGTGAAACTTTGAAATTTGAGGTCATTCTTCTCTCCTGTCTCAATGCTGTCCAGAACTCTGTCCAAGTCTGTTTACTCTTGCTTAAGTCTGCTGTCACCCTCTGATTCGTTAAGTCTCCAGATGAGTTTTTTCATCTTAGTCTAATTGTCCTATTCATGTATGCTGTTTAGTACTAATATGCCCATTTATTTCTGAACTGCTGATTTGTCCTATGTACATTCTGTGTTCTGCACTGTCCTGATGCTGCTGTCAACTGATGCCGGAAGAAGTGGCTGCACTTGCCCATGAATCACTATTGTTTGCTGTCCCATGAGGAGTGGTATAATTAAATGTGGTTTCTGGTTTGCTTTCCAGTTAGATAATTACACCCTCATATTTTTATAGAGAGGTGTCCTAGTTAGATGATTTTTCTAAATTATTTTTGACAAACTTGTATTTTTGCTTTTGTCCGCATGTGTTGGCCCTCCCCCACGAATTCAAGTTCTAATCTGAGTTAGTGATAGGAATGGCCCGGCCCTGAAATCTGAAATCTGAAATTGTTTGTTAAAAATGTATTTTGATGATTTAATGATGTCTCCATCATCTGCTGTAAAGTCTAATAATTGTGTGCATATTGTGTTGTTGCTAATTTATATTATTCTTTTGGAGTGTTTAATAGTATTGATGTTCAGTAGGTTAAATCTTTTCAGACGTTTTGGTCAGTCCATGGTTTTTATGAATGCTTATACCTTAGTTTAGCGCACCATATACGTGACAATAATTTTGGGATTGTAATAAAACTTTGAAACTTTACTCAGTTTGGAGTTTGATTTAGTGTTAAATTGTTCATAGTGTTTCGAATTGTTAATGGAATAATGTCATTGATTTGTGATTGGAGGATTCTGGCTACTACACTCTTCGCAAAGTCCAAAGATCTAGTCTACCACTATAGAGAATATTCATGGTGTCTGACATGCGCATGTGTGGTTTTTGACCCCGAAATGGGGAGAAAATCATCAAGGCACACCGCATCAACAAAAGTGTTAGAGGCCAAGTTGGATCAGAGAAGAATGTGTGAAGAGAGATGGTGATACATAGGTTTCTGTAGATGGCAAACCAGTGTTACCAGATAGCATGCTATCCCCAATTGCAAGACATTTCCTTGGACCCGCTCATATTGGGAGGGATACCATCATGCAGTTGTTTGAGCAACACTAGTTCAACCCACAATTTAAACTGGTGACTGAAGAGTTATGACACAGGTGTGTTGTGTGTTAACAGTTGAACGTAGGAAAAAGAACTCCAGTGACATTGATCCACATAGGAAGATCAGGATTGCCATGCAAATGAATGCGGCTCAACTTAATCTGAATGGCTGTGCGTATCATGCTGAGACATGTCCTGATGACTGTGTGCATCTTCTCATGGTGGATAGAGGCCTATGCGACTAGGAGAAATGACAGTCTCACAGTGGCAAAGTTGTTGTTGCGGGAGTTGGTACTTGTAGTGGTTTCCTGACTTCACTGGAGTCAGACCAAGGAACCCATCAATAACGAGGCCATGAGAATATTATGTGCAGCATTTTGGGTGGAACAGTGACTACATTGTAGTTATTGGCGAAGGGCTTCTGGCATTGTGGAACAAGTGAATGGCACATTGAAAGCCAGAATAACCAAAGTGTGTACACCAACATCTCTGAAGTGGCCAGATGCTTTGCATGTTGAACTGATGAGTCTTCACAGTGATCCTGACAGAAAGTTAGGATTGTCACCTCATGTGATTATCATGGAAAGAGCCATGTGATTGCCTGCAGTGCCTTCAAATGTGTTTGTGAACATTACAGATGACATGGTTTTTGACCATTGCAAGGGACTAGCTGATGTGGTCTCTTCTGTGTCCAACCAGGTTCAAGTATTGCTGCCACCACAAATCTGGAGAAATGTGAGGATCTCATTCCCTGCGGCTGGGTCTTTGTGAAGAAGCAGGTTCAGAAGATATGTCTGGAGCCTAGGTGGTGTGGACCATGCCAGGTTATCCTGGTGGTGAATACTGCCAGCAAGTGTGGGGGTCTTCCTAACTGGACTTATGCAGCCCACACCAATAGAGTGAAGTCCCCTCTTGGTGATGTGACAGTATGTTTCCTAAAGTGCAACCTTCAACTGAGAGACCACAAGAAGAGCGTACAGAGTAAGGAGACTTGGCAAACGTTTGTGACAGCATATCCCTAGTCGGGGGGTCTTGATGAGCTGAAACTTGAGAGTCCTGGCCTGAACAAATAGCTGAGCCAGGATCAGACCCTGAAAAAGAGCCTAGTGCTGTGTCACGCTGAGTGGAGATGGAGGACAGTTGGCCTAGAAGGCAAGAAAGAGCGAGATTAAGATTGCCAACAGAATGAGGACTGAGTACTGTCGAAGCAGATACTGAGGATTCTGATCTGAGTAACAGACTGTTAAACGTGGCAACCTAAGGGTGGTTTTCCCATCCATTTTTCTGATCTCATTTTTGTTGGATTTAGGGCTCTGCACACTTTCCCACTGATGATTATTGCTGAAGTGCTGGTGCACTCCTCCCAAACCTTGGTAACATTGGCTTCTACCCAATTTGCATATTTAATTTACCTAGTAAAGTGCATGATGTGTGCCCAGGGCCTGTACATCAAATGCTACTAGTGGGCCTGCATCAATGATTGTGATACCCACATAAGTAGCCCCTTAGCCATGTCTTAGGCCTACCATTGCAAAGCCTGTGTGTGCAGTTTTACTGCAACTTCAACTTGGCAGTTAAAACCCTTTTAGAAGCCCCAAACTCCCCTTTTATTTCATATGTCATCTCTAAGGTAGGCACTATGTGACCCACAGGGCAGGATACAATGTATCTGAAAGGCAGGACATGTAGTTGTAAGTTTTACATGTCCTGGTAGTGACAAATTCCCAAAGTAATTTTTCACTATTGTGATGTCTGTTCCTCTCATAGACTAGAATTGGGAAATTCCTTATATATTGCTAAGTTGTAAGTTCTGTTCTGAACAGAGTGTCATTATCATGTTTGATATGCTTGGAATGGAAGTGAGAAATTCTGCTTACTGGTAAAGTTGAATTTTATTAGGCCTGGGGGGAGTTTGCGGAACTTCTCAAAGTGCCCAAAAAACTCTGCAGCACTACACGAAGTTCATTAGTGAGTTAGGTCACAACTTTTGTGCTGATTTTTAGCATGAGGTATTTGTCCCATGCTGAAAAATCAGCACAAATGGCTTCCTTCGCAGCGCAAGATAGCACTGCTTCTTTTCTGCCTCGAGTTGATTTTCTACATGGCTGCTATCTCAACGCAAACTAATGATTTCACAACAATGATGGTTGTGACCGCTTGCATTGATAAATCTCGCCGGGAGGTGGTCTTGAGTAAGATTTTCCTTGCTCGCTCTCGCCAAGTCACTGTTAACGAGCGCAAGCAAAGAAAAAACTCTGCTCCGCTCCACTATGCTGAGTTTTTCAGAACGGCTCACCCCTAAATTTAACATTACTATTTTAGAAGTGGCACTTTTAGAAAGCAGGCATTTCTCTGCTCTGTGTGTCTTACAGCCTTTCTCCAATACAGGTCTGGTCTGTGCTGGGTGACAGCTATGCTTATGCATTCCATCCAGACAGCAATAAACACAGGACACTTATCTGCATACTGATGGGTCTTCCTGGGCACAAAATGTGGGGGGGACTCACACACTTCAAAGAGTAGTGGTTTGACTGCACACAACGGACTGATAACCCCCACAGATCTCTTGGCAGACAGGACTGGGCTGAAAGGGGATGAGGTGCACTTCATAACCACTCTCTGAAGTCTTTCACACTTCAAAGGCACATTTGGGTATAAGTACTGGGTCTGTGACTCCCTAAAATCAGACACTTCTGGACCTACAACTGGACTGTGTCAGAAAGATTGCTGGGCTGCTCACAGGACTTAACTGGACTGCTTTTCTGAAAGGATTGCTGTTCTGCTTGTTGCGTTGCTGCCTGCTGTTCCTTGACTCTTCTGGAAGGACTCTGCCTTCCCATCACAAGTAATCTCCAAGGGCATGTTAGCTTGCCTCCTGTTCCCAAGTCTCAAGAACATCAAATACTTCAACCATTTGTACCTGGACTCTACAAGTTGTAAGTCTGCTCTGCTTTGGAAGTGGGACTATGGTGCTGTACCTTCTGTGGTGTTTTTCCCAGTCCAGGGTGAATAGATAACCACAATTGGCACTTTTTGCTTCTATGTGCTATTTTCACATAAGTCTTTAAAGTTGCATATCTCAGGATCTTTTTTTTTAACCTTTGTCATCTTGGCCTTGTTTTATTTATAATACTATATTTTCTTAACCTGGTGTGGATTCTTTTTATGGTGTTTTCACTGTGTTACTGTATGTGTTATTGCACACTTTACATATTGCCTTCTAAGTTAAGTCTGCCTGCTCTGTGTCAAGCTAACGAAAGGTGAGCAAAGTGTAATTTAGGTTGTGTTGTGACTTACCCTGGCTAGAATTGTGGTGCCTAATTGGACAGGGAGCATACCTCTGCCAATCACAGACCCAATTTCTAACACAGAGAATGTGAACAACCTGCACCCAGGAGACCAAAAAAAGTGAGAGTGCCATCTCAGAGGTACTCATCCCCTGAAAGGATATACTTAGTTGCTAATGATTTGCAAGGATAACACTTGTGAGTTAAAGGGCAAGAGCAAGATCCCAGTTGAACCTCATTGAATTTGAATTGCAACCTGAACTGAGTTTGGATTTGTGCTCTTTTTGCATGAATTCGTTTGAAGTATTAATTATATGATCAAGTGAACTGAACTTTGACTTTTAAATAATAAAAAGGTCATTGTTTGAAGGAATTTAAAAGAGTCTCCAGGCACGAGGTAGCCGAAGGAGCTCAACAGTGTCATTTCAAAAGAAGACAGAGTAGGGTTAACAAAGATTCATGAAGACTTTATAAATAACTCAGTTGTACATTGCATGAACTTTGTTTTGCCATTTGCACAAGTGGAAACTAACAGAGAAGACTCTGGGCCTGATCCACAAAGGTAAAGTCTAACTTTAAACCTGAAGAATAAATTAAAACCTAAAGCTTAACTTTACACCTCAAGTCTAACTTTACACATGAAAGGCCTGATTATGACCCTGGTGGATGGAATACTCTGTCACAAATGTGACATATATCCCATTTGCCATTTTACAAGTTCCATTATATCCTATGGAACTTGTAAAACGGCGGGTGGGATATTAGTCACATTTGTGGCAGAGTATCCCATCCGCTAAGATTGTAATCAGGCCCAAAGTCTGTTTAGACCTGACATCTAAGTTTAGACCAACGTTTCGATATTCACAAAGGTATGTTACTACTAGTACATTTTTAATCTTTGTCAATATGGAAAAATAGTAAGGTTGGACTTTTAGTCTAAGTTAGACTTTTGGTCTAAGTTAGACCTCTGGTTGTAACTTAGACTTTAGGTGTAACCTTAGACTTCAGGTGTAAAGTTAGACATTAGGTCTAAAATTAGACTTCGGGTCTAACCTTAAACTTTAGGTTTAACTTTACCTTTGTGAATCAGGCCCTCTGTTTGCTGCTAATTTCTACTCAATAGTCTGATTCTAGAGAAGTTATGGAAACTAATTACACAAATAGATGTAAATATGTATTGGTGGTTGTTTGTCACTATTGTAGTACTAATTATTATTTTTGTAGGACTAATCTCACCCACACCTTCCACAATAGTTAAGCCTAAATCTAGTGTTACCCCTTTTACCCTGAGTCCTACAGACAATAGCTTACACACAGTAAATGATAGCCAGTTACATGTAAATACATCTAGAGAAGATTTTTCTTCAAATGTTTATTTTAAATTGCTTTATGAGTACACTGACACTATGAACTCAAAGGATTGCTATGTATGTATGCAATTGCCTGCATTAGCTACAAAGGGCATCACACACCATCATATTCGTCTGACTTACGGTGTTACTTGTAGCCTTTTATTGAGTATTTTCTGTGGACAGGACCATTTCCAGTATCAGTTTTCAAAGTTTGATTCAGTTCTTGCAGAAGTTCCCGTATTTGAGCATGTGAATTATCACCCTGGTGTTAAAGACATAGGGATAATTGTGAGGTTCTTTAAACCCACCATGACATTGAATACTGTCTATGTTCAATGAAAACATTTTGACTTGCATTTTGACAGATGTTGAGTAGAAATTTCTCAATTGTGTTCTAAGACAAGAGGCGAGATATGAAATCCTAAGTCAAAGATAGGCGAGGGCCAAAAGAATCTTCATAACCGGGCTAGAGAGGAAATTGAGCATGAAGTGGCAGCGAATCAAGGATCATTGACTTTGGATTGGAAACATAAAGGGAAATTGTCCATACTTGACACTATATTCATGGGCAAAAGTGAATGTGATCACACATTTGAGGTTTGAGGAACTTGTGAATTGTTTTGGGACATTTCCTGGAGTTTATTATATTTTTGGAGAATATGCATATTTCAAGTTGCCCAAGGGATGGTGTGGCTTATGGTATTTAGGTGTAGTCTTCCTAAAAATATATCATGTGGAACATTTTACTCATCCTGTATTAGAAGAGAATTCCAGACCTAAACATGGTGCTAGTGTTAGAGAAGTACTAGGAGAAATCTTTGGGGCAATGATTCCATCTGTAGGTGTCTTTTTAAATGACATAAAGATTAGAAAGTTGTCTATCATAGTCGATAAACTGTCCACCCATACATCAGGAGTTTCATTGGTTGTAGATATTGAAATGATTGCTATGAGATCCATAGTTTGGCAGAATCATCTTGCCTTGAACATCCTTCTCGCAAAAGAGGGTGCAGTCTGTTAAAGGCAAAGCAATGCTGTACCTACATCCCTGATAAGAGAAAGGACTCAAAGGCATACATTAAACATATTACTAACCTGAAGGGAAGGAAATGGAGATGGATTTTCTAGGATTGGTAGATGGTTTGGAAACATAAGAAGTGGGATAGTGGGTTCTGGTTTCAGACCTCATCACTATTTCCATCTCTGCAACAAGTCTGTTTATCCTTTTCAATGAATATAAATAAGTAAAGGCAAGGAAGGAAAAGCAACAATTGAAAGGATTGAAAAGAACTATAGGTGATATGGAAATGGAGGAGAGTCAGTGAAGATTCTATGATGACTTGAAGCATTTGGAAAATACTAGGTGAAAGTAGTTGAGAACTTCCACTGCTTTGACTTGATCTCATCTCATATGGATTCATAATGTGTGTTTTGTGATGGCTTACATCATCATTAGAGAGGGGACTGGAGTAGCGCAAATTTAGACTCCATCCTTTACACGTCAATCATTGAGCAAATATGCATTTATATTTGGCATTATATTTACTGTGTGCTTTGATATTATTAACATGTGTGCCTACCTTGATGCATTAATGAAATGTAAATACTTAAAGACTGAAGCTTTATGAATGTACACGCTAATGTTTATTTAAAATGCTTACATGTAGTCATTTTTCATGTTTTACACTTTGTATTATTTGAAGTAAAATGGATTTTCTTCTTACGGTCTTCATTTGTTAACATGTATAGCCACATATTTGAAATGTACATTAAAAGTTTATTTACAGTTAGTATGACTAAATGCCTTAATTCTAAAATGTATTTTGTTTGGTAAGTGAGCTCTTTCTTTGCAGGTGTGTTTCAGGGCTTCGGTAGCTAGTGGAAATGGGTATAACTTGTGTAATAGTTTCACTGATAGTAAAGCCTAAGAAGAGAAGTGAAGATTTAATAAGCAGCTAATGTCTCCTATTCATTGTGTATCAGGAGTGTGAAACATTCAAGGTTGCTGACTGCTCGAGTTCCATGAGATGAGAAACCTTGGTGAGAAACCTGGGTGATGTTACAGTTTATGAGATGGATGGAGATCCCATTGGTCCCTGAAAGGGAGGGCAATTTTCCACTGATGTGGAATGTTCTGTTTGTTTTAATGAATGCTTACACTGTTAGAAGGTAAGGCAGACTCCCTTGGACTTTGAGGGGTACAGAACCTTCTGCTTCCTTTAACAATACACAACGAGGTGCCCCTAACATATACAGTGAACAATAAGATGAAGAAATCACATGTTATTACGATAATCAGTCCATAATGCTACCAATGAGTCTTAGAGTGAATCAGTGCAGGTAATCAATCAGTCCAAGATTTATTAAGAGTATGATTTCATATTGATCAGTCCACAATCCAAAGCAATATGTACTTCCAACTCCCAGCCAACACGTGTTTCGTCTTTGGGAATAATTAACATCCCTTACGACTTCTTCAGGGCTAGAAATTATAAACAACACACATAAGTTAGGACCAATATGCTCAATCGTCAAAATTCACAGAAAAAAAATATCACAGAAAAAAATGTAACTGAGCCCAAAGAGAGGTGAAATGAAAGTTAAAGATACACCCAATCATGGTGAAGAAAACATTTATTTTATAACACATTCAGGAGAACTCAGGGACCATACCCAAATATCCACAATCAAAGGAAAAAGCAAACTTTATGCCACACCCAAGTGAGCAAATACTAAAGAATTCAAAATAACCAAATTCACACAGAAAATGTAAACTCTGTGGATGAATCGTCAATAAACATAGTTAATTTATCAGGTTTGGTATTGACAACAGGGATTAAGAACCTTCTATCTAAAGGTCTCAGTTATTGTCCTAGTAATTTTGGAGACCCATGTAGATCAAAAATTGATCTATTTAAGTTTGTACGCAAACTTAAGTTGAAGCAGCATTTTCAAAATGTCCCAGATAGGATCATGGATTCTGAGGCTATTGAGTCTTCTTCCAGTGCTTTATCTATTGAGGATGTACACGATACAGCAGTGTTGGTATCTTTAGCTGAACGAGATGAAGATCCTGACATCACATCGAGAATTTTGCATGATTTAGATATTATCTCAAACATGAGTGTCTCAAGTGGTTTAAGAATGAAATCCAGATGGACTCCAAGATCTGTAGTCTCCAATTCTTTAGACAAGTTTTTTGATGTGGTATGTCAAGATTATGACAATTATCTAGCCAAGAATAAATCTCGACATGTACTAATGAACTTAGATACGGAGGAACTAGCTGCTTTACATGAATTAAAACTTAATAAAGATATCATCATTAGACAAGCAGACAAAGGCGGAAACGTGGTCATAATGAATAAAGTGGATTATGATAACGAAATTCTGTCACAACTCAATGATTTGTCCTGTTATGAGAAAATTGCATACAATCCAATTTCTCCCCTTACACTCATGATTAATAAGAACTTATTGGTCTGGCAACAGCAGGGATTATTGAATAAAGATGAATACTTGTACTTAAAGGTACATCATCCCCGGTATCCGTGTATATACACTCTACCTAAAATACACAAGGGGTTACCCTTCCCACCAGGGAGACCCATTGTCTCGGGTATACTTAGTCCCACGGAAAGACTATCAGAATTTGTAGACTGTTTTCTGCAACCACTGGTACATAACCTTCCTTCTTTTATCCGAGATACCACACATATTTTGAGTATCTTGAGTGATATTGATTGGGATAGTAGTATGCTTCTGGTGACTTTAGATGTTGTGTCACTCTATACATGTATTAAACATGATTTAGGCTTAGAAGCCCTAAATTTTTTTCCTAAACAAAAGATCTGCAAGCTTGTGGGATCATACCAAAATGATATTAGATATGATCAATATGATTACGAATAATAATTTCTTTCTATTCAACAACACATGGTTTCGGCAAAAACAAGGTGTAGCCATGGGCTCTAAGTTCTCTCCATCCTATGCGAATTTATTCATGGGGTGGTTTGAACACATATGGGTCTGGGGTCCTGGCACTGATGCCTGGCAAACATACATTTTATTCTGGGGTCGTTACATAGACGATTGCTTAATGATTTGGACAGGTGGCGAAGATAAACTTGTGGAATTCTGTCATTTCCTAAATTCTAATCATATGAATGTGAGATTTACATATCAATACAGTGCTGTCAAGATTGAGTTTTTAGATGTTGAACTTTTTCCCATTGATGATAAAATCCATAGTAGACTTTTTCGGAAAACTACTGCATGTAATTCTATTTTACATGCCAAAAGTGCTCATCCCAGATATCAGGTGACAGCGATTCCTTATGGTGAATTCTTGAGGGCACGACGGAATTGTAGCATAGATGATGAATTTGTTGAGCAAATGGATGATATGGAGAGGAGATTCATAACCCGTGGCTACTCAAAAAAGATCCTTAAGAAAGCTCGACGTAGAGTAAGGTATCTAGATAGAAATGTCACTCTAAAACCTAAAGAAAAGAAGGAGATTAATGTGGAATCCAATGTGGTAAGGTTTATAACCGATCATAATGATGCATCCTTGATTTTGAAGAAATGTATTATGAAACATTGGAAAATATTAGTACAGGATGTATCACTTAAGGATGTAGTGCCTAAAACAGTAGTTACATCATTTCGTAGAGGTAAAACCCTCAAAACTCTATTAAGCCCAAGCTTCACCACAGTCTCCCCAAACAAAACTTGGCTATCCCAAAGAGAAGTGGGTTTCTCTAAATGTGGTTCTTGTGGAGTCTGTCGGTGGGCGTGTCATAAGGTAAAGGAATTCTCTCATGAGGGTTCATCTTACTTAATCTGCTCTACTATGAATTGTAATTCCAATTTTGTTGTATATGTAATACGTTGCAAATGTTCTAAAATTTATGTTGGAAGTACGATACGACCACTTAAAATCAGAATAGGAGAACACATGAGGGCATTTAAGAATATGGATGAGAGATACCCCTTGGTGGCACATATAATGTCCTGTAACTCACAATCAGTTCATAGAAACTTTGAATTTTTGGGACTTGAACATATCCCTCGTGACCCCAGTGGTGGCAACAGAGAATTACACTTACGCAGACAAGAAGCCTTGTGGATTATGAGATTAAGAGCAGTAGAATCAGGTTTGAATTCCGATAGAGAATTGGAATTTTTCTTGGGTGATTAATTTTGTCAATAATGTTAATATGTTGAATCAATCATATTGAATATGCTAACACTGCACAAGTATGTAAAGGTGGTGCATTGGGTGCATCATCATATAATTACCATATGACTGGTTTGTATTCATAAGTGGTGTACCAAGATTCTCAAATACGTCACAAATTCAAGCAATGAGGGGGTTTCTTTTCTATTCAATCGACTCTCTATTCTTGTATAGTCTTTGTTCTCATCCCTTTTTTCATGTGGTGACTGATAATGTGATTGTAGGTTGTGTAATTGTAGCGTACTCAAGTCATGAATGTGTTGATTAATTTGTGGCACTGGGCATATTTTGTAAATTGGTGACAATTATAGCTGGTGTTTCTCTCCCCAATACATTAATATTTGGTGAATTATAGTTGGAATTATTTGAACTGTGTTGGTTCATTATGCTGACTTACTGGTTATAGCAAAACACGTGAACTGCTATTTATATTATTTTCAGCGAGTGGCATAGTCAGCATTTAGTTTATATGACAAGGTAATTTTTCATGTTGGTGTACTCATCAGAGATGGCCACATCAAAACGGTTGAACCTTCCGTATTTTGATATTATTATCCCCAAGACTGAATGGGGAAGAACCCGGAAGTAATTTATACTTCCGAGTTCGTGTGCGTGGAGTTAGCGTTAATTGTTATTTTTTTTATCATTAGCGAGTGGCACAGTTAGAATTGAGTTCTTGTGACGAGGCAATTTATCATGTTGATGTATTTATCAGAGATGGCTTCAAAACGGCTGAATCACAGTCCGTTTTTGATGTTGTTATTCCCAAGACTGATTGGGGAAGAACCCGGAAGTATATTTATACTTCCGAGTTCGTGTGCGCGGAGTCAGCATACTCGCTGGGCGTCCTGACTTGGAGGCGCCGGTATTTGGATTCCGGAGATATTGTTTGAATTACTTGGCGTTCTGATACGGAGTCGCCAAGATTTACATTTGGGAATTTTCAATTTGAGATTATTGTGGTGAGTAGAGTGGCAGGCGATATTAGGTTAGTCAGATTTAAACATTATCCTTCAATTACTTCACTTTTATGACTGCTGTTTTTGGGCATTACCACAATTAATGTTTTAGCGACTATAAAAGCATAAATATCACCGCAGTTACAGCATTAGACACCGATCTTGTTTGTTTGATTAGTTTCTTTATAGAATATTGGCTATTATGGGTTGTTAAATGGTGGACACATGTATGTTAACTACATTACATTGAGAATTATATGTTCTTATTTGGCAGTGCATTGAAACCTATGCTTGGTGGATTTTGACATTGCAAGTTATCAATTACGGATGACCTGACATCACTGAGTAGTATTAATGGTGTCATTGGAGGTTCAAGGTATTGTTGTGTAACATTGAATTATGTACATATTTTTAAGGTTTGCACTATGGGTGGTGTGAATTTGGTTATTTTGAATTCTTTAGTATTTGCTCACTTGGGTGTGGCATAAAGTTTGCTTTTTCCTTTGATTGTGGATATTTGGGTATGGTCCCTGAGTTCTCCTGAATGTGTTATAAAATAAATGTTTTCTTCACCATGATTGGGTGTATCTTTAACTTTCATTTCACCTCTCTTTGGGCTCAGTTACATTTTTTTCTGTGATATTTTTTTTCTGTGAATTTTGACGATTGAGCATATTGGTCCTAACTTATGTGTGTTGTTTATAATTTCTAGCCCTGAAGAAGTCGTAAGGGATGTTAATTATTCCCAAAGACGAAACACGTGTTGGCTGGGAGTTGGAAGTACATATTGCTTTGGATTGTGGACTGATCAATATGAAATCATACTCTTAATAAATCTTGGACTGATTGATTACCTGCACTGATTCACTCTAAGACTCATTGGTAGCATTATGGACTGATTATCGTAATAACATGTGATTTCTTCATCTTATTGTTCACTGTATATGTTAGGGGCACCTCGTTGTGTATTGTCTGATTTATGAGGTTTTTTTGTTGACCTTTAGGGTTGGGTGTTTCCCTAGTGGGGTTCCCCATTATTTACTTGGGGTGGATTAGGCACCCTGAGCGCCATATTTCCTCAATTTGCACCCGGTTCTCTGTGTTTTCCCTTCTGCTTCCTTTATTCTTGCAAGTGTGTAGCTTTATGCATAATACTCTTTTCTAATTGGAAGACTTCTACTGAAGTCTCCACCATGATGAAACTATCCTGCACTCCTAAATTGCCATAAGCAACATTCCATTTATCCCTGAGCCTTTCTTCCAACCACTCTTAAGATTTTTTTCCGACCCATCCTCATTCCTTACTTAGAATTCTTATTGGATTAATTTTTAATTATTTTATGTTTAGGAGGGAGAACAGGAGTTTCTTTATGGGACATACATTTCAAAATCTTAGCTTCTGTAGTGCTGTGATTGTAGAACCTCTGTATCTCAATCTATTGAGACTGAACCAACTGCAATATTTCAGCTTCCCAGCTGCAATTCTGTATCTTTTCAATATTTTCATGACATGCATGTATGTTCAATTGATTACTGGTTGGAAATAAACCAACTTAACCTTAAGTAGTGATTCCTGGTCCTTATTGAGGGGTCATCTTGGCTTTATAGAAAATGTAATTGTTTATAATTGTAAAGGTCTTGTGTATCTCAACCACTGTAAAAAGGTCCATTGGACAAGAGTGTAAAATCATGCTTGTGGGCGCTCTCACATGTGTAATCTCACTGTGCAGGTGTGAACTACAAATTCAACCAGTAAAAAGTACTCCTCCTGACAGGCCTAAATCTTCCTTTTAAATATTAATTCATCACCCTAAGCAAGCCTTACTTCCCATAAGGCATGCATGGTATTGAAAAGTAGGACATACAAAAGTTTAATGTTGAACATGTTCTTACAGTAAAAAGGCCCTAAAATCTTTGCTCACTGTAATAGAGTTGGCTGTTCCATAGTAAACTATTGGTAAACAATATTACATTTAATAATGTTAGCTCCAACCAGGAAACACCTACAAATTTCATTTTTAGACTTTTTGAAATATGTATTAAAAGTCCAACTCAAGATGGTACTCTTACAAAGTATCCCTTCCTTACCCTAAGCTTCCCGATGTCCATTTGCATGAGCTTATCTGTTATATGGCAACTGAATATCCAGCTTGGTAATATTTTAAATGTATTCCAAGCACTGAGGCAAAGCCCTTTGGTATGAGAAGGTGTTCTGATCCTCTGTCAGGATTACCATCTGGGCTGTGACCAGGAACTTAATAAACTTTAAAGAGGCCTACCCTGTTGCAGGCAAATGTTTGCTGATACCTCATCAAAGCCCTCATTTGTCCCACCAACCAGGCAGGTGCCAATCACTTCTCAACTAATACACCAATAGTGTACATTGCTGTTCAGTTGTGTAATCTAGGACTTGTATTTTTAAGTACTAATCAGTGATTTAAGTTAAAATAAAAAAATTCCCTTTACTAAACTGACATCAAAATGTACTTTTATTTTTTCCAAAATAAGATTTATTTTTTAATTGGTCGTTTTTTTTTTTTCCGTAAATTTTATTCTTATTCTCTTGTTTTGCATCTTCAAAGTTTGACCTGACAGAAGTGATTCTGAGCAGCATTGATAGCCTCAACATTGCAGATCTGAGGAAGCTGTGTAAGGAGAAAGAGCTGAAACTGGCAAAATGATCTAAGAATATAGAGTCTCACATAGCCCTCAGTGGATGGGAGGGAATCCACCTTTTGCTGTTTACCACACCGGAGCAAGAATATGAAGGGACATAAGATATGAAGAAGACGAGTAAGAGTGTGATGGTTCTGCAGTAGAGCCAGTACCAGTGGAGGCGGAGGTGCCAATAGGATTCAGCTGCCTTATCCAGAGCTGAGAGCTGTGTGCCCTCTTGCAGCTTGGCACAATCACACATGCTTTACACATTCCCTCTATTTTAGGCTGTCTGCGCAGTGGCATATTTATCAGGGGGTAGTGCTCAGATTAATTTAGTGCTTTTAGGGTTCACCCTGTCAAGGATTGTTTTTATTAGTTGAGGTGGGTGCTCAAACCCCTCAAAATTATAATCGCATTTCTCATGTAAGGTGGTCATATTATTCAAATGTACCTATATCAGGGTCTCATCGGATACAAAGTGAATTGCCTGAACAACTGTAATAGTGAATATGTGACTTGTGATCTATATTGTGCATGTCACTGGATGTCCATTGACAAAGCCAAGAAACAATGAAAACTCAGAATCCAAGAACACCAGTAAGGCATTCTTGATTTGAGACATCCCTTTTCTGAAAACTTTGCACAAAAATATGACATTGGCCAGAACATCATTTACCATGGAATAGAAAAGTGTCCAAAGAATGTAAGCAGTGATGATAGGGTTTTGGTGTGCTTAAGCACTAAACAAACTCAACGCATCTAAATTTCACTAAGTTCCCAGTGTCACTTCCAGCAGATACCACCGCCTACAAAGCAATCAATATTTAACCTCAATCTTACACTGCCAGTTTTAACTAATGCAACCACAGAACATATTCATTACCCAGCACTTATCCTCCACTTATTCAACCATCTTACTGACAGAAAATAAAATAAATGATGGTCAGATTGAAAAGGTTCTCAACTTTATGGTGGAGAAGCCGGAGGTAATTTGTTGAGATAAATTTCTAAAGTAATTGGACTGTGTGGTCAACAGGTCAGAACCAAGGTAATATGGTTTAAAAAAAACATGTGGAAGCTTATCACCAAGAAGTGCACTTCAACATAGATCATCATTACAAATGTCCTTAATACCTAAAAGCACTGGGAGGTCCTCTCCATATGATCCCAAAGAAAGGTAGAGGTCTGAATATCTAAGAAAGAAGGTAAGGTTCAATTCACCCAAAAGCAGAAAAAAGTGCTCATAGTGGTCTGCTGCAACCTCCATGTCAGAGCAGCTGGTGACTCATAATAGAGACATGGTGGGGAGTACCATTTGCTTCAATGGATAACAGACCTGAATTCATACCCATGTAAATCTTCACCAATCTATCACTGCATGAGCACATAACGGTCAGATCAGGCTGCTAACTGAGAGATAAGGACATGTGACGTACCCTTGCCATAACATACAGAGGTCCCTTTGAAATATATACTTTGTAAAATGTAGTTTACAGAGTGACACATTATCAATCAGCACTATTTGCAGTTTCCAATTTACATGCTGTCCGGTGGTGACTGCAGCCAGGAACGGTCAGAGAGGGTCAGAGCATGGAAATGGGGGGGGGGGGGGTAATAATAATAAAGAAAAAATCTCTTACCTGCCGCTGCTGGACACCACCTCGGTGTACCTCACCACCTTGTTCTTCTTGTGTTGCTCCCCTCCCCACCCAATCCAGATGCTTCTCTCATGCTGTTTCCCAGCATGAGAGAGGCACCAGGATTGGCCTGAGTGGGTTGAAATGCTGCTCAGTTAGGGAGTGGAGCCTGCACTTTGTCTCCACCCGGCTGTGAAATATAGCTTGGTGGAGAGTTTTAAGTGCGCCTCAGGTGGCCTCAGGTGGCCAACCAAACTGACATGCACACTTAGAGTGCACCTAATACTCTCTCTCCCTGCTGACAAAAAGGATACTCGGCCCACCCCACCCTATAGTCCACAGAAGAATAAAATTATAATAAAGTACTTTTATTAATATATTTTTTTCTGCTTTTTGCTGCCTTTCAGCAGTGGGGTGACGCTCCTCCACCATAGTGGAGGGGCTGCCCCTGATGATGTCTAGATTGGAATCAAAACACATTGAGAGTCTTTGCAGAGAAATTTGTGCCCAAAGGTTCAACACAGGTACTAGAGCTACAGATAAGTGATTTTTATTAAACTCCCTAAGTGAAAGTGGAATCCACCATAAATCTGTGAAATGGCACAAATCAATGACCTGCACTCTGCTTCTGATGTGGTTCTCTCCCAAACACTTTTTGCTGGCCAGGCAGAACCTTAGAAAAGAAAATCAAGAAACATCTGAAACTTACCTGTTTACAAGGTTCACTTTTTGGTATGGATTATATCCCAATTATTCTCGACAAGTGGATTGAAAAAATGGGTGTGTTTCCCCAAATTCAACATTTTTTTACTAAGCAACACTCATGAGTGGCTCTTGTGTAACATGACAATCTCGTTTCAAACTCACATTTGACCCAGCAATTTTTACATCAGCCGGAAGCTGATCACAAATAGTAGTAATCAATTGAATGAACCTACCCCAAGTATAGGTTGCCCAATGTAGGAAATCACTTTGCTATTAGCGTTAATGCTATCATCATGATATAAACCCAAACATATACATATCTGTCTGAGTATGGAAAAACAAGAGCATGGTACCATTTAACTACTTCACTTAGAGGCCAGTGTCAGACTGAAATCTGGAGGTCTTTTGTATCTGTAGCAAAGTTCAGTGGTCTAGTAATCATATATTCATATTCATAATAATTTATATGGTTAATAAAAACCATAAAAGTAAACAGCAAGCAAAGCAAACCAATAATGCATTAAGATGTCAATAGTCATAAAAACAGACAAATAGACATTAAAAAACAGAAGGACAAAAACAACTTCTTCACTACAAACGTTGCTTCCTGTTGCAAAAGGCACCCAACAAGGAAGCTAGCCACATTAAAACAGACTAAGGGGCTCATCCAAATTTGTAGGTAGGTCAAGGCATGTCTTACTTGGCAAAATCCCATCCCCCTAAGCAAAGGTGCAATGTGGCAATGTCGTAAATGAGTGTAGTGGCCACAAAACCTGATAAAGTGCCTTGAGGCAAAGTTATCACATAAACATGGCCCCTTGTCTTCCATATTATGTTTGCCTAAGGAGCTGTTAAGATCCAATGCAAACGGCTCAATCAAAAACAAGTAAATGAAATACAATAGTGGGAAATCATTACAGCTATTAAAAATGGCTCCCTAGATAAACTGCTTGTCACAAGGGAGTGGGCCCGAACCAACTGTTTCAAAAGTTCCACTGGTTCTCTGTCAGCTTCGGCTGCGAGGAAAAAGAGATTTTTAATAGAGGGCAAATATATCTTAGCAATCTTATCTAATGACCCAAATAATGTAGAGTAACCCAGTTTGTCCAGTATGTATTATACATAGTGGAGCCATGGGATAGCATCCCGATTATCTAACGGGATGCAGTACCTAGTAATTGCTAGATACAGGGCTAACTCTGGGCTTGAACAAATTCTACACCACCTTACAAGTGGCATAAAGGTCAACCATTCTGATATGTATTCCAGCCCAAGTTCTTCGTGAGCTACATAAGTGGCCACTGATTGGGGAATTAACAACAATCTTCTCATAAATTGATTTTCAGCTCTCTGAATACTGCCACAGTCCTTATAACCCCATAAGTCTTAGCCTTAGCTGGTGATAAAAAAGGCACTTAACTTAAAAGACTTTAACCATTGCGTGGTGGACCTAGCCCCCAGTCTTTTTGCAAAATCAAAAAGAGCAGCTACTGATCTAGCAAATACAATTATTTTTATCTTTCCCTGAGGAGCCCAAGGACCCGTCTCATCAAAGGTCACTCCAAAGTAGGGAAAGGTAAAATTCTGGTTACCCCCGTCCTTCTGCATAGCAATTTGTCTGTGATAAACATCTGTTTCCTACTACCATTGTGTAGGATTTTGGGTAGTTGGTGTTCATATCTAGTGAGGTCAAGATATCCATAAGAGAATCTAATAAACTCTGAAGACCCACTGCTGTTTTGGCTATTAAAACGGTGTCATCAGTGAATATCAGCGCAGGGATAAGATGCTGCCCCATTCAGGATAGATCTTTGGATACTTCACACAATGGTGGACCAAGATGTTTTTATATATTACATAAATAGAAGTGGGGCTAAATTGCATCCTTGTCTAACCCAATTTGGACCCTTTTTAAGGATGATAGGCACCCAGTCCGATTATATGTAACTGTAGCTGATAGATCTTGATGGAGTTCATAGAGAAAATTTACCAAATCTCCGTTAAACCCCAGATCGATCAATATGGACCGTAACTTAGCTCGATTGAGACAGTCAAAGACTGAGGATAAGTCAATGAAGGCTAGAAGGATTCCCCCTCTCTATCACACTGTATACTTACTGGTTATCAGTTGTTGGTTAAGGCACTGGTCCAATGTGCTTTTGCCGTGCTTGAACCCTACTTCAGACATGAAATTCTAATATTCTGCTCCAGCCAACCAGTCAATCTTGATAAAATCACCCTGCCCAAGACCTTGACTGTTTAAGTCTATCATGGAAATTGGTCTGTAACAACAGGGATCAGACCTGTCTACCTTTTTAAACACTGGGGCTATAACAGATCTCTGCCATGTGGCCAAAGGGCCCTTTCTCCAAGCGGCATCAAACACATGGGTTAGAGCTTTAGCCCGAGGCAAGGTATCCTGTTTAAATACATCAGCCAGGACCCCATCCGGCCCTGGGCGCTTATCCTTAGTCATGTTAGCAATAGCAACTGCAACCTCTTCCTCTGTGAAGCAAGAAGGGAGATCTGTTCTCAGAATTTCCAATTATGAACCTAACGTAGCCTCTGATATAGTATCATTACTCCCAGAGAAGTGCTCTACCCAAACTTCCAGGGAAATGGTGCAAGCTACCACGCTATTTGCCATACCAGTCAAAAGGGCAGATTTATTACTGCACAAAACCTGGGACTGTTACTAAGAGTGTGATGGTGCAGAAGATTTTCCCAGGCTTGCTCTTTAATCTCTATTTTCTGGGTTGCTAAGGCATCTTTAAAGTCCTTCCCACTCTTGGCAATCTCATCTCTGTCTCTAGATGTACTATTCAGTGTAACCAATAAACTTTGATGGGTCTTGGAACACTGGTAATCAAACCATCTCTCTTATTTCTGTCCCTAATGCCATTGCTAAGGACCTTCAGGTTACTTGCAATTGGTTCACTGATCCTAGTAAAGGCATTTAACAACAAATCCTGTTCACAAATGGAATAAAGAGTGTGAATAAAAGAATCAGATGAAACCTCTTTCAATTTTAGTCTGCGTACCTGGTCATGAGGTGCAATTTCATTATTGCTAGAGATCATGCCCTCAGATAGGTCATCATAACAGCCCCCCTACTACAGAGACAAAAATCAAGGGATTATAGTCACTGAACTAAGACCATTGAATCCTAAGCAGGTGCACAAACTGGACTAAGTAGGCTGAAGTAAATATATAATCAATGACTGTTTTAGCCCCCTGCCAGTGAATGTGGGGTTGACTTCACCCTTCCTGTCATCTTTCACAAAGACCAAGTTAAAGTCAACAATAACATCTACAAACATGCTACCCTCCACAGAGTGTTCAAACTCCTCTGAAAGGTCTTTAATACACAGACATGTTTATTTGTGAATCCTGATAAACGAATTATAAAAATGTACTAAACACATACTTGGTGACCCCTCAAAATCTAACTGCAATGCTAACAAATTGCCCGAGCCTGAATCCACCAGAGTGGAGGTACTATGTAACTGCAGGGACAAGAGCAAAAGTAGGCCTTCCTTTGCCCTGCTAGCAGGAGAAAGAGTTGCAGGTGAAAAAAGGAAGAATATAATCTAAAAAAAAAAAAACTATCTGGGTCGGAGGTCTCCTGTAACCTCACCACCTGGAAACCAGAGACAAAATTTAGCCAGTCCTCATTTGCCCTTTTATCCCCCAACCTGTCGGTATTCTAGCCACAAATTTTGAAAACAAGACAACCCTTAAAAAAACCCTAAGTCACTTCAGCCACACTGACATGCACTATATCCTCCGTGCCCTTTGCTGGACTTTTCTGTACAGGGCTCAATCAGTCATTGCTATCTGGGTCGCTATACTGGCTGCTATCTAGGTCTTCCAATGACTGGAATTTGTGTTGGTACTGGATTGAAGCCATAGGGCCATAGTTACAGGGGCCTCTACTGTCTTTAAGCTGGCAGTACACATTGCTAAATTCATTTCTACCTGAAGTGGCCAAAGGGGGGTAAAAGAAGACCAAAGGAAGTACCTTTATTCCAGGCCTTGCAAGTCCTTTGTCACGCAGTGGTGTAATATACCCCCAGCAGAGTCAGGGTGGTTAACGTTAAACACTAGGCTGTCCCCATCAATAGTCTTTAAACCATTATCCACCCAACCTACGCTTTTATCCATTATAATGCTATCACACCCAAAACTGCTCATCCCGCCTTTGATGGTACACCAGCTTTGGCTTTATGTCTATGTTCTTCGGTGGATTCCAATGCCTCTGGCTTTACGGGGAGAACACCTGCCAAAACAACCACCAGAGAGGCAGATTCAGGGGAAGATGTAAGTTCCGGGCCAAGACACTATTGGTGGGGGAGGAAAAGACTCAGTACCTGAATTACATTTAAGTGAGGTTGTTTCTGCATCTGATGCTGCGGGGAAGGCCTCATAGTGTTACCCTCCCTCATTGGGATGGCCCCGTGTCCCAGACACCATCCTGAACACCCCCCCAAAGTAACACGGCCCTGTGGAGTAGGTATGAGATGGCACAACTCCTCTGAGGAGTCTTTGTCCCGAGGACAGTTTTCCACCAAGCTCCTCTGGGAAGTATCTGGGTTAACTGTGCTTGTGCTACAGTTAAAATTGGTAATAACTGCGTTTTGAGTACTCCCTTCAAGTGTGATTCAATTGCTTCCAAACGATCTCTGACATACTTAAGTTGGACCTCTAAAATTGCTGCAAATCTGCTACACATCTCTTCAAGGTCAACATGTCACGAAGGCGATATATTTAGCACTCTCCACGTTCCAAGATGACCAGTTTGGGATTTTGCTTTGACATTACGAGCTATGGTTTGGCATGTACCCGAACATGTCTCGTGCGCATCCAGCGCTGCAGGAGTAAAGTGCTGCTTTTAAAGATATGGGCAGCTCCTCACAGGTGCAGTCAGCCCCTCCTCCTCTCGCTGGACCTCGCATTGGTTAATGGAAGATGCAGGGTGGGATGTGAAGTCCCCCCTATGGATGCAGGTGTCTACTAGTCATATCGGGCCATCTTGCATTTTAGCACGTTCTACGCAATCTAGGCTCCCCTTACATCCGTGTGCAATTCCATGAGTAAACTGGGGAGGTAGGGCTGAAAGCCCTCAGAGTTTCCAAAGTCCAACCAACAGTAGGTATTACAGTGAGGCCATTCCAATTAGTGGTAAGACCACTGGGAACTACAATATTGCCAGCAGCTCTTATATCAGCTGCCTGTAGCGGAGCACAAATTGAGAATCAATAATTAACATCTGTCTCTCCCCCATAGTTAGTTGCCTGTCAAAGTGAAAGCCTACACTCTGTTAAGGCAATTTCGACTGACACAACCCCAATTGCTTTTTCCAACATAGGGCCTCCTTATAAGTTTGGCAGAGGGGATTACTCCATCACAAACGTGACGGATATTCCGTCTGTAGTATTCCAAGTTCCATAGGATGTAATGGAACTTGTAATATGGTGGATGGGGTATCCGTCATGTTTGTGATGGAGTAATCCCCTCTGCCAAACCAGTAATGAGGTCCTTAGTTCCTATGTTTGTTGGTTTGTGTAAAGTCACAGAGCCACCCAGAGCTTTCCTCTTCCCCCTTCCTAAAATCCAACTACAAAATGGATACACTCACCAGGGAATGGACACAGTTGCCATGACCCGGGCATAACCCCGGACATGTCTCATGCGCGTCCAGCGCTGCGGGAGTAAGCTGCCGCTTTGAAAGATCTGGGCAGCTCATCACAGGTGCGGTCAGCCCCTCCTCCTCTTGCTGGACCTCACATTGGTTAATGGAAGATACAGGGTGGGATGTGAAGTCCCCCTTATGGATGCAGGTGTCTACTAGTCGTATTGGGCCATCCTGCATTTTAGCATCCTCTACGCCATCTAGGCTCCCTTACATCCCTGTGCACTTCCATGAATAAAAGACTCCATGCATATCACGTTCTATGAAAATATGGTACCCTGCAGAACATTTGGAGACCCTCATGTGGGAAGTGTGATGTGGTGCACAGTTTTATTATACTGACATTTTGCCTGGAAATGTGAGGTTGAAAAGGGCCTAAAAAACCCACACCCCATATGTAAATTATGATCTGTAGTAGATGTTTTCAGTGTGACTGTTTCAGGGATTACTATGTACTGTGGCATATTTAACCAACTTTATCATGAATTGTAAGTACTAGCTCTCAGTAATTTATCTCTGTCGTTTACATTCTTACAAACAATTTCTATCATTCTTCTCGAAAACTGTCTCTGTTTGCGATCAATGATCTGCATCGGCTCTCAGTTCAAACAATTTGCATCATTCAAACTGTCTCTGTCCATTGACCAATGATTATATGGACCTTACTCATAAATAAAGAAGGATTGTTATGTAAGTGTTCTGTCCTGTGTCCTGTAAGTAAACGGACAGATCACATACCGAAGTGAGGGCATGGTACCATATGATCATAAACAGAATTGATCCTTACCTATATACTTTCTCCTAAACATTGTTTTAAAAAATATCGCCCAATTACAGTTAATAATAAAATACATATACTCAATAAGACAATGTTTTTTTGGGACACAATACATATGTGAGATCACATGTTTGTGTATGATATTCTGATATATCAATGAAGAGAGGTTGTCTCCACATTGTGAAGCAACAAAGACATGGGCTATAAAAAGAATTATTTTATCCCTGGCAGCACTGAAGGCCATGGATCAACACCTACACTTCCTTGCATAATTTGGCAGCATAGTATTATTAGGTAGGTGAAGCTGGTGAGTGAAGGGAAGATGTTTCAGAATTGTTACAGGCTGAATCGAGTTGGGAGAAGCGAAATAACTCATCTGCATCAACCATAAATTATGTAATGACAAATGAGCAGTTTCTTATACATTAATTTTACAACACATTACCCATAGATGTTTTAGGATAGCACTGTACTTACGAGTTATGTGTGTGGTAAAATCCATCGGGCATGAGTAATTGTATTTGTATTTACTGCATACCATAATAACCATATCCTGGGGTTGATTATTTATGTGTTGGATAAATAATGGCAATTATGAGGGTTGCCTTCAAAATGATGCCTAACATGCAACACCCCCTTGTCCCATTATTTACTTGTTTTTTTTCACTTGGTCATCTTTGGCAGATTTGACCTTCATAAACTGATCAGTCGAAAATTCCGACTGGCATATTTTTTGACACACTCATACAGTGGTTTGTATGATTGGGTGGACTTTTATGAGGCATTCATAAGTGAGGACTATACCTGTGTTTGCAGAGAAGGTGTTGCTGAAATATGTACATATTCAGTAGGTGGGGATGGATGCATTCATCCACATTGTAGATCCAGTATTCCACAGATGTATGGGGTCAACTAAACCATTTGATGGCGTTTTCGGCTTCCACTCAGCAGTGAGATCGAATGGCGATAAGGATCTTGACACACTCACAACTACTGCCTGCCCCAGGTATTTAGGGAACGGGACCATGGTGCTCCTCATCCATGACATCTCCTCATCTCACCTATTGAAACTTTACAGATCAGCAGACAAATTGTGACTCAGTAACGCCCTCTAATAAAGTCCCTTAAGAGTCAGGGTTTGGCAGGACCATGAGATAATGCTTTGTTACCATCTGTCTTCTTTCACCCTTGATCCCATCGCCACCTATTAAAATGACTGGCCTTAATAATATTTCAATCCACCCGCCATCCTACCTCCTTCATCGATTTGAGGGGATGCCAGAAAACAGCTCCCATGTGCCCGAGCCTTTAGATGAAAAGGTGGACATGGGTAAGGAATGCTAGGAACCATTCAAAGAGCTTAAGTGGCATGTTAGAGGTACACTTTGACTTTGTGCCCATCATTTGATGGACTTGGAGTATTTTGAAGTCCCATTTATGTGTTTCCTATTTATAGATACCAATATAATAGCTATAATACATTTAGAACCTTAACTTGACTCTCCTATTGACCCTTTTCCAACATATTGCCTAGTGAAGTTTGATTTCCTTTCCAGTATGCACATCGTGGCATTTCCGTTGCTTATGAAGGAATTGCAAATGTCTTCCTAAGTACAGAAGAGACAGAGTGATACAGGAGAATATCAGTATACTAAACATCAAACAACATCACACAAACCTACGCGAATCACACATATTATACTTTACATTAAAAACCATGCAGTTTTTGTTTGCCACCCAAGATCTATACTAACATATTTGGAGATGTGTGTAAATGGATACACGTAGATTGTGGAGAACTACATGTGACAACGTGAATATTAGAAATGTGAAGTAGTGGTGAGGAATGTGCTCACAGATTAAGGTGCTGACATTCTTGTTACATCAGGTGGCATCTTCGAGATCTACCATACATGTGTGGCAGACTTGATGAGAGGGATATTGCCATGACTTGATGATGTTGGAGGGAAAGGCAGATGATGGAACCACTGGGACAGATTCTGCCTTTGCTTAGCGCTCCCTAAAGCTGCCACTGGCAGCCTGTCTACTCTAATAATTCTTAAAGAAGATCATGCTATTAAGGTTTGTTGCCCACCATCAACGCCTCCAAATGTTAATGTTAGCTTTCATGTCTGGACTGCTTCTTATCATTTAGTTCCTGTATTCAGGTGAGCAAGGCTGAGCAAGGAAGTTGATGAGTGAATACTCCATTGAAATTAGGCCTAGTCCCATTGCCTCCTCTCATTTAAATGTCTTGTGAAGTGTTGTTCTTGGTCCCACAACAATGAATGGAATGAATTAACTAGTGGATGAATGAACGAAAAAACTTAGATTTTAGATGTTGACATAAATTGGTCTTGCCTGAGATGCATCTGAGTTGAGATGAGAACTCATTCGAGGGCCTAGCAACTAATACAGAACATTAAAACATTATACGTTTAGGAAACAGCAACCTTGACTTGTCTTCTTGCTATTGTATGATATATTTGATTGACCACTGGTTCTAACTCTCTGATATGTTTAGGTATTTATCAATTATACAGGTCTTTGATGGGGGTAGTCAAGACTTAACCTTTAAATTTGCAGAGTGTTGCAGGTGGCTTTGCAATATTGAATTACTCTGCCATTTCAGTTTCTATTTCTTTAAATTCAAGAATAGTTTTGAGAAACGTGACATCACACAATAAAAAAAATCTACAAAATAGTTTGTATAAATCCAATTTTAAAAAGATTGATGAGTGGAAATCATGAGAATTATAATTTGAAACCATATAAAGAGTATTGCAATTTGCAGTAAATAGCAGTATGTAATGTTGAGTAGGACTGATATGGAAAAAAACCATAATACTTGTGACACAATGTGCTACAAAATCACATATTTGTTTGCATATAAACAAATTTCTCTGTGTTAGCCTAGAAGTAAAAATGGAACACATATGGAGAGATTATCAGTTTCCCTCTTCGAATTAGAATGAGGCTGCCAGTTCAATATATGTTTTTGCACTACTCATAAGAGTGCAAAGCAGTAGTTGACAATCTCATTTGTGCATACCGAGAATTGTTTTTTAACAACAAAGCTCGCTGAAAGGTTAACATTTACAGGTAGTTTTTAAAAAATGTAAAGGCTTCCTCCCATACACAAGGTCAGCATCAGAAACAGTAGTCCTATTTTAAAGTATGAAAAGCAAAAACAGACGAGCTGCAATAAATAATCCATAGTATGTGAATAAAGTTGGAGAGGCAGATCCCACATACATCTTTTACTAAGGATACCCAAAACCACCAGCCATGGAGCCATGAGCAACATCGTTTGCCTGCTTGCCAAGACCAGTGTGCCCTGTGAGGATGACGAGACCGTTGGAGGGAGCAAGGTCCAGTGGGGAGCCCTGTGGAGTGGACTCCCTCTGCGAGGTGTGAGGATATAGCTGTTGCACAGAATGAGTTGTTGGACATGTGCAGAAAAAAAACATAGACCCCTGCATGCCACAGGAAGGCACCATGAATTTAGCAGTATGCATCACTGCAGCAGTAGAGCTGTGAGCAGTGAGAAAGCATAGACCCAGTATGTCAGAAGGGGCTTCTGTGTGGTAAGGGACATAGCCCCGGTGCAGTAGTGAGAGGAGTGAGGCCGCTGTGGACCCTATGCACCTTCCATGAATGAAGGATTCAAACCAGGAGCTATGTATCACCACCCCAACATTGTGAGAGAAAGAGAATTACCCCATGAAAAGGATCAGTCAAGAACCTCTAGTTGCTGCAGATGTGTGACTGTGTGTGAAGACTCTCTGATCACTGAACACAACCCACTTAGGGCCATGTGCAGCAAATTCACCTGAATTGACTGCTGCCACTCCAGGGCCATGAAAGGTGGGGACTCAGGTGCTTTGGTTGCTCTAATCCTTAAAGGTGCAATAAGCCTGTTTTCGGGCCCATTGGCCTCTGGTAAAATGGCTGCTAATTAGCGCTTTGGTTCTGGAACACATTTGATTGTAAGAATAGAGTCAGAGTAGACTCTTGAGACTCAAACTACTAGTAGTGCATACCGAGGATGTTGTGAATAATGAATGACGAATAATCATTTTAGCTAATATGGGAGGAAGTTGGACATGGAAACACTAGGGTCCTGAACTCAAGGGGATTGCGTAGTCATTTGTGAATGCCATATGTTTTCCTTTGTGTGTGTAGAGGTTGAAACAAAATACCTCTCTTTTTTCATGATTCTCTCTTTATTGCTGCTGCGCACATGTTGAGTATCCACACCTCCCTGAACTGCTCTGACCACACTTACCCTGAGAGTCAAGTGCAGAAGTGGCACTTGGCCCAGCTGTTGAGTATCTATAGTAAGTCAGGCCTAAATCCCCACAGTTGTGCCCAGTCCCCCCACTTGCCCCGTGGCCCTCTGATTGAGTTGTCTAAAGTAGCTATAAATGGCATCCTAAGGTAACTACAAGTTGCGCCCTCACCATGTACAGATTTTTCATAAAAATATTTTCTACAAATATTACATTGATATTATCGATGATGCTATGGAAAAAAATGTCACGAGTGCCATCATTTGTGGGGTAATTAGCAGTGAATGGCAAGGATGCAAGTTATAATTATCTTAAGGCATGAGTTATAGTTACTGAGATAACTGTAACTATAACAGGTGAAGTTCTATGGTTTTGACCGATTAAAACGTGAGCCTAACTATAATGTCCCTGTAACCTTTGTTGTTTCAGTAAACTTCTATGTTTAAAAAAAAATCTATTTCCTAACCATCACGTCCCTGTAACCTTTGTTTTTTTCAGTTAATTTTCTGTGGATTTTTAATGTATAGTTATTTTCAACACTATACATTATTCCAACCACCCTGAGGCCAATACCCTATAAGCACCCAACCTTGCTCTGTGCATGGCATACAGCCAGACCTTGCGCCAACCCCCCAAACAACCCACCACCTTGCTGCGTATGGCCCTTTGGCCGTGCGTGGTGGGAGTTGACCGCAGCCTGTCTCTCTGAGTGTGAGAGAAGGTGTGAGAAGGGATATCTGGGGGTGAGAGTGGCTGTGAGAGTCTCTGTCTTGGTGTGAGAACGCATGCATTAGTGTCTTAGTGGATGTGTCAGTGTCTGCACAGGTCAGTGAGTAGGTGCATGAGTGTTTCAGTGGGTCTGTGAGTGGGTGTGTGAGAGTCTGAGTGGGTCTGTGAGTGGGTGTGTGAGTATCTAAGTGGGTCTGTGAGTGGGTGCATGAGGGTCTGAGAGGGGCTATGAGTGGGTGCACAAGAGTCTGAGTGGGTCTGTGAGTGGGTGTGTGAGTGTCGGAGTGGGTGCGTAAGGGTCTGAGTGGGTGTGTGAGTGAGAGTGTTTTAGGCTTTGACGGATGATATACGTAGAATGAGATATTTCTGGACAAATTGAAAAGAAAAATGTATTTGTCAAACAACCCAACACCTTGCTGCATATGGCCCTTTGGCCGTGCGTGGTGGGAGTTGGCCGCAGCCTGTCTCTCTGAGTGTGAGAGGAGGTGTGAGAATGTGTATCTGGGGGTGAGAGTGGCTGTGAGACTCTCTGTCTTGGTTTGAGAGTGCATGCATCAGTGTCTTAGTGGGTGTGTCAGTGTCTGCACAGGTCAGTGAGTAGGTGCATCAGGATTTCAGCGGGTCTGTGAGTGGGTGTGTGAGAGTCCTAGTGGGTCTGTGAGTGGTTGTGTGAGTATCTAAGTGGGTCTGTGAGTGGGTCTGGGAGAGGCTATGAGTGGGTGCATAAGGGTCTGAGTGGGTCTGTGAGTGGGTGCGTGAGTGTCTGAGTGGTTGCGTAAGGGTCTTAGTGGGTGTGTGAGTGAGAGGAAAAAACAAAAGAGAGAGCAAAAGAGAAAGAGTGAAAAGGAAAAAGACATAGAGAGTGTTTTAGGCTTTGATGGATGATATACGTAGAATGAGATATTTCTGGACAAATTGAAAAGAAAAATTTATTTGTCAAACAACCCAACACCTAAAAAGAGTGATATCACCTTTCAGTATGAACCTTAAACTTTTGAAGTTTAAAAGGAATTAAAGAAGGAAAATGTCCATGGGTACACCTGGAGTAGAACCCTCACATTTCAGTGCAATAGTCTGTGACTGTAACCTTCAGGACTTAGGGGACTCCTTTCTGTGATGCTTCCAGACATTCCTATGACAGTCAAACCCATGCATGCAATTGGAAAGAAATGTGAATGTTCCATCACTAGGAAGGCTTAGCAGTCAAAACACCAGTAAATAAACAAACACACCACCAAGCAATACTAGGATTTGAACCTTCAGCCTACTGAGATATAACACAAGACCTTGACCATTAGGCCAGAAGTGACTCTGGTCCGTTATGCATCCAACCATAACTATAACATTAATCCCAAACATCTTGCTAGTATTAGTCTTTAAAGTCATTGCATGGAGAGACCATTGCCATGACAATCTCTCTCTCTCTCCCGCCCCATCATGGGAAGGAAGAGAGAGAGGGAGAGTGACAGGACCGTTGGGAGAGCCTGAAGGCAGGTGGAAACGTGTAGTATAAAATGAGACACTGACCGACAGGCAACCTTGTGCGACCCATGCCACCATGGAGCCCATCACACACGTCCTGCTGCTGATCATCAAAGGTGCACAAAGTACATGCTGCTGTGAATGCAACAGATCATAAGTACACATTATGCTCAACAACAGATCGTTGTGCTGTCAGGTACATCATATGAGGGTCACACTATGGGCACCAAGTACACGTCATTGTGTTCTGGGTCTGATTCATACGCAAAGATGGACACATTCAGAGTAATAAAATGCCCTCTTTGGGCAGGACACTCACACAGCACCACAGCACTACAAAAAAACACATGTCTGCTCATCCTAGGCACAGGGACAATGAAGTGTACACAATATTGTGTCACACAACACCAACAACACAGCAACATCACCTCTACAAATACAACTCACACACTCACATTGTACACATGCTACGGACTGTCGTCACATTCAACACACATATTTATGGATGTTGCATGAAACACAAACACCACTCCCATTAAAAAGCCCTGCAATGGACAAATTACCCACATTGCAACACAATGGAATGACAATGGGATGCACAATAAACAGAGAGACAAATACGCAAAGCTCACTATGCAAACAATACCTGCACAATAGTGGTGGGGCATCAGGAGCACTCAAAGAAGAAGGCTGCACTGGGACACATACCACTTTGCACATGCCCCTTAATCAACAATTGCACAGAAAAGAGTCCTTAAGGTATCTCTGGGACAAATAATACTAGAGTCAAATGACATGCCAATTTGTACAACGTGGAAGTGATAAAATAAACCAAATGCAATTCCAACTGCATGGGACATACATCTACCTAAAGTAGCTGCAATGTATACGCAGCTAAATGGACACTTACACATTCAAATGCAAACCAAGATAGCGCAGTTGGAAACACTCCATGTCTGCACAAACAAAACTCAAGCTGCCACACATTAGATGAATCTATAATCCATATCAGGGGGCAATTCTAACAAAATACATGCTTACATTGGACAACACAAGATTAAATACTTACCATACCAAACAGAACATAATGCAATGACACCACAATTGCATTAACACTCAGATATTCATACAGTCAACATCTACCTTTGTCTTGGGTGACACCAACATTGCCCACAAACGTAGATACTGCAAACAACAGCAAATGGACCATAAAGCAGACAGAAACACACACAACTGTAGGCAGACAACACAAGTCATTCAGGCACAGCATAAAGGGAGAAGAGGAATTGCAGGACAAACGTGTACCAAAAAAAACAACTTTTTGGGTTTATTCATAATCAAATGTAAATTGTCCAAGACCATTGGCCAGCCCATATGGAATTGTCCGTGCACATCACTTGAATCCTCAACTACCAGGGAACCTCCACAGGAAGTGACATCAAGGGGGCAGGCAGGCACCTCAGGAATCATCTTTGGGGGGCAGATTTGGGATGGGTGGCTTTGGGTTTTTGAGGGATGGACTGCTTCCTAGGAGGTGTGGGCTTCTTGTTGAGGGGAGGGGTATGGGTGCTTGCAGGGGGGCAGGTGTGACAGGGGAGGACTGGGAGGTAGAAGGGATGGGCTGGGAGGTGGGTGGTGGCCTCTTAGGTTTGAGACAGAGTGGAGTGAACAAGGGAAAGGGCAAGCACAAACACAAAATCAGTTTTAGGAACACCAGGACGGTTAACAGAAGGGGCTAGAGATTTTTAGGTCCAGAGAGTGGATGTCTTCAATGTCTGTGTAGATGTCTTGGATGTGTACATGTGTGAGGTATGCTTATTTTTGGTTGGTGTCTGTTGCATGTGTGATCCTGGGGGATTGTGTGTCTTGGGGGCTGGGAGGTGGCAGTGCTGGTATGATGGGGTGGTTGGTGTCTGCAGGTATGCTTATAGCGGTGAATGTGTGTGTGTCTTTCGGGGTGGTGTCTGCAGGTATGGTGGATGTGGTGGATGTCTGTATCTCTATTTGGGTGGTGTCTGTGGGTATGGTGGCTGTGTTGGATGTGTCACAAACTAGTAATGCATGTGGTTATGCTGGATGTGGCATGTGTACGGTGGGAGTGCCTGCCATTGTGTTTTGTGGTGTTTTTATTTATGTGTGCTACTCTTGTGTATTGAGGTGGGTGCATGCGGATCAGTCTGTGTGCTTGGGATAGGTATGGGGGATTTGGATTGAGAAAAGGGAGGTGGAGGGGGGACAGAAGGTTGGGAGAGGCTGGCTGCCATCAGTGTGGAGGCTAGAGCCTGAAACTATTTTTGTGGTCCAGACATTGCACTATAAAATGCCTTCCCAGAATGCAGTTGTCTGCTGCAGTTGGGTGGACAACCCCTGGATGGTATTCACAATGGCTGTCTGACCCACAAATATACTCTTCAGGAGGTCAATAGTAGGGGTGGGCGAGGAATTCCCCTTCGCCAGCGGAGTTCACAGAGTTTCCGATTCTCGTGTGGAGTTCTGAAAAACTTCACAAGGTATGCAAAATGTAAGAGAGATATGTCTCTAAACTCCACAACACAATGAATCAGCAGCCCCAGGGAAATCACCACTAATGTATGGCACCGCTTACAATGACATACTCTGAGTGCATCACTAGACGCCATTAGGCCTTTGGATGTTGGAGAGGCCCAGTGGTTTGCAAGTCCTTGTAGAAGGCCCTCAAAATGTTGCCCAATTGGAAGCTAGGTCTGCACCTTCTTGGCGATGGCTCTCCATAGCTCCTTCTTATGATGGGCATTGACCTGCATGGATGCAAAAGACAAATCAAGAGATTACAATCACAAGTTTTGTCACAAATGGTTGAGTCACATACATGTCATAAACACCAAGCTAGAACTTCCCAATTTGTTAACACTCCACAAGTGTGAAACACGCAAGCCAATAAGTACAGGGACTTGACTACAGACATATGTATTTGCATCTGCAGACATGCCCATGACCCTGCTCATGGACTGCAATGACTAAGCAAGCATACTGACATCAGGTAGTCCCTGCTCCAGCAACCTGTACTGTGATGTGAGCCACAATGAAAGACGACACACCTATGTGGCTTCTGAAGGGTAAACTCTTTAGGCCTGAACAGACCACCACATTCACACCCTGTGAGATTGACCCACTGCATACAGTCCCCACAGGCAACCACCGTAGTACAAACTTCACCATTACACTTGAGTAGCAGTGAAGGGGTTGGCATGGTGGGTACAGAAAGTGTATTCCTTGTCCATGTGTGGACATGTGGAATAACAAATGCAGACTCATACTACTTTAGTAGGTAGTTTCTGTGGTATGCACCTGTACCACAAAAGAGTCCTTTGGACATATGTTTCTAACCTACAGAGATGGCATCCAACATACAAAGGTATGCATTGTACAGTTTCAGCTATGTGACCAAGGTATTAAGTCACATATCATGGCGTCCCAGGAATTAACACACTGCCTGAACTGTGGGACTGCCATTTATTCAATAAGCCTCTACAGGACAACAATGACCTGGGTGAAGGTGACAACAGAGCTGTGGGAGTAAGGGACCTTTCATGAGTCAAAGACACACATTGACAATGATGCCAAAAACACATGTGGACTATTTTAAATATTTACCTCTGTACCCATTCCTAATCTAGTCAAAGGAATGAGGCAATCAGGGCAGGTTATGCTACTAGAGCTTCATATTGACCACATGCCAGGATCTGCTGAAGTACAGGTGCCACAGTTTCATAACCATAATTACTCTCTCACAGCCTGGACTAGGTCCCATACTGGGAGATACATTTGACAGGCCCTGGTCTCTGCAGACTGATCAGACACAACCGACATGACACTCCATTCCCATCCATTCCATGCATGATGGTACATCTTGTGGCCAGCTGCAGTTTGGTATGTGGTGTTATGGCAACCTGAAGGGCACAGTAAGTCATGATAAGCCTTTCACACAACAGTTTAGCATGGCCAGATGTGTTTTGATAGATCTGTGGCACTATACACATTGCTCACATGATTCTCAAATGGCTCATACAAGATGCATACACAACTCATGGTCTCATGCACACACATGTTGTCCATAACAACAATAATGAGGAAACAGATGTAATTGGATTGCAGTAATGTCTCCTTACCTAGTTATGTGCATCCAACACAAAAACATCACAAAACACAATGTGACTGAATTTAACATACGGCCAACAAAAGTGGCACATTCTGCATACCATTGGTGTCACACAGACTGCGACAACAGGCACACAATAAGTCTAACTGGCACACAGGGGCACATTGTAGCATGTGAGGAGAAAAAGGATGGTGAAGTACAGAGCAAACTGTGTGCATGAGGTACTTACCTGCTCCTCTGGGGAGCCTTAACCTGTCCATACAGGGGTAGAACCTCAGTAACAAGCCTCTCCAGATCCTCTGAAGAGAAGGCAGGGGCCCTATCACCTACTGGATGTGGCATGATTTCTCCTAGAGGTGACACACAGCAGCTCCGGTCGTGGAGGTGTTGTTGGCAGCAGTGTCAGGAGTCAAGTGAGTGAACCTGTAGAACATGTTGGTCACGTCCGCCATGTATGCGGTCATCACCACCAGCGGACACAGCCATTGGTCCGCAACCGCCACTGGTAACAATGTTAGCCTATGGCTGTGTCCTCCGTGGCTGCAACCGCCATGACAACCTCTGCCGACGGTAGTGTGCGGTTCCTAATGTCCAGTGGAGTAGATCAGGCATTCACCTTTTTTGCAGCCTGAAATGCTGAAGTGGGCTTTATAGAGTACATCACACCTACAAAACTTGTATTTTTTACCTCACAAACATCCTTATCCTGTCTGGTAGGTCTTTCTTATCAATCACCATTGTAGTATGTTGCAGGACACAGAAAGCATTTAACAGGGCGGCCGAGTCCATCACCGCCAATGGTCATTTTGGCGGTAGGAATGTACAGTCTCATATCGAGGGGCAATTTTGTTGCACATCTTTGAGTTTAGACTGAATCCATGTTGTTGACACATGTTTTGAAAATCATGGTGCCACATGTGAGCCTTGTGTTGCTGCCAGCTTTGATGTATATACAGTCAGAAATGCTTAGTCACATGATATCATTGACATGTATCATGTATGTTGTTGTGGACATTTTAGAAATCATATCTTGTTACTAACGTAACCTGGGAGAAGGAGGATGCCGCAACCTCTTGTCTTAAGTCCACTGCCAGACCTTCAGACCCTGGAGCAATGGCGATAATCATGCAGTACCGCCTGGATAGGCAAACAGTTGATTTATGCTGTCATTTGGAGGCAAATCTAATGTCATCTATTAGCTACCCAACTATCATCCCACCCATTGTACTAGCCATGCAATTATTACACTTCCTAGCCTTAGGGTCTTTACAACATGCAGTGGCCCTGTCTGCTGTTATGTCCCAACATATGTTCAGTATGATGTTGACGGATCTACTCTCAGCAATGTTGATACACCTTGAAACCTATAACCGATTTCCCTGACGTGAGGACTTAGCCCATGAGAAGGCTGACTTTTATAGTTTTGCCTGCATCCCACATGTGGTAGGTGCCATTGATGGCACACATGTTGGCTTGGTGCCACTGAAGGCAAATGAACAAGTTTACCGTAACAGAAAGAAGTTCCATTCCAATAATGTGCAAGTTGTCCATTTGGTGGATTTCTATATTTCACATGTCTTTGCACGTTATCCGAGGTCAACCCATGATTCATTCATGTGCAGAACAGCATCATACCCCAGCTGATGCCACAACTGTACCCTGAGAGAACATGGCCAGTTGGTAAGTCACATCAGTCTTGATTGTGTGTGTGCAATGACAGGTGCTACAATCATGAACTTAGTGACTAATTGTTGCACATATGTCCCATTCCTTAACAAGGGACTCCACATGTCTGAACTGTTCATGGTTGTTGGTGCCACTAAGGACTCCAACTTCACCAGGAGAAGTCATCTTCGATTAGGGACATGGAAGAACACAGTGGGTAGTAGAACAGGCTTTTGGGCTTCTGAAAGCCAGAATTAGGTGTCTGGATAGGACTGGTGGAGCCCTCCTCTACTCACCCGAAAAAGTGTGTCAGATCACTGTGCATGCTCCACAACATCACTCTGCGGAGGAATATCCTGTACATCCCAGAGGGGGAGGGGCCTGCAGTGTCACCAATTAAGACTTCTGAAATGCCAAGAGGAAATGACCGAGGTGAAGAGTAAGCAGCTGACTTGCAGGATGATCTCATCAATAGCTTATTTTCATGAGTTTTAAGTATGTTATGTGATATCCTGACTGTGAATGTATAATGAACTGCAGTTGTGAAAAAGTGTGGATATGATGATGTTGCCTTATTTGTACCACACTCCTTGCTATGTAATTTCATTTCCTGATGCTTGCTATGTGATTTGTGTTATATGTATATTTTCAAGCAAGCCTATACTACATGTTTTGCCTTTGTATAATCCTCATGTGAGCATTTAAGAGTTGTGACATTGGCAGGTATTGAATGCTGTTCTGACATACAAAGTGGACATGGATTGTTGCAGGATTGCTCCAGGTAATGTTGGTCACAGAGTTTGGGTGTGACATGTGCAAAGACAGCTTGCACAGTGTTTGGGTGGAAGACCAGAAGTGTGTATTGAACTTGTTTTGTGTGCTGTGGTGGGCTGATTTCATCATGTGTGTCATAATGTGGGCATGAAATATGTAGTCATAGACTGCGACCAAGTCATTCCCCCTTCACATTGGCTAAACACTTTTTGTATGACTGGTATATAGCTGTAGTTGTGTTTTATCATTTCAGGACAAAGTGCCTGTGCCACAACACTGGCATATGTTTGTGTCATACCACCAGATGCATGGTCATTGGATTATGGTGGACATGTGATCAGGGAATGTTGTACTGCCATGTATCTGTATCCTTGATTATGTGATATTAGATTACTTTGTTTTGGTATGTGATAAGGCTCAAGCTGGTGACATCATCCACTTTAATGTTTGCCTAGCCTACAGGACAGTGTCTGAAAAATCCCTTCCTTCTCTGGTCTAGGGAGGCTGTACGTTGGGATATGTACTTTGACTCAGAATGAGTCATACATTCTTGTTTCAAACAGTCCAGACATATAGACAGCCTACGTGCTGTACACTGGAATAAAATGTTTTGTGACCAGTCACTTGTACTAATGTGTTGTGTGTAATGGTTGTAATCCTAAGCAGGACACTGTGTACCTGTAACATATCCCTCCTTGCACAAGAAGCTAAGCTTGTGTCTTTAACATACATTCACATGGTCTTACAACTCTACATAGCAAAATGTGGACATTACATTTGTGGAGCATACCAGATTATTTTGACTGAAGCAGCTGCAGAAATGTGCTGATCATTAGCCCTTGGGGGGATGACATGAGAATGCCATCTTGCACCAGTGCAGGCAAATCAGTGGCAATGGAAAATATGTCTTTGGCCATTTTGAGGCCTAATTGATTGTGATGCGGTCAGACCCAGGTGTTTGTTGTATATGTGACTGGAGTCATCATGTGGTTAGTGCAGTGTGAATGTGTCTACTGCCAATACCATTCTGGTTATGCATCTTTTGACCTTTGGGATCATAGTTTTGCACACTGAGAAAGTTGTCATTCCTGTCCACAATAGTTTCATCTTAGGTTAGCAGGCCAAGCTTGAGTTAGGTAGCCAGGCATATCTCAGAGTTGAACATGATCTGTATGTTGGTCATTCCCTGGTGAATAAACCTCAATCGGGAGTTAGCAAGCAAAGGTATTTGGAAAAGTGATCACTGGTCTGATTTTTGGAGTTAGAGAAACTGTGCCTCCTGGAAGTTGCAGTTATGTCACTCTCTATACTACACACACTTGATAAATGTTATCTTCCCAGGTGAGTAAACTTTATTTGAGAGTTCACTGATAGATGGATTTGGGCAAGTAACCACTGGTTTTGTGGTTGGAGTTAGAGAAAGAGGGCCTATTGACCTTTGCATTCCGGTCGCTCCTTCTACTTCCCACCACTATGTAAATGGTTTCCTCCCATGTGAGTAAATTTCAATTGAGAGTTAACAGACATGGGTATTTGGGGGTGTGAACACTGGGCTTGTGTTTGGAGTCAGAGAAACAGAGCCTCCTGGCCTTAGCAGTCATCTGACTCCTTCTACTTCATACACTTGCTAAATGTCATCCCCCCAGGTAAGTACACTTAATTTGTGAGTTACCAAACAAGGGTATTTGAGAACACAGGACTGGTGGTTTGAGTGAAAGTGATGGAGCCTCCTGGGAGATGCAGTCATGTACTATACACATTATACAAATATGATCCCCACCGGTGAGTACACTTCATGTGTGAGCTTCCAAACCAATAAGATATCTGAGTTCTCGAAGAATAGGGCACTAGGCAGGTGAGGGGAGCAACAGTGACAGAGCCTCCTGGCCTTAGTCATGTCACTCTCTCTACTACACACAATATACAAATGGTATCTACCTAGCTGAGTAAACTTCTATGGAGAGCTGCCAAACCGAGGTCTTTTGGTGAATGAACACTGTTCTGGTTTTTGGAGATGAAGAAACAGTATCTCCTGTGTGTTGTAGTCAGTTTATTCCATCTACTTCACATATTTGCCCAATGTTATTCCTCCAGGTGAGTAAACTTCATTTAGGAGTTGACAAACAGGGGCCTTTGAACAAGGGATCACTCGGCTCGGGGTTATATAAACAGTGTCCCCTGGAAGTCGCAGTCATTTCACTCTCTCTGCTACACACACACTATACAAATGTGATCCTCCCAGCTGTGTACACTGCAATTGATAACTGTGAAGTAGATGTATTGGGGAATGTGACCACTGTGCTGGTAGACGGAGTTAGAGAAACAGTGTCTCCTGTGAGTTGCAGTCAGGTCACTCTCTCTACTATACACTCTTCACCAATGTTTTCCCCCCAGGTGAGTACACTGCAATTGAGAGTTCACTAACAGATGTATTGTAGCATGTGGCTACTGTGCTAGTGTTTGTGGTTACAGGAATAGCGCCTGCTGGGAGATGTAGTCAGGTGTACACCCTTAAATTGATCGATAATAAACAGGTTTTTAGACAAGTGTCCACTGGTCTGGTGTTTGAAGTTATGGAAACAGTGCCTGCTGAGAGTTGGAGTAATGTCAATCCCTGTACTACACATACTTGACAAATGTCACCCCCCCAGTTGAGTACACTTCATTTGAGAGTTGCCCAATCGAGGTCCTTAGACAGGTGAACAATGGGCTGGTGAGTGGAGTAACAGTTCATGAGGCAATAGATGATCAATGAGCATGCATGACTGCATTTTTGTGACATTTTTAGTAACATGACGGACTCTATTCACCAAGATATTCCTGTGAAGCCCTCAGGATGGAGGATGGTCAAGACCTTCTCCTCCCAGGGAAAGAGATGTAAAGGGACACTGGGAGGGCCACTGCCAGTCTTCTTGGCATGCAGCTAGTGCATGGGGACCAGGGAACGGAACTTACCCCTTAGGTCATTCCACCTCTTTCTGAGGTCCCTATTGTGCACAGGGTGGTGCCTACAGCATTCACTCTGTCAACCATCAAGTCTAGCATTTCTATTTTCCTACTGAGATGAGTATGCTGGACGTACGCTCAAAACAATTGTGGCTCTACTATTATGATTTCATCCACCATGACTCGTAACTCATCTTCAGAAAAACAGGGATTTTTGGAAAGTGACATGGTGGAACAACAAAAAAAAACTGGTGACAGTGACTTACTAAACACGGTAAGTGCAATAGGGTGTAAAATGGACAAAAGTGTGTGCAGGGTTTTCAATGGGCTGGAGAAAAAAAGGGTGCCTAATAATATGAACTCTGTGGACAAAAGTGTTCTGGCTTCTGTGTGTTGCAGTATAAATGCAAAGGACTGTGGTATGTGAAGAGATGTGTTTTATAGTGTTCTTTGCAAGTATGTCTAGTGTAGCAATGTGTGTCAGCTGCGTTATTTTTAAATTCATCCAATGTACAGTTGTGTATTACTTTGCTGACTGTGGACCACCATGATTCGGACTGCCATTGGCTGACCACCATGGGGGTCCACCACAGCAACTCTGTGCCTGTAATAAGCTTAGAGGTTGGTAGCGGTACTGTTGGTACTGGAGGTCGGACTGCTTATTCTCAGGACCTCTGCGCCACTGGCGGTCTGCCTTTTTTGGTTGGTGGTCAGCGCTCGTGCCTGTATGAATCATAACAGAGTGGTCTGAAAGACCTCTAACATGGCAGTCTTTCCAGGACCTTAGCAACACAAAAGCATGATGGACAGAATGCTGAAACTTTTCAAACACTCACCCCCAGTCAGAGTCTGGGTTTAATCCATTCGTCTTTTGCTCACCTTGCCAGCCCAGTTTGGAGCCAGCCATAGGCAAATCAGTCTTGACCATGTTCCCCATGGGAGCAGTACAGCCTGTCCTCCCTGGACCAGAAACAAGCATTCTGGGACCGCTTTCTGGCTATCAACCTTCATCAGCCAGCTTGAATCCAGTGGCACAGTGAGCACTCAACTGATGTCGGTCGTAACCTTCCCACTTTTTCATTCTGAACGCATAACTTGTAATGAGGCCCTTAGACTTCAGTTAGTTCAGTTGTTGTGTTGAGGTGATCCGCCAAGAGTGGTCTGAGAAAAAGGGGGGTCCCAAAACACTTTTCTCCCATTCTACTTCAATCAGATTTTTCAAATTTTTGAACACAGCTACAGCCTGTAATGCTGCAAGGAATTACACCAAATTCGTAAGAATGCTAGCTCTTGGTCTGCAAAGCATGCTTTTTGTGATTTGATGTAAATCCATTCAGTAGTTTTGGAGTAATTGGAATTTTTAAAATATAGATATCTAGGCACACAGATAACCCGCGGATCTAACTGTCTCTGTGCTGATATCTGATTGGCTGTCAACACTTGAGCAAGGAAGTGTTGGCAACCATCTTGAGACTCAGCATCAGACAAGCCCCGCAAAAAAAGAATAAAAAAAAGAAAAGGGGCCTGGATATGGTCAACCTGAGCCCCTAACCTTGGTCTAGGGGTCCCCCAGATACCCCTCAAGGACTAAAAAGCATTTTTTTAAAAATACATCTAAAAATAATCTACAGATGGATTTGTGGATTTTTCTGCGATTTAAACAAAAAAAGGTGGGTCTCCCGCCCTTTTATTTTGATCCGGGTGGGCCAGGCCCCAGAGGAATTAGGAGCTTTACAAAAGAGGGGGTGCACAGGAACACCACATCTAGGGCTTGTATTAATCATGTGGACCACCACCTCTCTGGGGCGATCAAAGATACAAAGCGGGGAGCCATTAGGCCCCGCATGACCCCGGACCATCCCCTCCTTGATGCAAAACAATAATTTATTAAGAGGGAGACCAGTATGGCCTCCCACCGAGCCCTGGGGACCGCTACCTCCCCGGGGCTAAAGATTACATTATTACGGGGGCCCGCATGGCCCAAGCACAGCCCCGGGGACTGCCACTTTCCTGGGGCAAATGATGAAATAAATGCAGGGTGCCCCCTCTGAAAAAAAAAGATAATTTAAGGCTGGACCCCAGGAGATGGTTTCACCAGGGCCAATCGGCCAGGGGAAGGGGCAGTGCAGCCCTCATCCCCCCCCAAAATTATTTTAAAATGCCAGGTCCCTGGCGCACTGCCCCCTCAATGGGCCTCAAGGGATGGGGTCTCCAAGTCTGAAATTGGCCAGGGGAGTGGGGCCATGCTGCCCCCTCCCACACACTGGCCATTAACCTAATGAGGTAGCACTTACTAACTAACCATTAAAAAGTGCTCTAGATGGATAAACATTTCGTGCAAATGGTGAACTTATGTTGGAAAAATAAGCAGGTGAGCTTCCGTTCTGGCCATGATACGCATTTTGTAGAAATGAAACCTCAACAGGAAGCACTCACAAATATAAAAGTAGCAGGTGCCCCAGTTGAAGCCCCACATCTAGAAAGAGCAAATGATCCTAATTCCTGGGCTTGGTAAAGGCAAACAAGTGTGTTTACTCAGCGATACCATACTGAAAAATTATCTGAAATCCTTTGTGGAGAAGAATGCCTCTTTCATCTATTAGAGCACAGCCAGACAGTCTTACAGCTACTCTCACACAACACAGACCCTCTCACACCCAGTATCTCATCCAGATGGACACTCTCACAGCCACTGTCACACCCAGAGGCATCCTCTCACACTGATTCTAATACCCGGTGAGACAGGCCCTGCAGCCAACTCCCACTGGGCATGGCCAAAGGCCTTGAGCAGCATGGGGTTGGCCACAAGGACTGGTCGAACGCGTATTCTAAAAAATTCACTGTGAGAGAAAATCAATATACAAATTAGGCTAATTGTAATTGGCGAAGTCAACCTACCTATAAGTCCCTAGTATATGGTAGGGCATGTAGGTTTAGGGACCACAGCATAGGTAGTGCACCCATATGTGCACTGCTGAGGTGCCCAGTGTCATTTTAAAGGCAGGCCTGCCTTGCTGGCTGCTTTTAAATTAAAGTTATATGCAAATTCGACTTTGGAATGAAAAGTAGTTCCAAAGTCTTAAACTACCTTATTTTTACATATAAGTCACCCATAAGGTGTGCCCTATGTGCCCTTAGGGCTGGGTGCCATGTAACTATAAGCAGGGACCTTATAAAAAATAGTTTTATAAGCCCTGGTGGGGTAAAAACAGCCACATTTGTTTTTCTCTCATTGTAGTGAATGGCCTACATAGGCTAGAATGGGGAGACTTTATTTTAATTTTAAAAGTCACCTTAAGTGACAGATACAAAGAGTTGGGTATCAAATTAATTGTTATAATAAATCCTGCAACTTCCAGTTGTTGGATTTCATATAACTTGTTCAGGTAAAGAGTTTTAAACTTTACCTGAAAAGTTGACAATTTCAGCCCTGCATTGTTTTTGCTGCTGTGCTCTGATTGGCCAGCATCTGGCAGCCTGGCCAGGCTGCTTGATGAGGTGTGAAGTGGCCTGGCTTCACACAAAGAGGTGTGCCTGTGGGAGGGAATCTCCCCTCAGCAGATGGTGAGGCAGGAGGGCTGCCAAACTGGTCTTCAAAGGCAGAGAAGGACATTTGGAGCAACCCAGCAACACCCCCACATCCTGCAACCCCAGACAACTAGGTTCCCCCTTGATTAGCTTAGGAGAGGGCAGGAGACGGGTGTTTATGATTTTTAGCCACACCAGTGGTTGGGCTCAGCCAGATGTAACCTCCAAAAATAATTTTCAGCCATGATGGATTTTTGGGGAATGTTGCCTCCAGGGATTGATTTTTGCCACACTTCCCAGGAAGTAGCCATCACAGGGGGAAGGACCCTGCATCTGATTGGAGAATCAGGACCCCCCTGTTTTTCACCCAGGAGCAAGGATAAAACTGGCAGACCTGCACCCACACCTCAGTTCCCTACCACACCCCTACCAGGAAGAACTACAGAAGAAGAAGGACTACCCTGTTGGACCCCTGGCCTGCACCTGGACCCTGCACTCTGAAGGACTGCACCAGCTGCACACTTGGGCTTCACCACAAGAAGGACTTTGCCTGGCTTCAGCTGGTTCAAGTAGGGACTCCCTGTTTGCTACAGGTGAAAAATTGCTAACCAGAGTCTCCTGCACCAACTCCTGAAGAAATCAACCAGCTGACCACTGCCCAGTAGCCAAAAAGGAGTTTGCACCAGGTGCATTCTGGGAGTTGTAGTCCACACCCCCAAGGAACATCTCAGAGCTTCTGGACCCTTGGGGTGAGCTGTGGACCCCAAAAGAACCTTAAAATAACATCTGGGAGAAGACCCAGAAGTTTGGAGAACTTTCGGAAAAAAGCTCCATAGAGGGACCGACCCACCACGGCAACTCTGGCCGGCTTCCCTCATCGCGACCCGGCCTGATTTGCAGGTTCATCCCGGTGAAGAAAATCTCCAAAAAAGAGACTAAATCTGAACGTACATATTTGACCGGGACCTCCCAGCCAGCGTATCCGAGGAGGGCTCCAAGGACGTCGGATCAAGATCCAGGTTTACCCCGGTCGAAGGATTTTCACCTCAAAAAAACGGCTAAGTCTGAAGGTAGAAATCTCCGCCGAGGATTCCCACGACACGTATCCGGAGAAGGGTTCCCGGATTGGACTTGCAGGTTCGTCCCACTGAAGAAATCTTCAGAAAAACGACTAACTGCGAAGATAAACTTTTGACCGAGGCCTCCCTCGGCCTGTAGCGGAGCTGGGCTCCATCGCGGTCGGCCTGAAACTTTGACTTTGCCGCGGTCGAGGTGCAACCAGATTACCCGATTGGCGCTTTTTGTTTCTAGGCGCTAAAAAAAACATAATTCTTTAAAAATTCATATCTCCGGTTACCCTTATCTGATTTTATTTGTTTTTGTGTCATTTTGAAGATAAAAATATAATCTATTTTCATAAATTGGTTTTGGATTTTTTAAACTGTTTCCTGTGTTTTATTTAATTACTGTTTTGTGATATTTGAATGCTTTACACTCTGTCTCCTAAGTTAAGCCTTGTCGCTCGTTACCAAGCTACCAAGGGTTGAGCTGGGTTTAATTTATTGAGACCTAACTGGACCTAAGTGGAGGTTAGTGGCCTATTGCTAAGTGTAGGTACCTGCCCTTACCAATTACCCATTTTCCAACATTCACAAAATATTCATTGACAGAGATATGTGAATTTATTTGCTGTTAAATATCTCCTGAACTACTAAACAAATTTACACCAAATAACAAAATGCACTATTTGCATACGAGCAGCTAGCTTTCTGCCAAAGTTGGTGTAATTCTGTCCAGTGGTTCGGGCTGTAGTTGTGTTGACAGATCCTATGCGAAATACCATTTGAAACGTAACATTTTTGAGCCCCCTTTTTCACTGCCCCAACTTGACTGATCACCCCGAAACTTCCAATGCGCAACAAGAATGACCGGGCCATGTTTTTTTAGAAAATTGTGGAAGATTTGTCAAAGGTTTTGGGGGACCAGCCAACTGACCCTTGAAGTCTCTGCCTTGGACTGGGGCGGGGAATCAACTTTTCCCAAGGATAGGTGCACAAAACAGGGTCCAAAGTCCACTAGCCCACAGTGCAGCAGGTGCTGTCACTGCAGCACCACAGCCTCTCTTTGTGCTCTTCCAACAGGAGCATCCTGGTCTTCTTCTCATCCTTTGTCCTAATCCAGCAAACAGTGAAGTTTGGATGCCAGGGGTGCCATTATATCCAAGTAAGCTGCCCTGAGGGGAAGACACAGTCACTAGTCAAAGGGCTTGTAGGTCCCCTCCTACCTGGTGACACAGTTCCAGTGATGTATGGCAGCTGGCTATTCCAGAGTGCACTTTAAAAACCCCAACCAACATGAAGTCTTAATCGAGTGTGAGGTTCTCAGTAGCACACTCCTGGGGTGTGGCTACCATGAGCAGCTCGCCCATGGAAAACTGGTTCCAAAACCAGTTTTCCCTCCTTTAGCACTGGCTCTGCCCTGTCTAGGGAAAACAAAGGGCTTCTTTCATGGGAATGTTGTCAAAACAGCCCTTTAAAGGCGGCATCACCCTATGATGTCTGTCTTTTGGGTTAATACCCTTTGCTGCTCATCCTGTGGGCGGGGGTCGCACCTTTTGTTCTCAGCCTGGGAGTCATACACATATCTCCCCAAGTAGAAATAAACCTATCACAACCCGTGTGCCTCTCTGAAGCCGCCAGACCAGCTGGGTCAAAGTTTGGCAACTTTTGCAAATGGGGACAACATTAAAGTCGACATAAATATTGACCTCATCATTCAGTTCGATTTGAGGTCCCCTTTTAATTTGCTACCTTATATTATTACATGATAGGGTTAGGTACTCTCTGTCAGAAGTTAGATGCATTTGAGTGCCAATTGTTCAATCTGCAATCACTTTACAAGACTACTTAACCATCCTCAGCACACACCAACACTTTAGGGCTTTGCTGCATAGTCATAAAATATATGTCTATCCTAAAATACACAGCTCCTTGCAAGTGGGCTTCAAAGGGTTTTCCCCCAAGGACACTTACATATATATAGCTAAGGCCTTAAGGGACTTTGACATTAGTGGTAATGGCAATGTCGGGTGTGCAGGGTGTGCACAGCCTCTCCAGTCTGCAATTGAAGCTGAAAGTCTTGTTTTCACTTTGTCCACACAGTGCTTCAGCTCTTGTGTGGACCTCCAGCCTTACATGTCTTTGGTACCTGTGTACCATACACTAGGACTTGGAATTAAGTCAGTACATGCCAACTGGGGGTATCCATTTCAATATAACACTTTAGAAAAGGTAAAGAACACTGGCACTGAGGACTCGGCAGCAGGCCACAGTGAACTCTCAACGTGGAAAACCAGCAGCTAATAGTCCAAAATGAAGAACAGATTTGAGTGGAAAACCCGAAAATTCCTGTTTTCTTCCAAGATGTCATCAGTGATGCCATAAATGATGTCATAGAACATGTTAGGAGTGGTGTAATATGTGAGGTCGTAAGCAGTGCATAGTAGAGGTGCAAGTTTTAGGTAGTGCTGCTAACTGTAACTGTTAATTTTCTGTGTTTTTTTAGTTCCAAACGTAATATAGTCACTGAGAATTTCACTTAACTGTAAATTTACTTTAGCCTTTGTTTTTTAGTGAACTTCTAAGGTTTGTGTTAAACGAAAATAGATATTTTAATTACACCTAACTACAATGTTACTCTAACTTTTTCTTTTTTTTCTGTTCATTATTTTTGTGAGTATGTGTATGATAGAATGACTGTATGATATATGTTGTGAATGACTGTATAATATATCTCAGTAAAAAAATCTTTATTGTAGCAAAAGAGGACATTTTGGAAAATCTTTCTAAAACATATGTGAGGATTAAACTGATCCATATTTAATAGAAATTGTTTATTGACTGCGTTATTGTAACTTTGATATCAGGGCATGAGACCAGCAATCTTTTTTTCAGATGTCAATATCCTTGTGAGAGGATCACAAGAAGCTTGTGGAAACTCATGAGACTGTAAAGTTTTAAAGTTTATTGTCATCTATTCTATATGGTTATCATGTTTTCAGCTACTATTAAATGCTAATCTATAATAGAGTAGTGAGTAAAAGATGTTTGGAAATGTATTATTTTCTTTATAGTAATGCCACTCCCGAGATGCTTGTCGGAGCTGGATAAACAATCCCCTGTGTACACTCGGAGGGGGCTGTACTTCCTCTTTGGCTCTCACAACCCACTTCTGAGGATTAGAGTTCTTTACAGTCCCTTACTGTAATTTTAAACAAAATAGAACAATAGACATGTTGTTTAAGGTAGAAAAATTAAATGAGTATTGTTCTATAGAAGATGTAAAGTAAGTATTCACAGTTCACATGGCTTTATTCGGTTACCCTCAACCATAAAAGCAAAAAACAACATTCAAATACAAATGTTTTGATAAAAAGAGTGAGAATATAATAGAATAACACATGTTCAGCCTTAAAACACATAAAATGACTTTCCTTCAAAATGCACCTGACCCCCTAGTACCTATCATTTAAATTAGACATGGGGTTTTATTTCAGTCTTAGGTGCATAGTTAAAACTTGACAGCTAAAACCTTTTTTTAAAATGTATTCCTCATCATCATTTTTTTCCCAGGGAACGGATACGTATATGCCAAGCAGCTACAATATACTTGCTAACCGCACAAGATAGAGGGAAAGAAGTATCCCTCATCATGATCCTTAAGGCAGCCATGCAATGTCTCATCCCCATATTTCTGCACACGGGTCGTAACCACTTCCGTCGCGCAATCATATATGCGGGGCATATAAACATAAAATGTACAATAGATTCTGAAGTGTGAATGCAACTAGGACAAAGATCAGAACTTGGAGTCAAGCTCCGTGTACTACCATAAGATTTAAGAGGCAGGCAACCATATCTGAACTGAATATACAAACTCTTACTTAGTGGATCATGAATTGTATCCATAAATGGTAAAAAGATACGGATACCATTTGAAATCAAAAAATTGTAAAGTCAATCTGCCGTGTGTTGAACACAGCAGGTAGTTTTCCCTGACATACATCCAGTAAACAGTTTTCAAATGGTTCTTCTGATCCTTCCTTAAACTCTCTGGATGGCTCCAAAACTCGCTAAGACCCAATCTATAAAACCATTTTGAGATGTGATTAAACCAAGGAATGGTAAGTATATTAGGTCTATCTAGAATGTCTTGAATAGACTCCTTATATGTGGATAGCTCAGGGGTGGTCCATACGCGGACGCAGAAAAGCAATGGTGGTAGGGCAATTACATCTGAGATGCATGAAAGACCAAGGTCCCAGAACATTGGCAGCAGTGGAGTATTACGAGGACAAGCCAAAGTTGACCTTACAAAGTTGTTTTCCCCCACTGCAAGCTTGCCAGTGTTCGAGGACCCCCAGATTTCTGCCCCATAGACCGCAGCACTCTGTTCCTTACCTCAGTAGATTTTAATGGTTGGGGTAATCACTCTCTCAGAGGTAGACTTGTGGAAACGCAGAATAGCCCCAGATCTCTGGGCCAAAAGAGCTAAACTTTTATCGATTTGGGCCCCCCAATGCAGATTATTGCTAAGTCTCACCCCAGATAGTCTATGGAGCTTACCATGCCTAGGGGGGTGCCATTGTAAAAAATGGAATATCTCTTAGTGGGGCCACAACCCAGGGTCATAAGTTTAGTTTTGCTATGATTAAGCTCAAGTCCATAATCACCACAAAATGAACTAAACTTATCCACAAGTACCTGAAGACCCATAGGAGTTCTAGAGATCAGGAGGGAATCGTCAGCAAATAGCAAAATTGTAATTTTGTGGTTATTCAGGGATGGAGCGTCGTTTTGGCAGTTGGTAACAACTTGCACCACCTCGTTGATAAACAATGTAAATAGAGTTGGGGAAAGAACAACCTCTCCTGCACATGAGTGAAGGACATGCACGGTTGGGTGCTTATAGCGGATTGGCCTGGCCAGGCCCTGTGGCAAACCACCGCTGAATGTGGTCAAAGGACGTGCACGGGGGTGGTTGAATTAACTTACAGTAATTAAAATTGATGTACATTAAAAAAACATAGACATTCACTGAAAAACCCAAAGATTACAGGGATGTTATAGTTAGGAAAATAGAATAAAAACAAAACCTTAGAAATTTACTGAAAACAACAAAGGTTACAGGGACGTTATAGTTAGGAAATAGAATTAAAAAAAAACCTTATCAATTCACTGAAAAAAAGTACGGTTATATGGACGTTAGAGTTAGCTTCTGAATTTACTCGTACAAAACCTTAGAAATTCAGCAGTTATAATTACCTGAGCTAACTAGAACTGGCGCTCCTGTAATGCACTGCTTATGACCTCAGATATTACATCACTCATGCCATGGTCAGTGACAACACTGATGATGTCACTGATGACATCTCATATAACATCACTGATGACATCATCCACACAGTAATACACCCACTCATTTGCTGATACAAAATCTTCTATACCCAAACACACATCTACTCACATACTTATTCAGAGATGCATAAAAGTGGTGATATACAGAGATTTATTCAGTCAAACAGCCACTGACACAACCTCTCACTCACCCATATACTACTAACTGAGATATTCACAGAGGTCAGTAATCTCCAAGGTGCCTCCTGCGTTATCTGTCAGCACCCCCAGGGATTATGGTTAAATCATATCTCTGTTCTTGGTTAAACCTTCATGATTCTAAGTAAACATAATGTGCTTTGTTATACAATTGGTTTTATCAATGCTTGTTTTACCAATGCTTGTTTGCTAATGTGAGCAGGTGTAGACATGTGCTTCTCATTGGGTGTGGTGCAGACATGTGCTTCTATTTGGGTGTGGTGACTAATCTACATGTGGAAACTCAACTGCTTTCCTGGTCGGCTATAAACAGCAGTGTGAAGCATGCCTCATTACTTGGCTTTGTTTTGCTTCCCGATCTCAGCATCTGATTTGGCAGTCCAGCCCCTGCTGTCATCCTCTTATTCAGGATGTTTGAGGCAATTATTTTCTTTGTTCCTGTACCAGCTGTCACCAGGCATTCCTCCAGCACTCCGGAACAGACTACAGCTAAGTGACTAGGAGTTTGTTCTTTGAGCGCCGCGCTTTCCTAGAACAGCTGGTGTATTTCAGACCTCGTATTTTGGCAGAGTGCTTATCTTGAAGAGACTAGTGCATTTCTGAACATTCTACATTATTATTGTAGTTACTTGCCTAAATGTGCTTCAGGAAATCTGCTTGAGCTCAAGTACTACAAAAAGTGACTGCAATTTTAAAAGAGCATTTATGTGATGTTTCTTTCTCTAATAGCATAACTCTTGGATTTAAGTTGTGTCATTCATGTCTGTTTTTCCGCTTTGAGGAATTTGCTTTTGAAGGGTTTTTCACAAACACAGTGAAACCAAACCAAACTGTGCCACCCTAACTATTTAAACCCAGAGTGGACATTTGTATTTCTTGGATTGTTTTTGTTCCTTCTAGTTTAACCCTATATATGCATGAAAGTTATATGTGATATCATTAATGCCCTTGTTTGTCTTTCTTGTGCATGATAAGTGCAACCACGGTTCTAATTGTAGTGTGCAACAGTGAATCTCTGTGAAAGACTTTTGAGGCAACTCTTTTCTTCGTTCCTGTACCAGCTGACACCAGGCATTCCTCCAGCACTCCTGAAAAGACTGCAGCTAAGTGACTAGTATTCTCCAGGGAGTTTGTTCTTTGAGTGCCCCGCTTTCCTAGAACAGCTGGTGTATTTCAGACCTCGTATTTTGGCAGAGTGCTTATCTTGAAGAGACTAGTGCATTTCTGAACATTCTACATTATTATTGTAGTTACTTGCCTAAGTGTGCTTCAGGAAATCCGCTTAAGCTCAAGTACTACAAAAAGTGACAGTGGAATTTCAAAAGAGCATTTACGTGACTTTTCTTTCTCTAATACCATAACTCTTGGATTTAAGTTGTGTCATTCATGTCTGTGTTTCAGCTTTGAGGAATTTGCTTTTGAAGGTCTTTTTTTCAGACACACAGTGAAACCAAACCAAACTGTGCCACTCTAACTGTTTAAACCCAGAGTGGACATTTGTATTTCTTGGATTGTTTTTGTTCATTCTAGTTGCATGCATGAAAGTTACATGTGATATAATGAATGCCCTTGTTTGTCTTTCTTGTGCATGATAAGTGCAAACACAGTTCTAATTGTAGTGTGCAACAGTGAATCTCTGTGAAGCCAGCCCTAGTGTTGCAGTACTTATTTGGGTTTTTGGTAATGCAGTGTTAGTAATTGTGCCAACAGATATTATTATCAAAGAACAGTGCTGGAGCATCCTGGTGTTCTTCTACTGCTCCCATGCCCATATCAGAAAGAGAGATTCAGTTTCAAAGAAGTTGAGTGCACTAACTCTACTATCACTCTGTCAACAACGACCTGCCCCCGAAGATACAGGGTGCCTGGCTGGACCGGCAAGACGTGGCAGTGTTTTGTCTCTTTCTCTTCCACCTTTCCTTTTGGGACACCTGCCATGGTTTCTGTGTCCACTAGGAAGTGCCGAGAGGTGTTCCAGAAGGTTGGGGGACATACCATCGACCCTGCAAACATCCTGCTTTTCAGGTGAGTGGCCCATCTCGACATCAGACACATAGAGTTACTTACTGTAATGATGTTGGTGTTTTGAGCACTGACTCCACGTTGCACTTAGCCTAGCAGCACACTGTCACATTCGTGACCACCAAAGTGCAAGAGGCCGAGACCAGATGGACCGGGGACCGAGAGTGATTCAGAATTCAGACATGCCCAGGACGCTAGGGTGTGTCATCCTTTCTGTGAGGATAATTGATCTCTCTCTCTCCTCGATCGATTCTGGGATCTGGTGATCTGACGATCTGATGCTGATAGGAGTGCCTCATGGGGATGCATATTTTTTAATTCATTATTTGCTTTGCATTATAATATAGATACACATTTTTGCTGTGTATATTGCAGTGGAGAATTATTTGTACGTGTTTTTCATTTCATTGCTGTGACCATTTTTAAACGTGTGCTTTCAGCATGCTAATCTTATTTTACAAACCATGCAAAGTAAAATAATAAATGTCTTCTTTAGACTAAGAAGCGCATTCCAGAGATTTTTGTCAGTGCATGAGTGTTTCAGCTCGGTCATTAGTGAAGCAAAAAGTGAAGCAAAACACTTACACACCCACTCATGCACCTACTGACACACCCACTCATACTCACGCAGCCCATTAAGAGATCACTATTTTAGTGATACATCCAGTTAATCAGCTGTAGAAACCCACACACTCACCCATACAGTCACTGACACAGTCACTGACTCATTATTACAGTCACTTACACATGCAATCACTCATCTACACAACATTCCACACACCAACTCACACGAACAGGCAGTTACATACCCACTCAGTCACATGTCCATCCATTCGCAGAGCCAGTCACTGACAAACACAAGTTCTCACACATCTACCCACCATTCTATATAAAAACAGACTTACCCACTCAGTTTATGATACAGACTAGGCTAAAGCTATATAAATACTGATTGGGATCTACCAATGGTTGAGGTTATTACACCAAATGTCAAGGGGTTACATTTCCCAAATAAATGGAAAGGTCTGTAGAATTTCATGAGAGATGAATGTAACCATTCAAGAGACTCACCACTTGAAGAAGAAAGACCAGACTCTGTCATAGGTGGAATGAAATTGCCTTTTATTCTTTGGAGTTTATGAAACACAATAGGGTAGCAACATTCATCTGGGGTCCCATCATCACTGGCTCAAGAGGTCAAGAGAGATAGGAAGAGATGAACTCTCTTGGTCAAGGCAACAGTAGAACAGAAACCAATTATGTTCACTGATCTCTATGCACCTAATGTGGGCAAGATGCCTTCTTAGGTGCAAATATATGTCTGCACTAGAGGAAATTGTTGGGAAGGAGCTGATCCTGATAAAAGACTTCAGTTTGGTACTGGATCCCCCTAAGATAGATAAGAACTTCATACCAAGAGCAACCCACACAGTCTCCTTCTCTAACACTTTTACAAACACGTAAAGCATCTGGCTGTACATGACATTTAGAGAGACAAACAAAATTACACATACTTTTCTCAAGTCTAGGTTAACAATGCCCTGGTTCCCTTGAGCTCTAACACTGGTCTAATTGGTCAAATCTTCCTATTGGATCATGCCCCAGTTTTGCTGACCATAAACTGGAACAAAAAAAAACAAATGCTCCCACATTACAAAGAAATGTCAAGATAATGTGGAGATGCCATTGGTGACCTTATGGAATGCCTTCAGGAGTGTAATGAGGTGCATCTGCATAGGCATCTTCATGGAGGTGAGGAGTTTACGGAGACCGCAAAGGGAACAGCTTGAGAAGAGTCTTCAGGCAACTGAGATAACTTATAAAAATACACTTTCCCCATGCTTACTTTGATTGGTTTCACAGATCAAAAGACGTAGCACTAATAGGGGAGAGTGGTCCTTCTTCAGGCAGAAAGGAGGATATCACTCTCAGGGTAATAAGATGGTCACGCTGCTGGCAAGACAACTGAGGTGGAAGAAAGAGGATACTAATAGCATTTGACTTACAGCCCCTGGGCACCTCTAGTGCACTGTACTAGGGACTTATCAGTAGATCAAATATGCCAATCATGGAAATCCAATCAACAATACAATTTACAGAGAACATATGCACTTTAGCACTGGTTAACAGTGGTAAAGTGCTCAGAGTTCTAAAGCCAAAAACAACAGGTCAGAAAAAATAGGAGGCAGGAGGCACAAAGACTGGGATGGCACTGCATAAGGGAAAAAGTCTAACATGACCCCCAGCCTAAAGCAAGGGGAGACCAATCAATACCTTGATGTACTTCCCTGATTGGGGCGATAAAACAGGGACCCAGGCCCACAACAGCAGGGGCATGTTCCAGTTATATGCCTTCCTGACTCCAGTTGGATCACTTGATACTCTCAGGGCCCACTAAGCTAGCCCATGGGGAACCCTTTTCCTCACATGCGGACACTATCTGTGCAGCACCCAACTTTACTTTGCTCACAGACGTATCCCAGTGGGCAGATAGTACCACCAGGGTCAACACAGTGGTATTGCCCACTCCACCCCGGGGTGTGACTATTGTCCCTCTCCCCAGGGGCAACTATGTCCACGAGGACAGCAAGCCACTGACAGCTGTCAGGGATGAGAGCCAGGTCCCAGGCCTCTCAAGGCTCTCCAACCACTGTGACTGTGGAGAGTGGGGAGCGGTAGCCCCAGGTGCCTGGTAGCCTTTGACCACTCTCCCTTCCACCAGGTCAGGGATGACAGCCTCACCCTGGTCATACCCTCTGGGGCTCTGTACCCTCCCTCTTGGGGCGGCACCCCCAGAGTCCAGAATGGCCAGGGTGCTTGTAGAAGCAGTCCTGTACAATTCTCCCACCATTGCAGGGATGTTAAACTTTAACTGGTCTTCCAACCTGGGGTCTGTACCTTCAGGTTGGACCAGAGCCAGGGGCGAGGCTTCCTTCCTCTTTCCCTTCCTTCTGGGGTCCTGCACCCCCCAACTAGGAGTGGCCCCCAGAAGACAACATTGTAGGGGCACTGTTAGCAGTAGTCCCTCCCTCCAGGTCAGGGGGGACACCCTGAACCTGGCCTTTCAATCCAGGGTCTGTACCCTCAGATTGAACTGGGGTCAGAGGTGAGTCTCTCACTCCCCCGCCCCTACTTCTAGGGTTTAGCACCCCCCCATTATGGAGAGTACCCCTCGAAATCTCACGGGGGTGATTGGGCAAATCGTTCCCCCTCCAGGTCAGAGTTTAACCCCCGAACCGGACCATCCAACCCAGAGTCACCACCCTTCGGTTAAACCACTGCCTGGCGCACCAGAACTTCCTTGGGAGCACACCTACTCCACATCAGGTCAGAGTTTACCCCCTGAACCTGACCATTCAACCCAGAGTCACCACCATGCGGTTTAACCATTGTCTGGCTTACCAGGACTTCCTGGGGGGCACTCCTACCCCCCACAAGGGAAACACCTTCTCCAAGGGCTACACAAGAGTCTGGTTGGCGCAGGTCTTCTGACCCCTGCCCATCTGGCAGAGTCTGGATTCCCCCAATCTAGAAATGGTTTCACCAAGGTCATTCCTGGGAGGCTCTGACCTCAGAGCTAACTCCTGACCCTCCAGGTTCTCCAATGGGTTCTGCAACCCTCTCTCAACCCTCTGTCTGGACTTCTGAACCCCCTCACTAGGAGTGGTACTGCCAGACACCACAACTGGTGGGACGCTGGCTACAGCCGCCCCCCGAAATTCTCCTGACACTTTGGGGGTCTCCCTCAGCTGATGGCCCGACAGTACAGGCTAGGGTCCCCTTCTGCTGTTGCCTCATGGAACTCTCCAGGACTTGGGACTGGATCTCGGGAACCCTGGGCCTCAGCCCATCCCCGTTCCCTCTTCTTTTAGACTAGACATGGGATCCTTCAACCATCCCACTACACTGGGACCTTACTGGGACACTGCAATCCTTCCCTACCTCACCTGTTTGCGAAATACCTAGACCACTCCCCTCAGGAGCACCCCAAAATGCCTCTTCAGACTCTCTGCTACTCACCCAGAGGTCTGCCTCCAGTGTAAGTTCCTTGGGGTCAGAGAACACACACTCTACCTGGTGTTGGCATAGCTCTGGAAAATAAGGACTAGACATATGCTCTCCAGCAATTACATCACTCAACCCCTCACATGAATTAACCAAACTACCCTTCACCAACCATCCAGTGACTCAGCCTTGAAAAAGTACCCCACATCACCCTCCTGAGACTGGTGAGACAGTACCTGACTGTCCCTGACACTCAACCCACACTACACTCTTCTGGGATGTCTCCACACTCCATAACCAGGACCTCTACCTCGGAGGAACCCCTCTCCCTGTCACTCTCAGTTAGAGTCAGTAGAGTGTCCCTCTCATCACTAGGAATATGACTCCCCATGCCAGTTCCCTAATACACCTCAGGGACCCTGTGCATCACTGGAGCTACCTCATACCCCTGAACCTCCTGGTGTGTGTTAACCTCCTCCTTCAAGTAGGGCACCACGTCTCTGGGCATGTGCACTTCCTCAGCAGTACTGGATGTTGAATTGTTGCTGCCACCATTCCAGCTGGACTCAGACCTCATGACGTCCAGCTCTTTCAGTTTTAGCTCATAAGCCAAAATCATATTTTTTTATCTCTAAGTCCCTCCTCATCTCTTCTAATTTATTTTGCACCCTCAACCCTTCTCCCTTTAACCGGTGAGCCCTCTCTGCCTGTCTGTCCTGTAACTCTTCAGGAGTCAGACCCTTGTGTGTTAGTACGAATACTTTACACCTAGACTCTGAAATTAAGCCTGCCTACTTGTGCCAAGCAACCAAGGGGGTGAGCGGGTTTAACTGAGGGTGATTCTCCTTTACCCTGACTACAGTGAGGGTCCTTGCTTGGACAGGGGGCAACCTGACTGGCAACCAAAGACCCCATTTCTACCAGTTAGGGAAACAGTGATGGGTAAACTACCAGTTACTATGGGGGTGATTGTAACTTTGGCGGGCGGCGGAGGCCGCCCGCCAAACTTCCGCCGGCAGAATACCGCTACGCGGTCAGAAGACCGCCGCGGTAATTCTGAGTTTCCCGCTGGGCTGGCGGGCGACCGCCAGAAGGCCGCCCGCCAGCCCAGCGGGAAACCCCTTCCCATGAGGATGCCGGCTCCGAATGGAGCCGGTGGAGTGGGAAGGGTGCGACGGGTGCAGTTGCACCCGTCGCGATTTTCAGTGTCTGCTATGCAGACACTGAAAATCTGAGTGGGGCCCTGTTAGGGGGCCCCTGCAGTGCCCATGCCATTGGCATGGGCACTGCAGGGGCCCCCAGGGCCCCCACGACACCCGTTACCGCCAGCCAGGTTCTGGCGGTCAAAACCGCCAGAACCAGGCTGGCGGTAAGGGGGTCGGAATCCCCATGCGCCGCCATGGAGGATTCCTCAGGGCAGCGGGAAACCGGCGGGACACTGCTGGTTTTCCGTTTCTGACTGCGGCTGTACCGCCGCGGTCAGAATGCCCTGGGATGCACCGCCAGCCTGTTGGCGGTGCATCCGCGGTCGTTGGCCCTGGCGGAAGTCTACCGCCAGGGTCAGAATGACCGCCTATGTTTCTTTTACCAATACACTTGTACATTTACATTCTGTGTTCATCCCATCTTCATCCTGAGACCCTTTCAAGAATAGCTGGAGGACTCAGGACAATTGTTGATGATAAATGATTTATTTAGCGAAGGAGGAGATAGAAACATTTGAAGAGTGCAAGTCAGACTTCAAAGTGGCAGACAATTGCACCACTGAGAGATGCACCCTTAGCTGAGAGAGGCAGCCATTAGAGAACTGACCCCAATAGAACAGTTTGTTAGAAGTGCTACACAATTGTGAGGCATACCTTTCCAAATATATACTCTTCTTATGGAGGATCACCCCACCAGTGGGGGCATGGTAGTACATGGCAGGAGTAGTGTTCACAGTGCTTGTAGGTATGGTCTGATCCTAAGTGTAATTTTAACGATTGTGGGGGCCCGGGGCATAAATACTTTTAAAACTTTGCATTTTTATTTTTATTTCCCATTTTCTGCTAACTGAAGCCCATAATTCCAAACAATGAATAGTAGGTTAGAGGCTAAGATAGAGAAGCTGGGAGGTAATGTAGAGAAAAACAAAATCTATTTCCCGGGGCAGTTTGGAGGGTGAGGGCCTTGAGCAATTTTCACTTTGCTCATGCCTTAAAACCTGATGTCCACAGGAATTTGTTAACCATTTTAGGGAGGAAAGCTCATTACAAGCCTCTGCCAGATTGGCACCACTACCCTGGCACACTACCCAAATTTTGTCCGCAGCTTAGTCCTAAATGCTGGAGGGGCTTCAATGTCAAAGGAAACATGAAGCACATATTTTGAGAATGTCTGCAAATCACTCAGTTTTGGACAGATAAACCAGGTGTGTTGTGGGTAATATTAAGCTAGCCAATACCTTTAGACATTCCTATGATTCTACTGGGGCTGAGGCTGCCCTCCCAGAAATATTAGCCCAAAGCAGATGGAATGCTTAGAGACCCCAAAAAACACAATGACCTCCTATTGGAAGATGAAACCCTCTGGATAAATTGTTGATAGAATTTTGCTGTTTGGAGCCCGGTGACTGCCTTTTTGTCAGATTGTATTCCGGCTGCCACTCACCCTACTGCTAATGAGAAAAATAAATTTGGTAACTGTACTATCTCACCTGCTCGGATTTGCAGGACTTCATTATGCTCCAGAGTTTCTGCAACTGTGGAGACACTGCTCTCTATGGCTGCAGTGCCTCTGTTCTCCTTTCTGTAGGTGCAATGTTCCAATAGTAAGGGGCGTGAGGGGAGGGAAGGTGTCAACTTTGCTAAATCCAGTGCTGGTTAGGATCAGGGAGATGGCGTTCCCAGAGGGGTGAAGGATGAGATGTTTCTTCTGTTTTCTGTTTTGTTTACTTGGTATAATAATTTGTGTGGGTCCACAGTGAATGCTCCCACTTATACACCATGATGAATTTTGGAGATTACTTAGAAGTATACATGCTGGAGTTTGCACATCAATTTAATCTGTGAGCTCTAATCTTGAAGTGTAAGGAACATCATTGTGACACCCTTTGTGGCTGGAAAAAAAAGAAGTTATGGTTAAAAAACCTGGATCAAGACATGGGACAGCTTTTTCGTGAAAAAACATAAAGACTGCTCTGAAACATGAAGAGCTCCAGTTTCACTAAGTTGCTTAACAGAGCAGATCGTCATTTTCCACAAAGAACACCAGTGACATTCTGTAGGTTCTTCTGGTGAGCTGCAGCCAAGGTCTCAAATGGGGCATCATTCATGTTCCTTAAGACCACATGGAAGTCCCAGGCAGGGACTGAAGAATGAATAGCTGGAGGTCTGAGGAAAGATCTTCAAAGAAACTGAGAGGCTACGTTCTTAATTAAATATCTGTTCCTATGAATTCATGAATAGCTACCCATTGACTAACCAGAGTTGGAACAAGTAGTCTCAAAACAATGGGCCAGATGTATCAAACATTTCAGCAATCACAAATGGCCCAACGGGCCGTTTGCAATCGCAAAAATGCATTTTGGTATGTAACAAGTCCAAATTGTGATTCAGTAACTTGTTACTGAATCACAAATTGGATTTACGACTACATACCGATTCGGTATTAGGAAGGGGAGTGTCAAGGGCATCCCTTCCTAATACCGAATCGCAGAGGTATGTATGATTGTTTTGAAACCGTGAATGCGGTCGCAAAACAATCACAGTTATCACCAATTTCAAATTAGTGGTAACCCATTCGCAGAGGAATGCATGCGAAAACATTTTTTAAGAGCTGGAGGTGGTCCCATAAATGTTGCTTTATTGAAAAGTAATCACAGACATGGTGGTCTACTGAGTCCAGCAGGCCACCATCCCTGTGATTGTAGCCATTTGCAATGGGTCGCAAATTGCGACCTACCTCATGAATTTTAATGAGGTAGGTCAATTTGCGAGCCTTTGCGAATCGCAGTATGAAACTCCTGGAGTTTAATGCATTCCAATATCGATTACTTAATTGTGATCCAGTAAAAATCCCACCTAGGTAATTGCTATTGTGAAGAATTATACATCTGGCCCAATATCTAAAACTCTAACAGGTCCCAATCTAACAGTTAACCCACTCAGAGTGACATAGAAGCATAAACAACTCACACCCAGGAACACTGATTGCCAACGCAGTTCCCGCCTCAAGCATTAGGTTGCTATCCTGGAATGTTAATGGCCTGGGTGACAAAATCAAAAGAGGGGTAGTAATGCAGTGCATCAAACATCATTCCCCAGACATTTTCCTCCTTCAGTAGACACATGTTAAAGGCAACACTTACAATGCACTAGATAGGTGGGGCTTTAAAATGGTTGCTCATGCTGGCTACACTACTCATTCTAGAGGGAGAGGGGCAGGAATTCTCCTAAGAAGACACTGCCACTCACCATGAGGCACATAGGTTCTGACACACATAGGAGGTATGTTGCACTTTCTGGAGTGTGGGAAAGCAATGCCATTAACATTGTCTCTGCCTATGTCACTCTGCAACTTCATGACAGCACAATCCCTGATCTAAGTGCCCTTCTACTCCGTCTATCTGATGGCAGGTTGCTAATGGGCAGAGACTTTAACATGGCCCCTTAGGCAGCCTGAGTCTTCTCGTGACCCACTCAGGGATTTCCTATCAGCTCCTGGTATAATGGACACATGGAGTCCCCATAATGTGACAGAGTGACAATACACATTCCACTCTGGGGAACATTGCAGCCTTTCCCATATCAATTATATGTTCACCATAGCTCATCAGCTCCCCCATTTCTGTGAGATGCGTCCCTTGAAAAGAGGCATCACTGGCCCCTCCTCACTATGGGCTGTCTACTATTTCCAAAGCTGAATGGACAGAAGAGAGATTGTTCTCAATTCCTAGTACCTACAGATACCCCATATTGGAGAGGGTCTTTGCAAAGCCATGGAGCACTATTTCACCAAAAATAAGTCCTCAGTAGATTCCACAAAGACCCTATGGGAGGCTAACAAAACAGTTATCAAGGTACAAGACCTTGCGTTGATTGTAGGGCACCAGAAAGACAGAAGGGCCGTATTAGAGACTCTTGAGAGTGAGATCTGCGAACTGGAGTCTAAACTTACTGACCTTGAAGAGGCAGACACTGTACATGCATTGGGGCTCAATCAAAAGGAATATAGAGGCACTGCATCAGAGTGTGCCAGAGCTAGTTATAAAGCAACTCAACATCATCTTTACAAGATGGGATACAGAGCTGGAAAAGTGGCTTGATAAAGACTAGTGAGTGAAACAATGGGTGCTGGAAAAACAAACAGGCTAGAGGTGAGCACGTCAAGGACAGCCAGGGAAAAGCAAATGCCTTTGCCACCTATTTCTCCCACTTATACCATCCTACAGTTACCGCCACAGTGGTAGAACTTCATGAACTGCTAGCAGAAATACAACACCCTGGATGGAGCATACTTGGTAACAGAACTCACTGAAGAGGAAATTGTGTGATCAATACACACCCTAAACTCTGACAAAGTGGTTGGAACCAATGGCATACCCACTGAGCTCTATATTCTTATCACCCCTAAACTCGCCCCCACTTGCTACATATGTTCAAAGAAAGTTGGGATTCGAGCTCCCTTCATAGAGATCAAAAGCTGGCCAATATAATGGGCATACATAAAAGCGGCAAAACACCAGAGAAGTACGCTTTTTACAGTATGATTTTATTGCCACCCACAGAAGTAAAAGGTTTGGTGAAGGTAGTGGCCTCCCGCTTGATCCCGATAATCATGACTCTCATTCACCCAGACCAGTCTGGCTTTTTGCCAGAGCAGAGGACTGCTCTTAACCTGCGCTGTCTCCACAGCATCCTGGGCTGAGCCGATAGGCTTCAGAAGGGCACCGTGGTGCTCTAGCTCAATGCTAAAATGGCATTCCCTGTGGTCGAGTGACCATATATGTTTGAAGTTTTGGCCAGAATGGGTTTTGGTCTGCGCTTCATGGCTTGAATAAAGCTTCTCTATACTGATCCACTCACACAAGTACAGTCAAGAGAGGAGTGTCTCAGGTATTCCAGCTCCAGTGGGGTACCAGAGAGGAGTGCATGCTCTCACCCCTAATTTTTGCTCTTATTCTTTAGCCTTTGGCAGCATGGATTAGGCAAGACCCCGTGGTGCGAGGTGTGCGGTAGACTGAACACAGGGATGACAAAATTTCACTTTACGCAGACAACATCCTGCTCTATCCTATACTTACGCTGGACAGACTCATGTGAATACTCACCCACTTTGGCTGCTACTCAGAATATACTATTAACTATAAACTGATTTATGTCCTTCACGGCCAAATACCAGACTGCCCCAGAACTGTGAGACTAGAATTGTCATGGTTTGGGTTCTGATACCTAGAGATATACATCACCACTGAACCTGATTCTTTTACAACAATAATCCGTTGCCACCACTGGTACATCTTAGGTGTGATGTCTAACACTGGAGGTCCCTACCTCTGTAGTTACTCAGAAGAGCCACACTCTTTTAAAATGATGAACCTTCCCCTTTTTCTTTATGCTCTACACAATACACCCTACACTGTCCTTAAGACCTATTTTAAAGCAATCGAGAGGAATGGAGGCCCTGCACGTATATCCATCAATAAACTGATGAGAAGCTGGAACTATGGATAGATCACCCTGCCTGACAATACTATGGGGGTCACACAGCTTACAACTATTAACCATTGGGTCTACCTCCTCACAGAAGAAACAGCGATCCACATGGACAGAAACACCATGCAACTAGGGGTATATGTTGGGACTATTTATGGTGTGCAAAGGTACACAACATTTAAAGATGCAACAGTGATAACACTCAGACTCTGGCGCACAGTGCTCCATGTACTTGGCTGGAATGATAAGATAACTCAGGCTACTCCCCTCTTTGATACAGCAAAGCTGTGCACGTTAAGGGCACAGCTCAAATTTGACAAATTGGATCATATTGGCCTGTCTAGTGTGGGAGACCTCTGGGCGCGTGGAAATGTCATTCTGTCGCGTACACTTTCAATATTCTAATGAGACTACTGGATATTGAGCGACTGAATCGCCCACGGTGTGGGTGACTAAGTCTAACCCACTGCGGGTGACACCTGTCACTCCAATCCAGGTTTGCTCCAGCTAAATAGCAGTGCCTCATCTCCACTCAAGAACAGAAATGACTGGGCAGCCGAGCGTATGACATACTTCTCAGGGAAGTCGTGGTCACTAAGGTCTCATCCGTTTCTCTCATTTACAATTCAGTCTCATATAAATGACATACAAAGGCAGTATATGTTTAAATAATGTGTTTAATAAAACGACTGCATCTTAGATAGCAAAGCGTGAGCTGCAATAACCAGGACGACACAACATGTCAGTATTGAAATTGTGACGAGAAGAGTGAAGCATAAAAACAACGCTATCATTTTGTCACTACAATCAAGGCTTAGATAGAGCACAGCATGGTAAGCTCTAATTATGCCCTTCAGGTTCCCCTGGGAAGATATCAACCCCCATACCTGAGCAAAGGCCTGCAGTCTGCGTTAGCATCTGTATCAAAGCATTCAGCAATCAGCATACAGTCATGGTTCCCTGGCTGGAATCTCCCTCTAACCTGTAAGGGACAAGGAATTGTTTCTATAACAACACAGCTGATGTTCTGAGAAAACGTTCCTACATAAGGATGTGTATTTTCTACGAATGTTGGAGACTAAACTTCTACGACGCTTACCGGCAATGTACCGTGATGTAGCCTTGGAAGAAGCACAGAGTAATCAATAATGTCTTGTTTGAGAACAGAGTGCTGGCCTAGGCAAAAACAGTTAGATAAACAGAAAATAAAACAAGACGGTTAAAATGGTTATTGTAACAATAGTAAGACAAAGTTGAATAAAATATATCTAGGCTAAAGTGCACAGCGTCCTAAATAACATGCATGGAGCTATAACTAAAATGGCTACACAACAATTCCATTCGTTAAGCTGCAACATGAGTACCAATTAAAACCCACTGAAACGTATTGTTGCTAATAGATTTGCCAAGCACTTCAGTCTGCACTCCCCAAGTCCCCCTCACTGGAAGACAGAATATTGGAGGATCACATACCCCACAGGGCCATTTCCTTCACATACCAACAACTAAATACCAACTCACAAGACACCCTAATACATGTATGGGAAAATGAGCACATGATCTGGGGGGTCTTTAGGGTGATGAGTGGCTTGAGGCCCTGGTATCTCCAAGGGATGTGCCTATTGGGTTGAGATTCCTTCTTGTACAAATAAAAGTTTTATATACATTCTACTATACGTGCACCAACATGCACAAAATGGGTGGGGCGGTGGACACACTACGGGCCTCATTACAACCCTGGCGGTCAAAGACAGTGAAAAGCGCGACGGGTGCAACTGCACCCGTCGCACGTCCACAACAGCGCCGGCTCCATTAGGAGCCGGCTCCCATGTTGCGGCCGACATCCCCGCTGGGCCGGCGGGCGGAGACTCTTTTTCCGCCCGCCAGCCCAGCGTGGATGTCAAAATGGGGCCGGCGAGAGTGCGGCAGCATTGGGGGCCGCAAGGCGTTTAAACCTTGGTGGGCGGCGGTCTCCGCCCGCCAAGGTTGTAATGAGGCCCCATGTCTTATAGGCAATAGGGCCAAACTGCTGTATTCATCCACACTACATGGAGCTGCCCTGAGATACAACAATGCTGGGGCTCAGTTGTGGCCTAATAAATAACATCTGTTGGAGCAATACTGGTGTCTCCTAAATGTATGGGATGCAACAGATCTCAACCGCATGGATCAGACTTGGATGACCCTGGGACTGATAGTGGCCAAACGTAACATTGCTCACATATGCACTTATGTGGGGGGAGGTTGAACAAGAACCACACATGGGAGACTGGAAGCGAGACATGGATTGGTGTATGCTGGCTGAAAAAGTGGTATATGGTGGCCATGGTTGTCTCAAGAAATGGACCAACATAAGGGGGAATTTGAATGAACACAGGGGACATCCCTGTTCTCCTCTCCTCAAAGTTGGTTCAGAAGTCATAAATGCTAAACACTCAGAATCAAATGTCACTGTTGGTAATGTGAGGGGAGTTAAGGGACTAGGCGAAGGGTCTGTTGGCAGGTGCTGAGGTGTCTGTTTTCCTCAACTGTATTCATACATGACAGTGTGTTGCTTTTTCAAGTCTGTTATGTCCTGTAACACTCTCAAAAAAAACATTTTAAAAAACCCTAACACGATCACAAAGGGAGGAATTGAGATTTTAAGAAGAAAACCAACCCTGTGGTGGGCACACATGTCCAGAGTCGAGGACTTCTAGAATGTTTGTTGCTTGTAGCCAATTCAGCTAGACAGCACTGAACTATCAGAATTAGCTTTTCAGACTCCACACCAACTACCAAGTCGACTGAGGGACACCGGGGTAAGGAAACCAGCCTGAGAGATTGAATGAGAAGAACCCAATGAGGATGAACTGACAGCTGTAAGAGAAGGGGAAACCGTGGACATCTGACTGAGCCTAACACTATTAAGAGCACTTCTGAGTGATCCCCCTGAATCGTCTTAGTGATCTGGGAATCAGTTAAGAAGGAAGGAATACATACTGAAGTACCAAAGTCCAGGACATGAAGTCCGGATGTCTCTTCTTGAAATGGGTACCAGACTGCATGGATATGAAAGTAAATGTGTTCTCTGAGAGGAAAAGATGCCTAGCCAATGGTGCCCGAACATCTCAGAGATCGAGTAGGGATCGACTGAAACAGATTTTTACAGAGGAGGGTAAAATGTGACTCAGATGAATCACAGGGTCATTCCCCCTCTGCAGAAGATACACTGCTATCAGAGAAGAAAGATTTTTCTTGGCCCACAAGCAAATCTCCTAAACCAACTTGGGAAGATAAGTCACACTTGATCCCACCAGTGGTTTATATCAGATGCAGAAATCTGACTGTCTGTCCAAATGAGCTACTTGATAGATTACAAAAGGAGCAACCTGAAGAAGAGCTTTCAGCACTGATGTCAACTTCTTCCAATTGGAAGACATCCTTTCTCGTTTTGCATCCAAATATCATAAATTTAAAGCTCTTTCAGAGTCGGCTCTATCCCTGCTTGCTTCAATCAGTAATAAACACCATGGGGAGTGGGGAAACCAACTGAAACTTTCAGCTTAGGTTCCTTGGCACTATTAGCCACCAATGCAAGCCCCAAAGCACTTCCAAAGGCACAGGGTCTAGTCTAGTGTCTAGCATGCCTGATATCAGCTTCCAAATCTAAAGCAGATGGAATACCAAAGCCTAAATATGAAGTTGAGTACAAGGAGGCACCACTAAAATTGGGGCCATAAATTACTGCACTCTTATCCTTTATCTCTCTAACGTCTTCTGTTTGGGCCTTATTTAGTTTGTTGGATGGGATGCTTCTTCACAAATGTGGTGGATTCCCCTACCATCGAATCATAAATGCATTATAGTCAATGGCACTTGCAGTCGTACAGACCGGCTATCCAACACATTTTGACGCAATATTTAGTCTGTCAAATTTCATATAAGGTCCTTTGGAGGCCTGGGAGGAGTTAGCGGATTCGTGCTATGTGGAACTCTGCGAAGTGCTGAAAAAACTCCACTGCGCTATGTGGAGTTCCGCGAGTGGCGAAGTTTGGTTAAGTTGTGCTGTTTGCACTGATTTTCAGCATGGGAGCTTCTCCTGTGCTGTAAAATCAGTGCAAATGGCAACATGTGGAGTGCCAGAGGGTACTAATTTCTTTCTGACGCTTCAGTAGATTTTCTACTTGAGCGTCAGCTTCTTCAATGGGAGCAGCAGCTTTCTTATCACGAGGGGTTACAGCCTACCGCGACCGCTCGCATTCAGAAATCTCACTCATGCTCACCAAATTAGTAATTTCTCTCACTTGCCAACTTAACTTTGGTCAGCGCAAGAAAAAACTCTGCTTCGCATCTCTTGGCGGAGTTTTTCACCACTCGGTGAAGAACACAGACTAGGGAAAATGCCACAAACTATGCTGGCAAAGCAGAATTCTTTGTTCACCCCTGGTCCTTTGTTTTCTGAAGTCCTGCAAAAAACTGTTCCAGGTTTGTACGGAATGCATAACAAATAAGATATAGATTTTGGTAGAGTGAAGTTGGGATTTCTTGAGGTTCAGAACGCTGCAACGCTTTTCAGACCTGCTGGACTTCCTTAAATCAGTTAAAAAAGAAGAAGCAATTAGCCAGTCATCCAACTTAGGTTGGACCTGGAAACCCTCAGAATTAATGTTTGGCCATCAACAGTTTTGTGACCATTGTTGGGATGGATACCAGACCTAGAGGATGGACTTGGAACTGAACATGCATGCAGATTCAACAGCCAAAATTACAGACACTGCTGGGATTTGGGTTGAATGGGTACATGCAAAGAAGCATCCACAAAATCTATAACTGTCGAGAGTCCCATAGAATTATCAAAGGCAAAATGTTCTGAAGCGCCACCATATTGAGTGATTAGTGGGGTATACAATATTTCAATCTCTTTTTGTGGAACATGTGGTTATAATTCTACTGCCACCTTTTAAACCACAGTCTAAACCACAGATAGAAGGGACTAAAACAATGATGTTTCTCTGGATCAGGAATAGGAATTATTCCCAATTTGTTTACAAAATCCTGAATCCCTTTAAAAAACATCTCCTGTCTGACTTTCCATGATCAAAAGGGAGTTTGGTGAAAAGGGTATGTTTGTCCAGAAAAGGAATTCAGTATCTATTCTCTACAATATTTCATACCCACATCCAAGCCTCCAGGACCACCAAATCCTGACTCCACCATCAGATCAGGGAAGATGTTGCATAGTCATGCTCTAGGAGGGGCTGTAGGATTTGAGAGGGTGGAAGGCTGAAACTGGGACTTATCAGTAATAAGGCTACCAAGGCTACAACCCCTAAAGTGGCCTTTTAGACATTGTATGAATTGTTCTTGGGACAAAGGCTCTTCTTTCCCCAAAGGGACTACCTCTCCAATTACACCAAACAGAAGCCATCAAGTTTCTGTTTTCAGCTAACCTCTTGACAAATTCCTCTAATTGGGCCCACATAGTTTGGATCGAGATGTGGTCGTGCATGATCAGAGACTACCATGAGGCATCTGCCTACTAGGGACATATTTGCCTTCTAGCTGTGACAGATAACCATGCAGGTGGCATTGCTGCAGTAAAGAATTGAAAATCACATCAGAAAGGAAGCACAGCTGTTGCTCCATAATTGAAAGGAAAGAAGTACAGTCAATCGTGTGCTAGCAATTGAGTCTTGTAGCACTGATTACATTGTATAGGTTGCCAATGTGTTCACTTAGATACCAAGGAAGCCAATGGACGGACACTCTTAATAGCCACCTTCATCTTTTTGTTCACAGGATATGCAGGAAAGGCTTCCTTAGTAATAATCGTGATTTGAAAGGACAAATTACCCTTTACAGAATCAACTTTCAGGACTGATTGGATTGCCTCTGCACATTTTTACCTGTCAACATATTTTTTCAGGAGGACTGCTTTTCTACCTTCTTCTACTTATGTGCCTTCTTTACCTCTATCTTGGATAAATGGACTTTTCCTTATTTCAAAAACACTCCATCCGGATGATAAAATCCACTGGAAATATCTAAAGATTAAACATCAAACACCCTCCTAAAAGAACTCAAACAAAGCAAAGTTGCTAACTTCCATGCCAACTCCTTTAAAGGTAAACACATATTTGTTGGACAAGTTTCAAACAACTTTACAACCATACTGTCATTCCAGACACTCTGAAAACATGATCTTGGGGGCCTCCTCAAATTAACCCCTTTCATAACTCCACTGATGGACAACCCATTCAACAAAGAATGACCTGCTGAAATTACTGAGCAATAGCATTTAATCCTTTGAAAACAACCCTACCAAAAATGTGCAACCTCTACTTTATCAACTTTCACAGGATCCAGCTCCCTTTCAAAGTACCAGTGAATCATCAATGAACTGGGTGACCATGATTCTAGGGACCATGATTCATTAGGACGCTCTGAAGCCTTTCCTGGAGATCAATCAGTCTTCCAGAATTCCTTATATCTTTAAAACTAGAAGGTTGAGCATGCCAGATTCCACCCAAAAATGTTCTTCTCCTTCTATACCTACCAACATCTCTTTGCAAGACTGAATCATAAAAGGCAGTTCCACATCCAACTCCATCACTGACAGAAACCAAAGCTGTGTCACCCAAAAAGGCTTCACCAATATTATTTGACATCTCTGCCTCCTTACCTGGAGCACACTTTCTGAATCCTAACAAAAAAAGAAAAATATAACCTTTCAGATCCAGCCAATTTGAGTGAAAGCATCCACTGCCATTGCTTCTGGATATGGACACCAACTGAAATATTTCCTCTTCTGACAAGTTAATCAGGAAACAAATTCATCCACCTAATATGGGTTCAGATATGACTCTATCTTCTGGGATAAATCTCTTAACTTCTACTTGCTGCAATCTCTCAAATTATCTAAATGAATCCCCATCTGATATTGACTCTGCTACCCCGGCAAATATTGTGCCGCTACATGGATCTTGTGCTCCAGACAAAACTCCCATAAATCTTTTGCAATCTCTGACAGTTTCTGTGACCTGGTTCCCTTTCACCTGTTTCTATAGGTTATTGCTGCTACATTGTTCATTCTTAGTAACACTCAAACTCTTTTTAACTGACTCTTGAACTCCGAAGAGCAGACATCTGTAATGAATTTGTGTGTTTCTTCCTTTCCTCCTTCTTCCATCTTCCCCCAGTTTCCTGACCGAAACACATCATCCCCCATCCATAGTTGCTTGCATCTGACTTTACCACAAAATCCAGCATCAAATCAAAAACTGCTCAAACATTCCATGCTTCCCGATTTTCCAACCACCAGGTTAAGCCCTTGCTCACTTCCTCCATTATCTCCACGTTGTCTCCAAACCGGGGACCCTCGATAAGCGTGGCAACTTTAAGCATTGGAAAGTACTATAATTAAAAGAGCCTGGAAAGGCAGCTTGAATTGACAATGGAAGGAGACCAGTAACACATGCAAGTTGTCTCAAAGCCACCTTCTTCCTTCCCTTCAAATGACATACTTCTTCTGATTGACATTAAAACCAAATCTCTTCAAAAGATCCAACACCATAAACAGATGTTGCTTCAAAATCTCCTCTTTCTGACTCATGATAAGAATGTCATCCTAATATCCAATCATTCTTACACCTTGCTTCCGTAAGAAATCTACAACCGGTTTTAAGACTTTTGTGAAACACTGTGGTGATGAAGAAAAGTAAGTCACTGTAACTGATGTAACTGTCCCAGCCTCCTGAATTGAAGAAACCTCTAACTCTCTTTATCAATGGGAACAACAAATTAGGCATCCTTCAGGTCTACTATCCAATCTAAGTCCTGAGGAATCTCCCTTAACATGTATAAGCTTTCCATTTTAAAATGATGATAAGTTACAAAATGATTCAAAGACCTCAGATCTATTACTTGTCTCCATCCCTTCTTTTTATTCTTTACCAGAAATACCATACTTACAAACCTTTCCTCCCCTCCATCTATCTGTAGAATGGCTCTTTGTCTAACATTGGTTGGATCTTTTCTGCCACTACTTTTTAAATGATCTTGATTGAAAATCAACTCCCTTGGCTTGTTTACTTGTTGTGAAATCTCTTTGAATTCTATCACATAACCTTGGTTGCTATAATTACCCACGGATCTTGACTTATTAACCTCCATTCCTCTGCAAACTGTCTTAACCTGCCTTCCAACTTTCCATGGGTAAAACCAGTAAAAGTCCTCATACTCACTTTGTGTTAAAAAGGATTACTGACCTCTTCCTCTGGAGGCTCTTGTCTTTCCAACTCTAACTCTTGGGTGATAAAATACCTGCCAAATTGACATCCTGTAGAAGTTTTCCTTTCTTGGTTACTCAGGGTCTTAAAAATCCATGGCTGATAGCTTTTCCCCCACTGTCTGACCCTGCCATATAAAGCGTTTCTGCTAAATACCTTTCTCACTGAATTCTGTGCTGTATTCAAAGCCACTAATGTGGATACATATATACCAAGGAATGTAACCATTCCTTTACCAAACAGGCTCTTTTCCAGCTATATGGTCTTTTTCAGAGCTACATCACCCAACTTAGGACTTATTCGCATCAATACCACCTTTCTCTTCTCTGCAATTAGCCATGCATTCATGTTCCTTAGAAAGCAAATAGCCTTCTGACTCTCAGAAGTCCAATGTTCTTTTAATATATGTTTCCTTAACTTTATCAAAAATGTGTAGTTTTGGACCCAGCTCATCCAGTAACTTATCTTTAGACTGTTTTAATGCACACTCCTATCCCTTTTTAGGATCTCTTCCAAGTTTAAACAAGCAACTAATCAGATCTGAATTTAAGTTTTGAGTAATTTTCCCCTTCTCTCTTACGACTGGTCTAGATCATTCTGCTCTCAGTAAATTTCTCTCCTCTTTTTCTAGAGGTTTCCCGATCCTCTGCTTAATATAATCTGCCTTATGACTCAGTTTCCACCAATTCAACCTTCTTGAATGTCTTACATCCTTTGAGTCAAACAATATTTTACCAAATGAGTTCTTAATGAATTTGTCAGACGCAAACTTAACTTCCTCAACATTACCAAATTGATTACCTCAGCAAGTGTCAGTATCAAGATCAAAAATATACTTATTTTGTTCTTCAAGGTGTTCTTCTCACTTGATTTGTCCCAATATCCATTCATTCACAGGGACATCCTGCCTTTTTTCAATGCTGCTACAGGTATGTTTTCAATGTGAGCCACTTTGGACTCCAAATTCAGAACCTTCAGACATCTCCTCCACAAACATGTGTCAGTTTTTTCCTAAGACATTTAGGGGGTCATTATGAGTTTGGCGGATGGACAATGCTGTCTGCCAAACTCCTGTGGTCAGGTTACCGCCAGTGCGGCCCCCTTCCCGTGGACCCCATTAAGAGTTTCCCACTGGGTCAGCAGATGGAAGCAGAGTTTCTGCCCATTGACCGAGGGGAAAATGGCCTACAACATTGATGCCGGCTCATAATAGAACCTGCAGCAATGCTGTAGTGCATAGGGTGCACTAGCACCCGTGGCGAGTTTCACTGTCTGCAAAGCACCATACACTCCGTCTCTGCCAGCCTTTACATGGAAGGGCTTCTGCCATGTAATCGCTGATTGAGAAGGGACTCATAATCCAGAGGGCAGCAATGCTTGCAGTGCTGCCCTAGTGGATTAGGACCTCCAGCACTTCCAGCCCCTTCAGTGGAGAAAAACTGGTAAACTGGGGGTGCTGGCGGTCTGATCCTGGTGCAAACACCACAGTCGCAATGTGGCTATTGGAACGCCACATTGGCAGCAGTCCAGCCGTCACCGTGGTAGGGTCGTAATGAGGCCCTTATCCCCTGGACCTCTATCTGTACCGATCTTTTAATCAGACAATGACCAAAATTCATCCTCATTATTGTCTACTGTCCTCTTCCTGCCATGTGTCTTTTTCTTCACAATTTCCCTTACTCTCTTTTGATAAAGAATAGCGTATTCCCTTCTCTTATATGCCAGCTGTCAAATTGGGGCAAAATCACGGTCCTTAGTGCGTTCTAAATCCTGACAAACAAGCAAACAAACTCCTGAGATGAAGAACAACTCGCAAACAAATGGGATGGTTCTTTCCCCTAATGATTCAGGATGCTCCTCATGCATGCCCAATTTCCTTTAAAAATAGTCTGCACTATGTTGCGTGCCCAAATCAAAGATGGTTTCCCATTGTAATCCTCCTTGAATTTTATGGCAAGGCAGGAGGCTAGTAATATGCATAGTATCTTTTATTTACTACTGCCAAACAGCAAACACTTCAAAGTTCCATTAAAAAGACATTATATGACCCATAAAGTGTACAAAATCACGCTATACGCGGATTACATGCTAATATTCCTAAAGGACCCGAATGTGGAGGTACCAGGAGCAATGGCTCTGATAGAGCGATTTGGGGGCATGTCGGGACTCCACATAAACTGGCAGAAATCCCTCCTCTACCCTCTACGACAAGGAGTACCCCAGTTTATTAATGGACGGGCCTGGGCTGGTCCCCGACCACGTTTCGTTACTTGGGTATTAACATATACCACGACATGAGAGACCTATTAGAAGGCAGCATAAACAAGGTGATTCAGAAGTTGAGATCAGATACTCAATTCTGGGAGACATTACCCTTATCAGTGACAGGCCGGAAGGCGCTGGTGAAAATGGTGGCCTTGCCAAGATTATTATACGGTTTCTCGACCATACCTGTAATAATCCCAAGTACAATCTTCAGAGAGATTGATTCTATTCTCACTAGTTTTATCTGGGGGACAGGACGTCACAGATTAGCCTTACATAAACTCCAAAGGCCCACAACGGAAGGGGGGACTGGCAGCCCCAGATATGGAGTTATATTATTTAGCAGGGCAACTCCAGTGGCTAGCTAAAGAATGGCATATTGCTTACTCGAACGAATCAGAGGCACACACAGGAGAGCTCCCCACTACAGTCCTTGCGGGAATACTCCTTACACCCGGTGGGAGGCGCGGGACGGGCTCATTGGTGACACAAGTCCTGAACCACTGCTGGAAACGCAGCTTACAGTGCACACGAACCACACTCCCATACTCACCAAACCTCCCTTTGACCAGCCTGACTGTATTACCTGGAGGCAATAACATTGTGGGAATCACAAAACTAGAGATAACTGGTGTCATTTTGTTGGGGGACCTTTTCAAGGACCGGGAACTGATGACATACGGAGACTTAATGATCCAATATGGAATACCGGCAGGGCTGTTACTCACGTACAGAGCTCTCATAGCCCTAATACAAAGACACTGGAAACAGGGCTCAAAGGAACCCCCCACACACTCTGGATGCCATACCATCTGCACAACCGGGGGGGGACAAGAAAATGGTATCAACACTCTACAAAGTATTACAAACAGATACACTACTCCCCATAGATAAAGTGAAGACCCAATGGCAAACCTACACTGGGGAACACATAGCCGATTCAGAATGGGGACAAATCACAACACATGTTTACAAAGTTTCCAGAAGGCCCGCTTCAAGATGATTAACCTGTATATATTTCACAGAGCATACCTAAGCCCCGCAAAAATAGCATCAATGTATAACACCACAAACAGTGCATGCCCTAGGTGTGCAGAACAAGAAGCTGACCTAATACATATGCTCTGGAAATGCAGAGTAGTGAAACAATACTGGGGAGAGATATTCAACAACATCGCAATGATAACGTGTGGAAAACTCCTGCGACACTGTTGGGCGGATTTTGCAGACCCCACCTGAAGACAGTTATAAATAAATACATAGATCTAGCACTAATTCTCCAGAGGAGGGAGATTACAATGCACTGGAAAGACCCAGGAGGCCTGCAGATACTTAGATGGAGGGACACACTTGTCAAATGGGCTGAAGCTGAGGGAAGGGTCCTGCACCAGGAAGTAGTAAAAGCGGTGGAAAAGGGGATGGGGTTCGACAATGGAACCACCTGCTAGATCGCCCGAAAAACCCACAAACTGGTTCCGGGGAACAGAGTGCATCCTCAGAGGAATCGGACGCAGCAGAGGACTAGCATCATTGACACTTATACAGTCTTAAATTGTTTCATGCGGGGAGTGTGGATGACCAAGTACAACAGTGGCCAGATGGGAAGACCACAAACAGGAAATGGAGCGGACACATGGGAATGGGGTAGCGGGACGGTATTGTGGGATACGTTGATTATTGTTTGCCTGTTGATAAAACACCAATATTTTTTTTTTTTTAAAGATCATTACCAGTGCAGTGGTAATCTTTATACATTGAAGGGAACCACCGTCACTGCGGTTCATTTCAAGGTAAGGTGCAAAAGGATGAGCAATAGGCCGCCATCAGTTTTGATGGCGGCCCACCAAATTGTTAACATTTTTCAGTTTTTGTAAAAAACAAACTCCCAAAGTGGGAATTTATTATTGAAAAACAAAAAAGAAATCCCCTCTACACACTTTAGGAGTTTTCTCCTAAGGTGATGGGCCATCGGAGGTAGCTTTCCTTTGACAGAGCCAACAGAGACTTCGTCAAAGGAGAGCTGGTGATCTCTCTGACACTGTCTAGGGAAGGTGAACAGTTTGTTTGGCATACAGGGTACTGTGCCAGTTTTGCGTAGGAGTACTCTGTCTGCCAAACTCTAAATCACCCCATAAGTTATGATGTGTTATATCATGTTGTACTTTGCTATGTTGTGTATTGTTATGGTGTATTTTGCTATGTTAAGCTGTTATGTGCTATTCTGTTCAATTTATGGTGGTGTATTTTGTTGAGCCATGCTGATAGATGCTGTATTATGTTATAGTGATTTGTGATTTCTTTTGTCATGCTGTGCTCTACCATGCTTAGTTAGGATAGGCTATTTCCTCTCATTTCATGCTTTTTAGGGTGTGCTAGGCTGCCATGGAAGAAAGAAAGAAAGAAAGAAAGAAAGAAACAAACAAAAAAAGAAAGAAAGAAAGAAAGAATGGAAGGAAGGAAGGAAGTCCCTTACAAGCATGTTGTCTCACTTAAGCTGTCTGAAGGACGCAGCATGTCATTGACCAGATAGCACTTGTTGGTACTGTTCATGCACTTTTAGTCCATCTCCATTTTGGCTGGCAAGTATATGACTTAGGGCCTCATTCCTGGAGGCCGGCTGAAGCACCGCCAACAGGCTGGCGGTGCTTCATTCAGTATTCCGAAGCTGCGGTCGCCCAGCCGGGTCCGGCGGTTTTCCGCTGGATTTCCCCTGGCTGGGGGAATCCTCCATGGCGGCGCTGCTTGCAGCGCCGCCATGGGGATTCCGACCCCCTTCGCGCCAGCCTGTTTCTGGCGGTTTTCACCGCCAGAAACAGGATGGCGGGAACGGGTGTCATGAGGCCCCTGGGATGGCAGTGCAGGGGCCCCCTAACAGGGCCCCATACAGATTTTCACTGTCTGCTTAGCAGACAGTGAAAATCGCGACGGGTGCAACTGCACCTGTCGCACCCCTGCAACTCCGCCGGCTCCATTCGGAGCCGGCTTCCTCGTTGCAGGGCCTTTCCCACTGGGCCGGCGGGCGCTCTTTTGGCGGTCGCCCGCCGGCCCGCCGGCCCGCCGGCCCAGCGGGAAAGCCAGAATGGCATCTGCGGTCTTCTGACCGCGGAGCGGCCATTTGGCGGTTCCCGTATGGCTGGCGGCGCCCGCCGCCAGCCAAACTTGGAATGAGGCCCTTAATGTTTTGTGTTTTAACCTAGATTCCTAGTTGGCAAGGATGTTTCAAAGATGTTACGTTTTATGCCAAATCCATCAATACAGAATATATACTGAAAAAAAAAGAAATATGACCCATAAAGTGACCCAGAACACTCAGGTCCTCGTTATGATCCTGGTAGTCATTTGTCCGCCAGGGCTGCGGTGGAGGTCGGATTGTCACCAAAATCAGCGGTTTAGTCTCCACATTACGACCGTGGTGGAGCTACCATGGTCCAACTGCCGGCACTGCCAGGTTGCCACCAGCCGACAGCAGAAAGGGGGTGCAGGGTGCAATTTGCATGGGCAGTGCAGGGGCCCCCATGGACAGCCCCTTTGCGTTTTCACTGCACGATTTATGGGAAGTGAAAAGTGCGACATTGCCACCGGCGTCAATGTTGTGGTGTGTTTCCCGCTGGGCCTGCGGGTGGAAACGCTGGCCCAGAAGGAAACTCTTAATTTAATAGGTAGCATGGAGGAACGGCCGCATATATGGTCATCCCAACGCAGGACTTTGACAGGCGGCCTCTGCCACCCACCAAAGTCTAAATAAGGACCTCAGTTCATAAACCCCACAACATTCCATCTTCTTCCTCTTTTGTTTGCTGCTTCTGAGCATATATGTATATTTAGAGTTATATGCCGAATTAATTAATTAATTTGAGATTATAAGTATGTGTTGTGAGGTTACAATTCAATTTATGGGTTGTTTTAATAGCGAAAAGGACTGAATTTTGTTTGGGTACTTATTTAGTATAAGATTTAACAATTTTGAATATATATTGTTTACTGTGGTACACGTCTAAAGAGGAATTGATAAATAATTAGTTATGATTTTGGGAGTGTTCGTTTTAAATGCGGTGTTGAAATACCTTGCAAACGTAATTTTAAAATAAGTGTTTCTGTGACAACTTTCGGTTGTAATGTGGCATTTGAAAAACACTTCTTGCGGTTCCTCTGTGTGATTGCAAAGTAAGGCCAATTAAAACCAGTAGTAAATGTATTCCAGTTTGGGGCTGGAGAATTCCAGCACCACCCATGCCCACTCACAGGTGCTACAACATCGTCCTCCAAAAAATGGAGGTAGAGAATGTTAACTTAGATCAAATTATTTAGAATAGTTAAAAATATAAATCATTTTAATTATGTAAAATAGATAAAAAATATTCATTTTTTAACATATTGTATCAACCATTTTTTAATTAAAAATGAAGGTAAAATTATGTTTCATTAAAATAAAATTGAATTACATTGAGTTAAGTGTATTCATCACTTTCTATAATTAATAGATGATAACAATAATATTTTTAATGTAGGTGGGATTTTTTATATTTTAAACTTCTGAAAAATAATTTCTATTTCATTTCATATATTCAAAATGATTACATTTTAATTTTACATTAGTGTGTAATGTTGTACCATGTTTCCTTATGTTCTGCATTGATGTACATGTAGAAAATCATTTTTAACAATATTCAACATAAAACATTTTTATATTAATTTTGCTTGAGTCAGATATATATATTTTTTTTATTTTCCTTAGATTTTAGCACAAGGAGCCTCCATAAATGGGGAGGGATCTCCAAATGGTAAACTATGAGGAAAAGTTAAAAAGTGCATTATATTTTGAAAATATTGATTATGTAAAATATTGTTGTCAATTAAGTTTACTTATTTTTCCTAAATGTAGAGCAAATGAAAACAAATTCTATAACAGTGTTAACCTAATTTTGAATTATCTTTCTGGTTCCTGTAAATATATTAAATTTAATTAAAATTATTTTTAAATGTTTTGTTAAAAATAAATCCCACCTCAAGTAAAATGCATTATGTAATTATAATTATTAAATGTGATGCATGTTATTATTTGAAAGAATTTTAATTATATTTTAACAAAAAACAATGTTGAATTCATTTTTAAATTAAAAGAATGGTTAAATATTTAAAAATAACATTCAAATGTTTTATTTTTAGATTCTGTTAGTGTTAATTATATGTATTTATATTTTAAATATTTAAATATTTTACTTTACTTTAACAATATTTCCTATGGCCTTCTATTTTAAATCACTGTCTATTATTTTCTATGGGAGCGTAATACAGTATCAGTAGTTGGCCATGTGTGGTGCTAGACTTACGTTTGCTCTTTTTGGCAATAGTAACTTTACATTCGTAAATTTGTCTCCATTTCTTTTTCAGGAGGTGGAGACATGTAAGTCTACATTTTTAAGTAACTTTACATTCAGAGTTTGTGAATATTCCGACATAGTAAATTTATTCAAAAGTATAAGATTAAATTTACCACGAAATTGGCACATGTAGATTTACCTTTGTGAATGGGCTCGTTCCAGGACGTTAAGACTGCTGCTACTGCAAATTTAATATTTTCTGAATTGTGTGCAATAGTTGGTCAGCCTCTGATGCAACATCCTGCAACTTCAAGGAAGCAGCAGAATGGGAATCACAGTGATGACATGCATATGTTGCTTTCCACAAAGTCTCCATAACTACACTCAGGGAGATAGGAATCCTGCAGCAACAAGCTTGAATGTATTGTTTTTGGCTGGTTACCATAAACAAAGGATAATGGTCCATCAGACCTGTCTCTATGAGATTGGGGCCATTTGAGACCACAATATACATTGTTCTCCACCAAGGATACCCAAGAGGAGGTGGACTCCTGATGACTGATTCGTCTCAGCGGCTATAGCTGACCACGATTGCGCTACATTGCATTTGAACTACCGTGTCTGCTAATACAGGGTGAAATTTCAGGATGCTTACAAGGACCACTAAAGCAGTAAGGAAGAGGAAATGAAGGAAAATCAATACATCATTAATAATTAAGTGAAATTATATATGTACCAGGATTTGCAGAAACGCAAGTCCCCCTGTTGATAAGACAGACAAAGCCCACATTTACTATACAACTTTTTGCTCTCCCCCAGTGCGGGTGCACTTTTCTTAGCCATGCACCAATAAACACGCCTTTGAGCCAAAGTGCAAGAGAATTTGAAACAGGTGTCTTCCAGTACAATGAAAAAATAACTTTAAGGCATTTCCGCTTTGTAGATGTATTGTACAATGCATCACAATTTGCAGTGCAGCGCTCAGGTACCTGGTATGTGTACATGATAACTACATCCAGAAAGTTGAAAAGATCTTACATGATGCCATTATGTGCCTGTGTGATCACATGTTGATCATTTATGTCTGTGATACAGCCATCTGCCCCTCTCAGTACCTATATGTTTCCAGCTTTATTGTGTGCATTGCTAGGACAAGCAAACCAACATAAGAAGTTAACATATCTTCCTTTATCCATTCATCAATCAATCAATCAGGTATTTGTAAAGTGCAGCTTGTCACCAGCTAGGGTGTCCAGGCATTTGATGTAGGTCTCTTTTGAAGGGTCAGGTCTTGAGCCCCTCCCTGAATTAGGTCAACGAGGTGGAGGGGACGTTGTTTCAGGCCTTGGTGGCGAGATCGGAGAAGGAGCGTCCTCTGGTGCTTCGTGTCTGAGGGATCTGTGCGAGGGCTAGGTGTGCAGAGTGGAGGTTTCTGCAGGGGTGCTGGAAGTGCAGGCGCTGGTTCATTTAGGTCCTTGGTCATGGAGGCTTTGTAGCCGTGGGTCAGGGGCTTGAACTGGCATCTCTTCTGGATCAGGAGCCATGGAGGTCTTTCAGGTGCATGCTGCTGTGGGATCTCTTAAGCAGGTTGAGGATTCTGTATTGATTGGACCCTTCAATGACTTTGGTGGAGTTGCCTGCATAAATTGCATTGTTGTAGTCCAGTCGGCTGGTGATGAGGGCATGATTTACTGTCTTTCTTGTGTTGATAGGGAGCCACTTGAAGATTTTGTGGAGCATGAGAAGTGTGTGCAAGCAGGCTGAGGAGACAGCATTGACATGTCGTCTTGTGGAGAGTTCACACTCTACGATGATGCAGAGGTTTCAGGCATGGTCTTTCAGTGTGGGGGTGGGTCGAAGCTCCGACTGCCATCAGGAATTGTCCAAAGGGTGATGTGTTTGCCAAAGATGAAAACTTCCATCTTGTCTATGTGAAGCTTTAACCAGTTTCCTTCATCCAGTTTTGCACCCAAATGTTTAGCACCGGCTTGCACCATTTCTGATAACAAGCCAGGCACCATATTTATGGAATAGTGCAAGCCGTTGCAAAGGGTAGGCTAGCATAAAATAAAATGACTTTAGCAAGGTGGGGCTGGTGGTATGGAAGAAGGGGGTGTTGCACAAAAAAACGACATTAGGCAGGTTAGAGTAAAAAGAAATGACTCTAACCAGCCTAGCATCATTTTCTGGCGCAAAACCATCTATACCACATGACTCCTGTCTTAGAAAAGACAAAAGTCATGCCCACCACCCCAATGGCCAGCACAGGGGAACCATTGCCATGTAGGGGGGACCATTTCAGGGCTCCCAATGGCACTTTAAAAATAAAAATTAACATGACAACCTGTACTTACCTATACTTACCTGGGATGGGGTCCCCCATCCTCTGCTGTCCTTCTGGTGTGCATAGGGTGTCCCTTGGGCCTGGAGGGGCACCTGTGGGCTTATTCCATGGTGTTCTACCATGGAAATAGGCCCACAGTTCCCCTAACGCCTGCCCTGACCCATGTATTAAATAATGGTGCAAAGTAAGCTTTGCACCATAATTTGACCCCTCCTGTCCCCATGCCCCGGGGAAAAATATGGAGCCAAGGCCAAAGAGTCATTTTTTTGCACGGGAACTCCTACTTTGCATCTCATTGACGCAAAGAAGGTTTCCACTTCCCAAAAAATTATTTAACTCCATAACTTTGGCTCTAGACAGGTCTAACCCCAAAGTATAAATATGGAGTTAGTTTTGCACCGAACTTGCTTTAAAAAAAAAAACGCAATTTTGGCACAAAACAAGCATAAATATGCCCTTAATTTTCATCTAGGGCCAATTCTCTCAAATTCAGCCTGGAAAAGACCTCACCCACAAGAAACACATCTCCCCAAAAACTAAAACGGCAAGGTTCCAACTGTCTCTGCTAAAGAAAGTTCAACCATTCCTTCCAGAAAACGATCTGAGAACGGCAGTTGAAGCTCTCATGTTCTTGCATATAATGGTGGCACTGCTCTCTGTGGTTTTCCAAACTCCATACTGGTTGACTCAGATGCATCCTTCATAAATCAGCACCCCACATTAATACCAGACGAAATATGATCCCATTACCTCATCTAGATAAAACACCACTGGCTTCCCTTCTCTTTAAATCTATCTGTATTATTTACTAAGTCATTACAGCTGGCACCATTATGTATCTGGCTCACAGGCTTAACATCTCTGTACGTCACTGACAAAGCGACAGCCATAACACATTCAAATTGGAGATGAAAAAGTGAAAAAAATATATGAGTAAACGGGTCTTCTCAATCTATGCACCAGTCAGCAAGAACAACATCCTCATATCCAGCAAGACTACCCCAACCCTGCTCCACTTAATAAAAAGCTGAAGAAACATCTTTTATAGAACTATATGTAATGATGCGTTAACAGACCCCTTTTGCTCCTAGAAATGAGCTACCCCTCCAGTCACACACTGACGGTATCGTTGTCTTGGACTCTATGCATCATTGTGCTTCTTTTTGGCTTGGTTGCAGAATGAAAATGCAAAGGTTTTCCTTCAACAGTTGTTGTGAAGAAGATATGAAAGCGGTATATCATTTTACTGGTGCAAATTATTCTTTTGTGAATTGTAATTTGCATTTGTAATTGAACACAGTTGCAAATTAAGTTGAATGTATATATTCAAATGGGTTTTCAATGTTTTGTAAAGGGAAGGATATGTAAGAGAACTTACTGAAAAATTAGCTAGTTTAGCAAATGCTAAGCTGTACTAAGTTTAGGGCTTGGACAGGAAAGGTGGTGTGACGCAAATTACCATACAAAAAGTAGTAGACACTCAGAAATTCATACATATTTGAATATACACATTGTATTTCTTCTCCTGGAAACAGATTGTGGGCATTGTATCTGCAATCAGCTGTCTTTCATCCAAGTGGGTTGATAGCACTCATACTGTGCCGAAATGGAGAAACTGTAGAAGGCTTTGGTGTGACAGATCAAACACAGCTGTAGTGAGACCCCCTCCAATCTTGAAGCTGTTTCCCCTGCGTCCAGCTCCCAGAAATGTGCTAGCTATCCGGATTTGGAAGGTGCTCCCCTGTAAGGTGGTATCAACCTGGATGGATGTGGAAAGCAGGTACACTCTCAGAAAACTGCACTACAACCTTTAGGAGTGGGTTCCATCTACACCACAGTTGGGTGTAAACCGGACTTCCTTCTTCCCATTAACAGGTTTTTGGATGAATTGGGTACTATTCACACAGCTTTGGGTGTGGACTAGAACCTAGAAACAGATGTGGTTATGAACTGTACAGGTCCACTCAATGTGATCTTTAGTGGTGACAGAGTGTTTCTGACAGATGTCTCAGAGGCCAATTAACAGTTGGACATATGGGGCCTCCAGCACCCGTCAGGCAGAGATTATTCTTACCTGCCCTTGCTGCATGGCATGTAACCTAGGCTGAACTACTTGGTCACCTTCAACCAACTAACTCCATGAACACAAAACTGAGGTAGTCTAGAATGATCCTTTTTTGATCACATGTCAATCCGTCTTTACATGGACATGAGGTTCGCCAAAGAGATCCACAAACCAGAGAACCTAAATCCATCTTTCTACAAAATGTCAGCTGAAAAAGTCCTTCTGAAGTTGCATGTCACCACCTATCTGACAGACAACTCAGCTTCTGTCACATCAGCACAAACCTGTGGGGAGTTGCTAAAGCCACCGGATGAGGACAAATAATGAGGGATGCTGCTATAGCCAATATTTGCCGCTAGACCCAGCAGCTTGACCTTGAGCCAGACATTTGTTTCATGACTTGCTTATATATTACTGACCCACCCTGTCCAATCGAATTTTACTGGAATCAACCAAAATGGATTTGAATAACCTATAAATATCTAGTGCTGAATATATGTTGCATTGCCTCAAAGCCTGGCACTATGAGCAGGAGAAGAAGGAGAGGCAGCAATGAAAATCTCATCAAACGGTCCACTGCTAGCTACCTGGTCAGACATCCTCAGGAAATAGCCTCTAAATTTGCTAAGTACTATTGCACCCTGTACAGTTTGGAACTCTCAGGCAATGACTGGAGGGAAGAGGTTCTTTATACTTGCTTATATATCGCTGACCCACCCCATCCAATTGACTTTTACTGGAATCAACTAAAATGGAATTGAATGACCTATAAATGTCCGAAGCTGAATATATATTCTATTGCCTCAAAGCCTGACATTATGAGCAGGAGGAGAATGAGGGCAGGCTTTTGGCTGCTCAACTCCACCAGGGAGAGGCAGCAAAGACAATCTCGTCAATACGTTCCACTGCGGGCCACCTGGTCAGACATCCTCATGAAATAGCTTCTAAGTTTGCTAAGTACTATTGGAACCTGTACAGTTTGGAATTTCTCGGACAATGATGGGAAGGAAGAGGTTCATTCAGAACATACCCCAATCATGTTAAAATGAAGAGGGCTGAATGCTACTCAGTGGGATAATCTCTAAAGAGGCAACTGCTCATGCAAACTCCAATCTTTAGTACAAAAACGTTGCAGGTAAAGATGGCTTACCCCGGAGAATTTTATAGGTGGCCCAACCAAGGAATTGTAGACTCAATAAACGCTGCATACATTAACGTGCAGCATACTGGTAGTTTATTCCAACTATCTAATAGTTGGACAGAGTAGCTACTGCGATGTCGCTTCTTAATGTAGACATAAAAAGCTTAGTAGGGATACTGCAGATCACTTGAAAAAATGTTTCCTGTGCATATTCATCACAACTAGGCTGGCTTTGAGTGGTTCTACTTATTTAATACCCTAAGGAACTTTGGTCTGAGGGACCATATAATTGCTAAAGTGTGATGGCTGTATAAGGCCCCAACCTTCAAAGTTAAATATGGAGGATTCCTATTGAACTCCTTTTCAATCCCAAGGGAACGAATCAAGGTTGACTCCATCACATTTGTTATTTCTTTTAGCGATGGAACCCCCTAGCAGCCACTATTGATCATTCTACAGATATAATAGGGGGCCCTACCCCAACAGGCCCTTTTCAAAATACTTTTATACATGGATGATGTCTTCCTTCCTCCTCATGATTGCAGACCTGCGCCATTTCCCCTCAGCCCTTCTGTACTTTATATCAACTTGTGTTTAAATAGAGGAAACTGGGCCAAGAGTGAAGCTCTGCTCTTGTCCAGAATTACTATGCTGGCATCTACTGCTGCCTATCCATCTATGGAAATTAGAAAAACTCAAATATTTATGGGTATACCTTAATTGGGGATTGGAGAGGATTGGTGTCTGACAGTATAAATCTCTTAATTGCCAGGGCCAGGTTAGACAATGTGAAATGGGGACAATTAATTCTATTATTGTTAGCAGGATTCAAGTTGTTAAGAAAGTAGTAGTACCCAGTTTCACATTTGGATATGTTATTGTTGCTAGCCACCCCCTCTAAATTGAGAGCCATTGTCACAGATATTAAAACCTTTGCCTGTTATTCACAAATCCAGACTGCAAATAATGACTACTTTGTGTTACACAGAACCAAGGTGATCTCAGTCTTCCATCAGTGGAACACTATTATTTGGTATATAGCTGTCCCAACTGGCTCTGCTATGCTCAAATTCTCTAGATGTCCCCATGTGGGATGCCATAAAGTCCATCTATGTCTGCAAAAGACTCCTTCTTAGAGGGCAGTAAACCTGGGGGTGAGCTCCATAGCACACTCCTGGTTCTACAACCATACATTGTTACAGGGAAAGCTCACCTCCACACCCACACTCTGGCATAAGGCCAGCAAAAACATCAGTGATCATTCTATATTCTGGAAAACTTAGCAGACACCAGTTATCTACACACCGGAACATCTACTGTCCTTTGAAATGCTGCAGGGAGAATTATGGCTACCTGCTTCTCACAGCTAGAGATATATTAATCTAAAGCATTGCATATTGAGTAAACTCGGGAATCCATTTTGAGATGTCCAAGATTCCCCTGTAGAGTGGTATTTACATCTTTGGGACTTATTTAAAGGCTTCATAGATTTTTATGCCCTTCCCCATATGTCACAATTACATGCCAAATGACAGAATAAACTACATGTTGCATGTGCTGACACTGACTGGAAGGAGCTACCTACTGATTTGGACAAAGGGCTAGAGAGTCCCTGGTGAAAAGACTCCAGGACTGTTATTGGACTCCGTACAAAATGCAAACAGCAGGCTTGCTTCCCCATTTGACCTGCTGCTGCTGTCGCCAGATGGGTTGTGACATTTTACATGCCCTTCATGTCTCTTCTTCCATACTTGGTCTATGTAAACAGATACCATCACTGAGACACTAGGCATACCCATGCCATTGCTCAGACACAGAACGGCTGATTTCCCTACTCTGATGATCCACAAAAAACATCTTCTATCTGCAGCTTTGGCCATGGTCAAAATCTGTATTTCTGCCAATGGAGATCCCCTCACTTACACACTCATGACCAATGGCTTAATGAAATGTCTAAACCTTCCTCCTTTGACAGCCTAACATACAAGGTACAGGGCAAACTTGAACTCTATCTGCAAATCTGGTTGGTCTTTTTGGCTGGCACTGGGTGACGGGCAGTGCTAGGTAGCCGTTCAGGTTTAACAAGCACTTTGGATATGTGGCACACCCGCTCTTTTGTTCCCCTTTTTCCTTCCCTCCCAATAGCTCCTCATCTGTGGGATTCAACCATTGCTTTCAGTCTTCCTCGCCCAACACCCCTCTCTTCATTACATGCATGAGGTACCAACACTTAGGGAGGCAAGGCACATGATACATCACTTATTATCTTCTTAGCTCCTACTTTAACCCCATACTTGGTGTTGAACTTTTTGGGCACTGTGTGGAATTTGTGTACTCTGTTCTCTCCCTCTTTCAATTCTGTATGCTCCTCCCAATACATGTTATGGGGCTCCATGGTTGTTGACTGCCCCCCTCCAGGGCACTTACCCCCTGAGAATTTACAGTTTTGAAGCTTCTACCAGGAGGGTATTTTGTTAACCAAACTGCACGAATGACGGCCTGGGGAGATGAAGTTTCTTGTATCTTAGTTTAGCATTATTGTTTTTTACAGGGACCTTTTTCTTGCATTTTCAAGCTTCTCGTTTGTACGATAACTACTGTCTACTTGCAGTGAAACATTTTGGCAAAAGTGCAATTATCCATGTAACCGGCAAAAGTGCAATTATCCATGTAACAGGGTCGATGTCATGCAAAGCACACGATTATTGCCCAGCGAGATCGCACTGCCGACAAGATAAAAATAAAAAGTAGTCCAGAAACCATACACAAAACATCAAGCCTTGTATGTTTTCAGTAGTTGGAAGGTGAGCTCGAGGAGGGCTCAACATCGGAAAAGGCATGACGTGTGCATGCCTTTTACTAATGAAATCAAGCAAATTTTAAAAGGCAAGCCTACGAACCAACCAAACTGATGGCCGTGGTTAAAAGCCCATGGAGAGATTACACTGGGACAGAGCTCTTTGCATGCTCAACCCTAAATGGGACAAAGATTAAAAATAACAATGTTAAAAATAATGCTCTCCTTAGAATAGAAATGTATGATTGAATCAGCACAACTGCTCAGATAGTTGTTTTTTTTATTTGTATATTTGTTGCTCCTGTAATAAATCATGAAGGAAACAAATAACATATTTCTACCATTTTGCTTGCTTTTCTACGATTCAGAGCTTTAAGGAAGGGCTTCCTTAATTTAATTAATTTATCATAAATGAAATATATATATTTTTTAATGCACAATTATGCCTCTTGCGTCTTCCAATTAGGTAACATGCATCATTTATTTTGGAACCCATACTCACGTTGCAAAAATAAAAATAAAAAAACTCACATTGCCCAGCTACTTGCTCAAATTCACTGTTCCCCCAAATTAAGAAAAATATTATATTAATTACCAGTGTTGAATTGCCATTTCAGTGATGTCTCTGGGCATGTTATTTTAGCAACTAGGCCTGCTGCTTGTACCCTTTAGCCTACCAACATTTTTTTCTGCTTCATTGTATTTCTTGTAGAGTTGGCCACATTTGTGGTGGTGTTTTATTTTCTTTATCTAGTTGTCTTTCGCCTAGGAAAGCATTGCATTTCTTAGCACAATGTTATTTTCAATCTGTGCTTTCCTCAAGGCTGCATTGAGATGGGATTGTCAGCACAAGTGGTACACTGCGTCTCTAACATTCATAGAAATTCATATATTTTTACTTGGGGACATTTTCTCAGTACATCAATGTTTTATTATAAAAACACTCCCCTGTCCCATACACGTTAGAGAGAGGTTCCAGTCAGACAACCACATGCTGTCTGACTTTGTTACAGCTGCTTGCTGAGGTCACTGGTTCCCTGACCCACAAGGAGATGGTGTCTCTGTTGATGAGAGGCCTCTTTAACACTGTCATCAGATATGGGGGATAATGTCTTCCAAGGGGGAATCCTGAAGGGCGGTTTTGGGCTTATCTTGCTGTGCTCTAATATAGCTTAGATCGGAATTACATATATTGCGCATTTGTGACAGTATGGTGGGACTTTTCCTATGTTTTACTTTCCTTATCACCATTTTGCTTCTAATGTGTTTCATTATTCTAATTATTGCATTTCATGGTATTTTATCTAAGACACAGCTAATTCAATAAATCTTATTGAACATTTCCTGTTTGTTTGTCTTTGCATGTGTGTGATTAGTGTAACTGAGAGAAAAGTATGAGATCTGATCCACCACAAATTCCTGGAGAAGTCATAATGTTATGTACCTGGTTGCCACAAATCATCCCTGCTCTTAGGCAGAGATGAGGCGCTGCTAGCTGGCCGAAAATCGATTAGGCCGACAGTTGCCACATGGTGAGGATTCAACTCAGTACCCAACAATTCAGGTGATGCTGCCACCCAAATACAGCAGTCTTTTAGCATAGTGAGAGCCAACGCGACATGGCGCCACCAACATCTGGTCAGTTACTGATTTTGGGATCCTCTTTAGTATCTCTGTCTCATTACGTGCTCTAGGCAGCTCAATGCTATATATGGAGATGTCCATGGTATTGAGGACTTAATCCTCAGCTAGGTAGGTAGTACATATCCGATGCTGTAGGTTGTCCAAGCATGAACCTTAAAAGGATTGATTCCAATTTGGTGTCCTTATCTCTGAAAAGGAATATCTGCCATGGCAAACCACCAACGGGTAGTCATTGTGGTAAACATGAGATCTCCCCTCTCTGTTTATCTGCAATCTAAGGACCTTGCAGCCCAGGGGGGTCCTGTAACATCTGTAGTGGAGGCTCATCCAGCCTATAGAACAGAAATATTTTATTCTTGGGTCAACTTTCCAGCAGTCGAGGGGAATAATAATACATTTGATCACTACACACCTGCTAACATACCTGCACAATACAGAGCATATGAATACTTAAAGATACCTCTATCTTATCAAGACCATAATAACTGTCTTGATGGCATTCTCTCTCACACAATATTACATGTTAGATTATGTTCTCTGAGCAATGATGGTGCTACTTGGCCTTCATTGGCCACATATACACCGCATCCTTATGCAGGCACCTTGGCAGTAGCTCAGGTTTGCTGCTTATATGTTGAGCTTACAGCAATACAGTACATAGACTGTTAGAACAGCTTGTACAGCTTTTGGCGCATCCACATGCAGTGAACCAGGGATTAACTCTGCAAAGGTACATTTGATCATGGGTAAGGTACCGGCCAAACGGAAAGAAATTCCTTCTTGGTTAGCTAAAAAAAAATGCACTGAAAGCAGTATTTCCCCATATGTGACCTCAAGGTAAACATAGAATTCTCACCATGTCCTTGCCATTTGGGATGCTTCCCACAGTAGATAACTACAATACTTGAGGCACGGTATTTACCATGTTCTATACTACCGCACTTGCTATACCAACACTTTCCAGACTTCTGGAAGTGTTAAAACAAATACGGGGCTGCCCCTGCTTTGGATTTGGGGATACATCAATTGGAAATGTTGCTACTGTATCTTCAATAATATTAAGCAATCCTAAAGTGGAAGCTGTTGCACTAACAGTGCACATGCAGCATGTACCTGTACAGGATCAAGAACGCAAGTTGCCAAAGATTAGGGCAGAAACCTTCTCTAGTATTGGTCAGCGTAGTCTGGGAGCCAGACCCACTAAGCCACAATTACAGGGTAAATTCAATAAGGATTCTACCAAGCAAGCACTTGAGGATTCTAGGAAAAAATGGGATAAATAAAAACAAACGCCTAAAAAAGAAAGGGGAGAAGCTCCACATTCATAGACCCCACCAAACCACTATAATCTTAGAAACAGAGATACTATAAAAACTCCTGATAGACATCAATATACTGATACACACCAATCTCGTTCATTTCAGGACTCACTGGATAAACGCAGTGAGAGAGGTGGGTAATCAAAACTGCAAACTGAGTGTGTGAAATCGAGAAAGGAGTCACAACGCTCATCAAAAGTTTCAGGTAAGAAAGAAGAGAAACTTCCCCAACAAAAACCTCAATTCAAAAAAGAAAAAGGTGGCAGTGATTTCTATATAAGAAGAGGAACAGAGGTCACAATTGTTTGCGGGAATCTTCAAGGGCATCTGGAAGGGAAAGCAGCAAATGACTTTTTGCAAGTTGAGACGGCGGGCACGCATGTCTCCACACTCGATAGGGTGTATGAACTAAAAATACAACTAGAAGGAGACACTGAACGCACAGTAGATGGTATCTTTTGGGATCACGTTGTTACCATTTTATGTTAATTTATTGACCGAAAAAGATTGGCCACCAGAGTTTGCCCATAATTTCCCATATGGGGAAGAGGTAATTGAAACCTCCTTATTGCCCATTGTGCCAGGAGAGCTCAGGGAGGCTTGCGCTATTGATAGGGCACTGACAGACACACCCACGTTATATCACAACCATGCAGGGAGGGATTAAGATTCTCCATACCATATAATGCCAATTCCATCCCAACCACAACCTCAACCCCAATATCCAATAAATTGTGAAGCCAGTGCACCCATGAGATAAATCCTCACACAGCTAGAGTACCAGGGCGCAATTGAACCCTGTGTCTCACCCATGAACAACCTGTTGTTCCCCATAGTTAAACCGGACCATTCATATAGAATAGTATTAGACTACAGACATTTAAATACAAATTTGCCATTCAAAATACACATTGCACTCCTGTCAAAAAATAGCTCCTGGAAGTAGAGACTTGTCAAGTTTTAGTACTTTAAGCTCACAGAAAAAAAATTGCTGATTCCCACAAGGGTATATAAACAGTCCAGGATTGTTTTCAGTTAGTGTTACTTCAATTTTACATTACATCGTCCCTAGGCATTGTCGTATGTAGATGGCATCTAAGTTACGGATGATGATCTCGTTCAACATGTAAGACAGGTAAACCACATTGTTGTGGGAATTGCCGATTATGTGTTTGATCCAACTTTACAAACTCAAGAATTTCTACAATCTGAAGTTGAATACCCAGTTTCGGAAAGCATGTTGCCCATTGAACAATATCAAATAATAATGTACACTGATGGCTCAGTCCAACCATCAGTAGGCACTAAACATCAGTACTCTGCCACCTGTATGGTTGTGAGTGGCTACCTGAAGGATGGTGAATTCCATCTACAACACACCTACATGCAGACCTTAGGAGACTAGACTGCACAATTAGCAGAGCTCAAGGCTCTGTTGAATGCACTGGGACACACAGATCCAGGACAGTTAATGCTAATCATCTGTGATCCATATTTCGGTGTCCAGTCCTTCAATGAATACCTGCATCCCTGGCACCAGAATGGGTTCAGAGAGTCCAAAGTCAACACCATCAAATACAGGCTCCTGTGGGGGAAAGTAGTTGATCAAAAAGAAACGCTACCGAATGTCCACGTGGTTCATACATTGGGACATCAATATGTTGGAATACACGTTACTGGCAATACCTTGGCAGATGAAGCGGCCAAGTCGGCAGAAGCTATGACTTCTATTGCTGCAATAATTCATTCATGGACGAGATTGGATGATGAAACACTGGCTGCTGTGAAAGCTTTGGCTAAAGGCAAGCCCATGCCAAAGGCAAATCCTGCCACACATTCCTACTGCATATCTAGCCTCAATACTGCCCCAGTAATGCTGCCAGGGGTGGGTGAGCGTGTGATCCCCAACAAAGATCAAAGACCTGAGTAGATTAAAGCAGAGCATGAGGGGGTTTCTTCTGCCCATGCTGGTCTGGTGGCTACTATTTCACTATTAGAAGCACCGTACTGGTGGCCAGGTCACTACAAACAGACCAAGCAATAGGTCCTTTGCTGTGACATCCATCAGCAAATAAAAGGGTGCATCGTCAAGCGCTCACTGCAGACACCCTTTCTAAATTCCCAAAAACTTCTACAGTGTGTGTACCTGGACCATTGTGGTCCTCTGATACCTGATGGTGCATTCAAATACATCTTAGTCAACTCATGCTCCAGATTTCTAAGGGTATGGCCACAATGCTCTGCTGACACTCAAACTGTTATCAAAGATTTGCAAGTCTTTATCTGCACATATGCAGCTGCAGTTTTCCACTCAGATCAGGGCCCTGCTTTCACCTCATGGGCATTTGGGACACCATGGCTTCGTTAGGGGCCCAACTTTTTTTTTCATCTCCATATCATCTCAATAGAAACAGTGTCATAGAGCGAAGAAACCGGGATTTAAAGCAATCCTTAACAGCTAGAGTATTAGGCATGGGTCAGAGTTGGTGGAATCACCTATAATCTGCTCAGAAGGTCCCTGGAAGGGCGTATCCTATGTGAATGCCTGTTCAGAACACAAATGTATGTTCCAGATCTTGATGGTCCTGGTGTGGAGTCGGCAGAAACACCTTTTGACATACTTACAACAGTTTCATGACCACAACGCATCTGCCAGTGCCACCTTCTTGGGATTATGGGATGCACCAATAACACCTACTGGCTGGATTCCAAAAGGTGGGGATCCAGTACATGAAAGGATTGCTGTGATGAGGAGTTTGGTCCTTCCTATTGTCACTGCTTCCAGTCCTGGGAATACACAGTACAAGAATGGTCAGTCTACCACCACTCCCCGGTTCTAAAAAAAACGCTTTGTCTCCATCAACAATGTCAAGCTACACCACATGGTAGATCCCACACAGCAGACCTAGAGGGCTCCTTGGTAGTGCCCGACTACCTCTGATAACAGACCAGGATGTTCCTCTACAGGTTTTGAGAAGCAACACTGACACCTTTCCGAGCTTGGGGCGGGTGGAAAATGACCTTTCATTAGTCCCGTTTACTTTTTCTGCGACAAGCAATGCCAACAATATTACTTGATTTTACTTAAATTCTACTCAAATGGATGGAATAATCTACTAAGAACAACCAAGGGAGACTTCTGCCAGCTCTCCTCTTCCAAACACAGCTCCAGTTTTTACACAAACTGCTTCTGGATATTTTGTCGAAGTCAATTACTTTTTCACTGACCCATCTGCCACTTTTGCAAAAAAACTGTCAAGAGCACATAAGCTGATAAATTGGTGCAAAAATAACTATTTTGTTCTTCTATGGAACTATCTGTGTTTTTTATTAACTGAACTTGCCTTCCTTCTTTGGGTTGGGTTTGTCATCATCTTTTTCCTACTAAAATATGGTCATTACCTTCTTGAACGCTCTGTAGTTGAACTGGTGGATGAGGTCCTAAAACCACATTTTTCCTCACATAAGGTCTGTAGAGACTTGCCCTAGTGAACATTTCAGCCTTACCAATTCCTGATGGGATTGTTTGGGATAAAACATCTTTTGATATATATGGCTCGATGGAGGGTATTCAAATTCAATATGCAGTTAAACTTTCAATAAATGATGCAATAACACCTGGAGATGTTTCTGATGATTGGGATTCAACAACAGTTGATTCTATGCTATCTGAATTAGAATATGTTACTGTATTTGAAAGTGAAGATGTTTATCAATCGAAAGGAAATTATGGAGGTATGTTCTGTTATAATTATTATGGACATCATTACATTCACAGAGCAAGTACACCAAAGACTATTTTTACATATGAAGGGAACACTGTGCAACTCCACCAATAGGGAGTTCGAAAACAAACTCTGAAAAGTTTGCATATTTTTCTGGGCACAATGTTAAAAATGCTGATTCGTATTATTTTAAATTGCCAGTGATGGAAATGCAACATATCTTGTTCACTGATACAAAATTGATTTATTCTTATTCCTTTGTTTTCCGGTTGGCTCGAGAAGGCTATGAATACTGGCTGAAGTTGATTGATTTGAAAAGTGTATGCAGAACTACAAATTGGGAAATAAGGGGAAAGGAAGCTTTATTCAGAGCATGCCTGATACCTGTTCAAAATCTATTTTTAAATGAAACTGTACAACAGACAAGTTGTTTAGGCTTGGCAAAACTAAGGATTTGAATGCGCCTAGTATACCTGCCCCTGCAAAAGTTTACAAATAGCAAAAATACATTAATGCAACTGAAGATCAGATCGATGGGTGGGGCAAGAATGGAACATTTAGCACATCACTTTCACATCCTGGTTGGTGGTTATTGTGGCCAGTGGAGACAAATGGTTGTCATGTACGTTTTGTAAACTCCACAGGGGTTTTTAGAATTAATAGACCAGACCTTTCTCATGTGTCATCAGAATGTTCGGGTATAGTAACAACATACAGCGTAGAGAAATTTTGCCAATGATGGTTAAAAAGTACCTCAATAGCTACTGTTAAAGAACACCTAAGTCTCTGTTAGACCCCAGAAGACAACATAAAAAGCACTTCTTATATTTAGTTTATAATCAAATTTGGAAACTTTCTCAACAAGAAGCTGCTGCCTGGATAAGGCAAATAGATCAGGAAAACTTACAGAAAGCATTAGCCGGTGTAGATAATGGGATTAACACCTTATCCGACCGACTATACACTTTAAACAACATTATTTCATCTGCAATAGATATTGTACAAAGTGACGTCATTTTTACAACATAGACAGAGTCAGCTAAGGTCCATTACGCAACTGGGTTAGCACTAAAGACACTGAAATCCGGTTGTGTTCCTTGGGAGCATATCAGCACGAGAGATATATTTCCTGCATTTAATTTGATGCAACAACAACAAATAATGGCTAAGAAGGAAGCCACTTATTTAATGTAAAACATCGAGACGTTTGAAAGTTGCCTTTTATTGTGGCTGAAATACCATCTGCTTAATGGTTAATAGACACGGTTATTAATCTGCCTATTTCAACACTGCAATTCACATCCTGCTTGAAACACATTCCAGTAGGCAGTTATGAAAGGCTAGGAGATACTTACATTCATGTGTGGGAGCTTCCATTTTTGCACAAAAGTCTCAATGGCATGAAATAAATCTTTCTTAGAGGCAGTGAGTGTGAGACTTCTGTGAGCCATTCAATGGTTTGTAAGCAGCTGTCTTTGCGTTGGGGCGTGCAATGCTTTGAGAGTGAATTTAGCTTACTATCTGAAAGGAATTCCAGTCCCCTTGATTAGACCTGCACTTCAGGTGTCCTGTAATGTAAGCTATGTGCTTCTCAACAGTGAGAGATGTTGTGGAATGCAAGCTGGAATTTCTTACGTTGTTTCGTTCTCCCAAATCATCATTTTTTGCTGGAATGTTCTTTTTCCCCCATAGAACAGATGAAAGTAGCAGATATTTAGCCTGATATTGCTACTTCAAATTTGAATTTTGACAAGTTGAGCAACTAAAGGCTTTATTGTTTCAAAAGCACGTGGCACTGACATCTGCAATTGAGACATATGAGCTCCAAGTGGCAAGGTCATCTGCAGAAATACAGTCCCTTTTAAATACAAACTTTCCGAGACACTTCGATGAACTGTGGGAAGGATTTTTTATGCGTCTTGTACCACTGGGATTGTACGTTTCTTTAACACTTTCTCCTCTACATTTGGCTTAATACCTTCAGCCATACACTCAATATTTTTGAGTATTTTCGGGGGATTTCCGATTACTTTGGCTAAAATAGGTGGCATTCTGCTGTTGCTGTTTTTTATTTACAATGGCAATGGCTGTCCCATCTCAACAAGGAGGACTGATGGTGCTTCCTCCAGCGCAACTGTGTCATGAATGCCTGATGCAGTATTTCAGAGCACCACTCCTGGAAGAACTGGAGTACAACTTGTCTTTGTCATTCAGACTGGTTTTGGATTGTGTGCAGCCCATGTTTCGATCCCTCTGGTGCCTTTTCGAATGTGCACTGAAAGTTTGCCTTTTTACATGATGCTTACTTTCATTGGAAGCTGATTTGTTGATGTTCTCGCTGCAGGCACATTGCCAGGCATGTATGTTGTGGGTGCATTTGCTATGGGAAGTCGTCTAGGAGCTACCCTTTGTGGATTATGCAGCTCTTGAAGCAATATCGGCACAACACAGAATGATGCTGCCTCAGCTGGAGCTCAGACATTAGAACATGAGTCTCTATGGTTTTCCTTGGCCCCGATTTGGTCACATTACCACCTGCGGAAGTGGAACATATATTTGCCTCAGTTGTCCTAACTGTTATTGGAGATTTTAAAAACAACATTGACTTTAGATTTGGTTTTATTGGCACCACTGCTAAACTTCTAAATTGACCTTTTCCACCGTTTCACATGCTCGAGTGTGCTTTAACTTGTCACAATAGCCGTTTCTGTATATATGTTTGAAGACATTGCATTTTTAGTTGCTTTTTAATTAAGAACTAGGCTGCTTATAACTTCTGAACCGACAAGGGGGTGTTGTATGACCATTTTAGTGATGTCTCTGGGCATGTTATTTTAGCAACTAGGCCTGCTGCTTGTTTCCCTTTAGCCTGGTAACATTTTATTCTGCTTCATTTTATTCTTTTAGATTCTGCCACATTTGTGGTGTTTTTTTCTTTTCTTTATCTAGTTGTCGTTTATGTAGGAAAGCATTACATTTCATAGCACACTATTCTTTTCACTGTGTGCTTTCTTCAAGGCTGCAGCGAGACAGGAATGTCAACACAAGTGGTACACGGGGTCTCTAACATTCACAGAAACACACATATTTGTATGTGGGGACATTTTTTGTGAACATCATTTATTTTATTATAAAAACACTTCTCTGTCTAATACGCAGTAGAGGGAGGTTACAGCCAGATGACCACAAACACATGCTGTCTGACTATGTTACGGATGCTTGCTGAGATCACCAGTTCCCTGACCCACATGGGGATGGTGTCTCTGTAGATAACAAGCCTCTTCACTGCTGTCATCAGGTATGGGGAGTAATGCCTTCCCAGGGGGGAATCCTGATGGTGGATTAGGGCTTATCCTGCTGTGCTCTATCATAGTTTAGGAAGGAATTACATATATTGTGCATAAGTGACAGTATGGTGGGACTTTTCTTGTGTTTCACTTTCCTTGTCACCATTTTGCTTCTAATGTGTTTCATCATTCTAATTATTGCATTTCATGCTATTATTTCTAAGACTGAGCTAATTAAACAATTTTTTTGAACCATTTCCTGCATCTGTTTGTCTTTGCATGTGTGAGACTAATGTAACTGAGAGAAAAGGATGAGAACTGATCCACCACGATTTCCCTGAGAAGTCATAATGTAATCCGCCTGGTTGCCACAAATCACCCTTGCTCTTAGGACAGTGCTGCTAGCTGGCTGAAAATTGATTAGATCATAGGTGTCACATGGGTGGGATTGGACTCAGTTCCGCACAATTCAGGTGCTGCTGCCACCCAAATCCAGCAGCCTCCTTAACATAATGAGAGCCAACAAGACACAAGGGGGGTCATTACACCATTGGTGATAAAAGCCACTTACCACCGTGCAGAAGAGCGCCAATACATCGCCGCGGAAATCCGCCACAGCTATTATGACCCACATCTCAGAATCCACCGAAATTCAGACACCCACACAGGTCCGCCACACCAAAGGTCAGTGATAAACTGGTGAAAACAAATCCTCCACTGTCACGCCAACAGAAACACGCCCATGCTATCACGACCCACGAATCCACGTGGCTGTCTTTCAACCGCGGTATTCCATTGGCGGTACACACCGCCACATTGGACAATTCAAAATACACACACCTGATACACATACAAACACCACTCCCATACACCCAACACAATATAAAACACACACCCACATCACCCACAAACCCCTACAACCAAAAATTATTGACGAAGGCTAGAGAGACTGCACAGCATAGACAACCCCATCACACAGAGGCACACAACACCATCACCCACACAACATCCACGCACAAGACACCACACACCACTACACATCACCACACTCATCTCCACATACACCACCCCACACATCACCTACACCACCCCATCGTACGGCAAAGACACCCCAGGTTCTCCGAGGAGGAGCTCAGGGTCATGGTGGAGGAAATCGTACTGGTAGAGCCACGGCTGTTTGGAGCACAGGTGCAGCACGCCTCAATTGCAAGGAAGATGGAGCTATGGCGAAGAATAGTCGACAGGGTCAACGCAGTGGGACAGCACCCAAGAAATCAGGAGGACATCAGGAAGAGGTGGAATGGCGTACGGGGGAAGGTGCGTTCCGTGGTATCAAGACATATCATCGCGGTACAGAGGACTGGCAGCGGATCCCCACCTCCTCCCCCACAACTAACAACATGGGAGGAGCAGGTCTTGACCATTATGCATCCTGAGGGCCTCGGAGGAGTCGATGGAGGAATGGACTCTGGTAAGTCAAATCTTAAATATCATATCCCCCACCCTACCTACATGCTATCACAGACCTCCCCTCCTCCCCTCCCCTATCACTCCAACTCCTCACTAATATACTAATAACACAAACCACACATCCCAACCCCAAGCTCTGCATGACACAACAAAGCATGGACACCCCTCACTAAAGCATGCCCACTGCACATACCCATAACAACCCCCCAACCATCATCACACAAGCCCCCACACAGGAATGCTAGCACTGGGGTACACGCTCACCCACCCATTGCACACCATGACACACACAGATGCAATAATCATGCTTTTACACCCCTGCAGGACCAATACCCAACGTCACCAGACAGGAGGGTCCAGACATCTCTACACCACCCACAGAAGAGGCCCACAGTGATGACAGCAGCTCTGGCCAACTGGATCCAGATGACCAGCCCGGACCATCGTGGGCCTCAGGACAGTCGGTTCCCCTCGCACAGGCACAGCCCAACACAGACCTTACACCCTCTGGAAACACCAGCACAGCACCCACCCAGCGGGCCCATACCTCTGTCTCCAGGACACGTCAATCAGCTGTGTGTCCACCACTACAGGGAACCCAGGATAACCCACCACCCCAACAACAACAGGGACCTGGGGGCAGTGGTAGTGGGCACACGGTCCAGGGGAAGGAGGCACAGGAACACAGGGGAACTGGGAGGGCTGCCGTGCGACAGGGGGCGGACAGGCCACGGGAACCCACTCTCCACGAGGCCCTCTCCTCCACCACTCCCAGGAGACGATGGCTATGGTCCTGGCCAAGTTTCAGGAGACCCAGCGCCTGCAGGAGGAACAGTATTTGGGGTTCAGGGAGGAACTCAGAACCATCAGCTCCGCCCTGGGCACCATCGTAGGGGTGCTGAAGGACATACAGAACACCATGAGGGACATCGTGGCACTCCAAGGGGCCCCTGACACTAGCATGGATGATGAACTGCCCACCACATCCACCGGCGCTAGTGGACAACACGCCCCGCCACCGGACCACCACACCAGCACCCCACCCCCTGCAGACGGAGAACCACCCCGCAAGCGGTCCCTGAGATCCAGGAACAGGGCAGAGCACGATGGGAAGACCCCGGCCAAGAAATGAGACCACCCTGATTGTCATCCCACTGTCTCACTTTGTAACCCTGTCCATATTGGAACTGCCCCAGCTCCACTTCCTATGCCCATATGGGCAATGCACCTGTGAGACTAATAGACTGGACTCTGCCATGGACATTCCTCCACCATCACCCCTCACCATTTTACCACCCCCTCCAAAATTTAGCACTTCAATAAACACCCTTGAAGCACAAAACAATCTGGAGTCAGTCTGTGATTTTGAAAATGTGAATTAGCTATGACAGTGACAAAATCCGTTCTCAAATGTAATGTCAACATACCTATGTCACACTTCACAAGTCGATGAAGAATGCAAGCAGATGACACACATTGGTAACCACACCTGTGAAACCGTAATGGAAATGTACAACTCAGTTACCAAATACTGCTTGAAATTGACAGACAGGATAGAGGTAGAAGTGTGAAAGTACTTGTAGTAGGCTAGAAAGTGTTCTCACCTGTGTGTCACTGGAAATATTGCTGGATGACTGAGTCCCTGTTGTCAATGTCTTCTTCCTCTGCATCCTCCTCATCACTGTCCACAGGCTCCGCAGCTGCCACAACACCGTCATCTGGACCATCCTCCTGCAGAAAAGGCATCTGGCGTCGCAAATCAAGATTGTGAAGCATACAGCAGGCGATGATGATCTGGCACACCTTCCTTGGTGAGTTGAATAGGGAACCACCTGTCATATGGAGGCACTTGAACCTGGCCTTCAGGAGGGCGAAGGTGCGTTTGATCACCCTCCTAGTCCGCCCATGGGCCTCATTGTAGCGTTCCTCTGCCCTGGTCCTGGGATTCCTCACGGGGGTCAGTAGCCATGACAGGTTGGGGTAACCAGAATCCCCTATTAGCCACACACTGTGCCTCTGGAGTTGACCCATCACATAAGGGATGCTGCTATTCTGCAGGATGTAGGCGTCATATACTGAGCCAGGGAACATAGCATTTACCTGGGAGATGTACTGGTCTGCCAAACATACCATCTGTACATTCATCGAATGATAACTCCTCTGGTTCCTGTACACCTGTTCACTCCTGTGGGGGGGGGCAAAGCCACATGAGTCCCATCAATGGCACCTATGATGTTAGGGATATGTCCAAGGGCATAGAAGTCACCTTTAACTGTAGCCAAATCCTCCACCTGAGGGAAAACGATGTAGCTCCTCATGTGTTTCAGCAGGCAGACAACACTCCGGACAACACGTTGGAAAACATAGGCTGGGATATCCCTGATGCCATGGCCACTGTTGTTTGAAAAGACCCACTTGCTAGGAAATGGAGCACTGATAGCACCTGCACTTGAGGGGGGATCCCTGTGGGATGGTGTATAGCTGACATCAGGTCAGGCTCCAACTGGTACACAGTTCCTGGATTGTGGTACGGTCAAACCTGTAGGTGATGATTAAATGTCGCTCCTCCATTGTCAACAGGTCCACCAGCGGTCGGTACACCGGAGGATTCTGCCATCTCCTCACATGTCCCAGCTGATGGTGCCTAGGAATGACAACAGCAACCATAGAGTCAAGCAACTCAGAGGTATGTACCCACAGCTACACAGAACACAAAACATAATCCAAAAAGTTGTCTGTATGTGTGTTGAGTCTAGGCCTAGGTATGTGTGACGCAGTTGAAAATGAATCCATGTGGGCCCCTGAAATGGCGGCTGCCTGACCTCTAAACTGGGACAATGGGATGTGAGGAAACAGCGCTGGCGTTGTACACCGTTGCGGTAGGCGGTCGAAGACCGCGGCGCAATGCTGCATTGGTTAACATTGGACCCTATGGGTCCCAGGAGCCAATGACGAAGTGCGCTGGCGGTGATGATACGCACCGCTGCGGACGTCACTGCCATTTTCTGTCTGTTGAATCACTCGATACCTGATCTTCGACAGGAGAGGACCTGCACTGCAAGTGCTGCTGTGACCTCGGTCTGGAAGAGACAATGGCTCGTGCGTCTGGGGAAAGGGCCCCTGCCTTCACTGCACAGGAGTTGGAGAAGCTCATGGACGGGGTCCTCCCCCAGTACACGCTACTCTACGGTCCTCCAGACCAACAGGTGAGTACACAGGGAGCAAGTTTTATGGGCTATGCCTGGGTGGAGACGGCTGGTTGTAAGAAGAAAGGGGGCAGAGTTCAGCGAGCATGAAGGACTGTGAATGCATGTGCCACAAGGCAAGGGTAGGGATGTGGGCCACTCACTTCGACGGTGCAGTTGGTAATGACTTCTCTTCTCCCCCTGTACATGTCATGTAGGTCAGCGCCCACCAGAAGAAGGATATTTGGCGTGCCATCGCCAAGGCCGTCCGGACCCTGGGGGTCCACCAGAGACGGAGCACCCACTGCCGTAAAAGATGGGAGGACATTCGCCGCTGGAGCATGAAGACGGCGGAGGCTCAGCTGGTGATGGCCTCCCAACGTGGGAGGGGTGCCCATCGCACCATGACCCCTCTGATGTTCCGGATCCTGGCGGTGCCCTACCTGGAGTTGGATGGGTGCTTGAGGGCATCACAGCAGACACAAGGGGGTGAGTACAACATCATTCTGCAGACTTTGCGCGCAGTGAAGGTGTCTGGGTGGGGGAGGAGGGCTGTGGGTTCCCCTAGGCCAGGGCGAGTTCCGTAGGCTAGACCCCTCCGTAATGCAGGCCATTTGGCACTCCACCCCACCTCTGTAGAGTGACAAGTACAGGTATCCATGCCCCTGTGTCATCTATGTGTGCTGATGTCCACCATAGCCATGTAGGCCATATCCCAGGAACTGCATCTGTAGAGCCCAACAGCGCGGCGTAGTGCAGGGGGCTGCTGTGTCTGTAGTGTCCGCCAACGGTAGCGGTAAGCCATGCACTCAACCTGTCTTTCTTCTGTCGTCCCCTCACCTTTTTGTGCTCTCCCTGTTCTTTTGTGCATCAGTATCATCAGGCAGAGGTACAGTGGCACCGGAGCACGAGGGAGCTGCATCCCACATGGCCATGGAGGGCCACACCATGGACTCTGAATACACCAGTTGGACGGAGGGTGAGGCGACCTTCACTGCGGGGACAGGATCAGCAACCAGCGACACGGACTCGTCCTCCGATGGGAGCTCCCTTGTGGTGGCGGCAAAATCTGTGCCCCCCACTTCTACAGGTACAGCCGCCACACCCCCCTACCACCACTGCCCTCCCAGCAGCCCCTCAGCCTTCGCCCCGTGCCCGCTCACCCAGGAGGGTGGGCATCACCTTCGCCCCAGGCACCTCAGGCCCTGCCCCTGTCACCTCTGCTGCCCTCAGTGAGGAGGCCATTGACTTCCTCAGGTCACTCCCTGTTGGGCAGTCTACCATTGTGAATGCCATCCAGGGTGTAGAACGGGAGTTGCAACACAGTAATGCATTCCTGCAGGGCATTCATTCTGGTCAGGCTGCCCTTCATCGAACCCTGCAATCTCTGGCCTCAGCATTGATGGCAGCCATTGTCCCTGTCTCTAGCCTCCCCCCTCCAACTTCCTCCACCCAGACCCAATCCCCTATACCCCAGCCTATCTGAAGCACACCATCAGACCAGCCTGCACACACCTCAACACACAAGGGAAGCTCAGGCAAACATAAGCACCACACATCCCACAGGCACTCACACAAGCATCACACACATACAGACACAGCAACATCCACTGCCTCCACTGAGTCCCCCTCTTCGTCGTCTCCCTCCTCCCTCCCAGTGTCATCTACACTCTCACCTGCATGCACTACCACTACAGCCACTAGGTCCTGCACCGGCACACCGACCACCACACCCCGCTCACCTGCACTCACCACCCCCACTACCATTTACATGTCCCCTGTGTCCTCTCCCATCTGTGACGCCCCCTCCCAAAGTACACAAACGCGAGCACACACCCACCCAACATCCATCCACCTCACGACAGCCTACAGCGCATGCAACTGCACCCAAATCAACAAAAGTTACACCTCCTACAACCACCTCCTCTTCCTCCACTCCCAGACCCCCTCCAGCTACCCGTCCCAGTGTTCGTCAGCAACTTTTCCTGAGCAACCTTAACCTCTTTCCCACCACCACCCCCTCCAATTCATAGGTCCCGTACTAGCACCTCAGCCAAAAAATCTCCGGTACCAGTGGTGCCTGTTATAGGTATGTGGAGTGCACTGGGCACCAGGGCAGCCAGTGTGACACGGAGCCACAGCACAGCCAGTCCCCCCCCTGTGAAGCACCAGAAGTTGGACAAGGCCCGACTGGATAGGGGGAAGACTCCAGCCGGCAAAGCTGCTCACGAGGGTCCCGGGGGGACTATCCACTCAGCTGTGACTCCTCCCAAGGTGGGGAAGGGGCAGAAAAAAATCTCCCAAGTCTGGGAAGAGCAGCACGGCGGAGAAGCCCGCCATCATCCCCCCTGCCCAGGAGGCCACCGCCAGCCCCATCGTCACTGCCCAGGAGGCCACCGCCAGAGTCAGTGCCCAGGAGGGCAGTCCCATCATCAGTGGCCAGGAGGCCACCGCCAGAGTCAGTGCCCAGGAGGGCCCCGGCAGCCACAGCCCCGCTGGGCAATGAGGGACTGCCATGGCAAACCCCGCTGCACAGGTCAGAGACAGCAAAGGCAAGCACCGCTGAACAGGGCAAGCACCGCTGAACAGGGCAAAGACCGCCATGGCAAGCACTGCTGCACAGGTGAGAGACAGCAAAGTCAAGCACCGCTGAACAGGGCAAGCACCACTGAACAGGGCAAAGACCGCCATGGCAAGCACCGCTGAACAGGGCAGAGACAGCAAAGCCAAGCACCGCTGAACAGGGCAAGCACCGCTGAACAGGGCAAAGACCGCCATGGCAAGCACCGCTGAACAGGGCAAGCACCGCTGAGCAGGGCAAAGACCGCCATGGCAAGCACCGCTGAACAGGGCAGAGACAGCAAAGTCAAGCACCGCTGAGCAGGGCAAGCACCGCTGAACAGGGCAAGCACCGCCAACTCAAGCACTGCTAGCCCATGTGCGGCAGGGGAGAGTGATGCACTCTGGGCACCAGTCCCCCTCCAGAACCAGTGGAGTACAGCATCCACTCCGTCTGTCCTTAATAGGATGAAGCACTCTGGGCACCAGTCCCCCTCCAGAACCAGTGGAGAACAGAATCCACTCCGTCTGTCCTTAACAGGATGAAGCACTCTGGGCACCATTCCCCCTCCAGAACCAGTGGAGACATGCATCCACTCCGTCTGTCCTTAACAGGATGAAGCACTCTGGGCACCAGTCCCCCTCCAGAACCAGTGGAGACATGCATCCACTCCATCTGTCCTTAACAGGATGAAGCACTCTGGGCACCAGGCCCCCTCCAGAACCAGTGGAGAACAGCATCCACTCCGTCTGTCCTTAACAGGATGAAGCACTCAGGGCACCAGTCCCCCTCCAGAACCAGTGGAGACTGTTGTCGACTTGAGAGACTGTGGCTTTGCACTCCCCAGGATGGTACAGTGGGCAACCCAACCACTGTAGAGACTTGAGAGACTGTGGCTTTGCACTCCCCAGGATTGAACAGTGGGCAATCCACCCACTGTAGAGACTTGAGAGACTGTGGCTTTGCACTCCCCAGGATGGTACAGTGGGCAACCCACCCATTCTAGAGACTTGAGAGACTGTGGCTTTGCACTCCCTAGGATTGAACAGTGGGCAAGCCACCCACTGTAGAGACTTGAGAGACTGTGGCTTTGCACTCCCCAGGATTGAACAGTGGGCAAGCCACCCACTGTAGAGACTTGTGAGACTGTGGCTTTGCATTCCCCAGGATGGTACATTGGGCAACCCACCCACTGTAGAGACTTGAGAGACTGTGGCTTTGCACTCCCCAGGATTGAACAGTGGGCAAGCCACCCACTGTAGAGACTTGAGAGACTGTGGCTTTGCACTTCCCAGGACTGAACAGTGGGCATGGAGCCCCCTCGTGGATCTGGCGTGGTGCTGTCATCCGGCTGAGGTGCCCCCTCTTCCCTTCCCCCTGAGGTGCCTGTTGTATTTCTATCTGATGCCCCAGCAGTGTTCTCTCCGTTTTGCTCAGGTATCGTGTGTGGGCCTCGTCCATGCATTTTGGGCCCAGTGGTCCACGGACAATGAATGGTGCATTACCTGCACTACTAATCGTGATGTATATTTTGTTGAATGTGCAATTATACCTGTATATATTTGGTTCTTGTATTATGATATATTACAGTGGTTGCACTCATTTCCTTTTGTCTTTGCATTCTTCCGGGGGGTTTGGGGGTTGTTACTGTAATGTTTGGATATGCATTGGTGTGTGTGTTGTAGTGGGTGAGGGTCGGGGTGGGGGTGGGGGTGTTGCGTGTGTGTGTCCCTGACTTTTGCCTCCCCCCTCCCCTATGTCGTAGGTGCAGTACTCACCGTTGTCTTCTGCAGCGGCGTTGATGATGATCGTACAGGAGCAGGAAGACTATTGCAGGGAGTATTTGGAGTTCCGGCTCCATAGTGTCCTCGTTCCTCGTGGAGTGTGTAGAGGTGAGCGTTTTCCCATTGAAATGGCTGTTTCGGCCGTGTTTTTATCCACGGTGAATCCGCCCCGGAAAAGGTGGCGGATTGGTAGGTTGTGATACTGTGGGTGGTACTTTGTCTCCCGCCTGTCTGTTGGGGGTGACCGCTGCGCTGTTTGTCTGTACTGCCGTGGCGGTCGGAGTGTTAAAGTGGCTGTCTTTGTTGGCGGTTTCCGCCACGGTCATAATTCCCTTTTTTTTTTCGCCGGCCTGTTTACGGTCTTTCCGCCGCTTTAACACCGTCCGCCAGGGTTGTAATGACCCCAAGGTGTTCGATCATTGTTCATTTGGGCCAAAGTTTTGATTTCGCACACAGTACACATTTCTAAGTACTTTATTATTTAGCTTCTTTTTTGTGTCAGGCCAGTGCTGTTTTGTGACCGCAAAAATCATTGCATAGGTTTTCTTAACTTTTGGCAAAAATCTGTAGATTGGTTATACAAAACCATGCTGACATTCCTCAAAAGATACAGACCAAAAGGGAATACTCCTCACAAATATAACATATAGAGTGAACTACCACTTGTGAGTAAATAAGTACAGCCCAAAACTCGTCATCAGGACAGTTCATATGTAATTCAGTTAGGGTACATTCACCAAGACAATAAAACATGGATTCGTAAAAAAGTATAACAAGACGGTCTTCTACCAAGATAACAAAACTGATAATGTAATTTAATTGACATGCTTCATGGAGAGAATATGGCACTTGCCACCCCCATAGTGGTGAGCTTGCACGTAGATGGTATCATGGCAGACAACTGATCAGGTCGCCTATAATGGCAAGTGATTATATTTAAAAATCCTTGCATGAGTCGTCCGACCACTTTATGCCACATGTGCCATCCTCCCCACACACCGTCTCCCCAAAAAATATCAAGGCAACAATTTCTAGAAGCTATGGCCTGGTCTATCGTTACAGGGGTACATATGAGGACCACCGTTTACCTCGAAAACGTCAAGAGAATTTGCAGATTAGGCTGGATGACATATGCGTCATGTACCAGAATATCTATTGCTTAATGCTAAAAATACAAATTCAGTTTTAGTATACTTTGATTAAAAAAAAAAAAAACGGTTTACAAAACAGCTATTTTTTACACTTGTTTGCACTGATCATTTTTCAGACAGGAACACAACACGTGTTATTCATTTCCTGTTTAAATTCGGTACAAAATGTGTGGTTGTTTACATACCAAACACCATAGATCAACTTAATCGAAAGAAATACCCTAAAAATGATATTATTTCTTTCTATGATTTTCTTTTTGGAGAGCAATATTTTCGTATGCTTTCAACACATTGTGTAAACTTCAAATTGAAATAATCTAAAGTAAATTACAGCAGCTTGACAGCACAAAATGTGGAATGAGAATACAGAGTAGTGAATTAAATAGGGAGATAGATGAATGATACTGTGATTTTTTTTCTTGTCAAACAGGAGTAGTAACTCTTCTGATTGTCACGTCAGTATTGGCTCACATTTGCTAGGCCCCGGGAATTGTCTACTGTTCTAGTAAGTTATTCCAGATCATAGACAGTTTTCATCATCACTTGGGCATAAAGTGTGCATTTTACTGTTGTCTCCACAACTCGAATTAAAGAAAACGGCAATTACGCAAATTGAGAAAGCTTAGAGTACATTTACTCTGAATTATGGAAATTCGAGCTGCGTGTATTTGCATTAGGTTGTTCTGCGGACTCCTTGAGAGCTTTAGTGGGATGCAGGAGTGGCTCGCGCACGTTTAGGGGGTGGGGTGGCACGTGTGGGGGCAAGGGTGGAGGAGAAAAATGGATTTAATAAAAAAATCACTTACCTGAATGATAGCTGCCACCACCATCGCTCCTCATGCCTTCACTGCAGCTTCAGGCACAGGCTCCCAGACTCCCCGGATGCCAATCTAAATGCTGCTGTCATGCTGCTGGCAGCATGACAACAGCGTTCGTATGGGTCGGAGCACCAAGCCAGGGTGCTCCAAGGCAGAGTGGGAGTCTCTGCCTACTGTCTTTAACCTGGCAACACAGTGCTGGGTTGGAGAAGGCGTAGTACGCATTTTTTGTTTGGGTGGCCCGAGATGGCCGGCCAAACATACATGCACACTTAGGGTGAGTGCTATGCACTTTCCTTCAGTCCCGGTCATCGCCTGTGGCCCCACCCAACATAGTTTATTATTGTTATCTTGTAAAAGTTTTGCAGCTGCTGGCAGTGGGGACGCTCCTCTGCCTTAGCAGAGGAAACACACCTGGTGAGGTGAGCGGTTCCAGGGAAGGACCAATTGCACAGATCCTCTTTTATCATGTGCACGACTGAACTATGTGTAACATGGAGCTAAAATCAACAGATGCTATCTGTTCTAAAAAATGACCGTAGAGTGATTCACATCACTTGGACAACTGATCGTTTCTCTAAAACAAGATTCATGCAAAGCAATGTTTTTATATGTGGTTCAAAATCTTACCATGTTCAAATGATGGGAGGCGGTGCTGTAACTTGATGCCTGATTCTGATACGCTTAGGCATTCAAGGAGGATAGTTGGTTGGACTGAAATCTATGTGTTGGTAATCAGCCCCCAGTTTTTTATTCAGGGCAAAGAGTAAGTCGGTATAGTCACCCTCAGCCTGCTGCACATGAGCCAGTGGCTAAGAGAGATGCAAGATCTGACTATGGTAACATTGAATGTACTTGAGATTTTGCAATTCCTTTGTTACCTTTCCCTGGTTTCACAATGAAGTCTTGGTAAAAGGGCAGGGAAGGCTCTTCCGTTATGGTGGAGGAGTGTCACCCCACTGCTTTTGGCAGAAGTAAAAATGAAATTATAATTACGGAGCGTTATTTTAGTTTTCAACTGAGCCAGTTTAGGGCGGGTGGGGCTGAAAGGGGCTGGGAGGAGGAGTGGTTTGTGCACCAAAAGTGCACATGTGTGTTTGGCTAGCGGCGTTGGGCTGTCAAAACACACATGTGCACTTTGCCTTTCTTCTCTGGCTGTATTGCACAACCGGGAGGAGAAAGTGCACAGGCCTTCACCCACTCTGTGAGTGCTGAAGCAGGCTGCTCACACCAATCACAACGCTGCTGTCATGCTGGTGACAGCAGCTTCGTGATTGGCTGAGGGGAGTCTGGGAGCCTGTGCGCTTCCCAAGGGAGGAGAATGAAGGAGACAACCTTTCTCCGGAGGAAATAGTTGTTATTTTATTCATTTTTTTATACCTCCCACCTCACCAATCCTATTCAGTGGCAGCAGCCACTGTAAAATGGAACTACTAGTGATTTCCTCACCTGTAGCTTCTTGTGCAGTATGAAACGAGTACTCCAAAGTATTACCATGAAATACCACCAAAGAAAATCTTAGGGATTCGCAATGCATTGACAGCATTTCAGCTGCAAGTCAATTAGCCAGCAAAGTGACACAGTGGCAAAGTGCTGCATGCACAGCCATATTGATTTCCACTATAACCATTCCATTTATATGTCATCTCCAAGGCACCTCTGGATTTAAGTTTTAATTTCCTCATTTGCCTGTTGAGGGGGAGAATATATTGAGGTGCCTCCACCAATGTCTAAATAAGGCCTAAATAATCTAATGTGAAAGAGGCAACTGGATAATCACCATGTGCTGAATTAGACATAGGACTCATTGCTTTGGCTATCTCACAGTGCATACTTAACTGGGTGAACCAGACACTGACCAGAACAGTCAAACAATCAATCAAACAATCATAATACTTGTAAAGTGCAGCACTATCACCCCTATGGGTATCTGAGCGCTGATGTGTCTCCTTCGAAAAGCCATGTTGTGAGTTTCCTTCTGATGTCCACCACAGAGGAAGCTATTCGGAGTTGGAATGGCAGGCTGCTCTAGGATTTGGCTGCTGTGTAGGAGAAGGAGGGGCTCCTGCTGCGGCTATGATGGATGCTGGGATGTTTAAGGTTTAGCAAGGCAGAGCATGGTTGTCTTGCCAGGTTGTAGCAGTTCAGTTGATGGTTGATGTCAGATGGCTCTAGGTTGTGGAGAGCCTTGTATGAGAGTGTGACAATTCTGAATTGGCATCTCTTCTGGAGAGGGAGCCAGTGGAGATTCCTGAGGTGTGGGGTGTTGCTTGAGTGCTTGGGGGAGGTTGAGGTGAGTCTGGCTGTAGTGTTCGGTAGAGTCAGGAGAACAGTATGCTCTAGTACAACAAATGCATTGTTTCCAGTGCAAGTGTCTCCATTTCAAAAGGAACAATAGTGAGTAGCTGTACCCATCTACATGGGATGGCTGGAGGGGTCTTTAGGAACTCATGTCCCTCTTTCTGTGGTGCACAATTAGTGCTCCTTACGACTGTCCCTGTATCTCTGCTTCTACGTTTGTAACATGCTGCAAATGCAAAAGCAAATTATGGCCGCATATTAATTCACCCTTTCCTTTGGAAATAATTACACAACCTCTTCCGACCACTCCTGCACACTATTAGCACCAGCGCAATCCTTATTGCAGAACGGGTCACACAAGCATCTGCTGCCCCTTCTTTAACATTATATTGTCCTGGGGGTGGGAAAAAGCAGACACAAATGCTATTGTCCCCTACGTATGATACATCTGGAGATAATATTGAGACACCACTTTCAAAGGATAAATATGCATGCTTTTAGCAATTAAAGGTGTCAAAATACATTGAGCCAAAAGAAATGCCTAATAATTAGAGAGACAAAGCACTGTAAGATAAAACAATTATTCATAATTACCTTAGTGTTAAGTGACCAATTTTTGCAATACTTCATGTTGTCAAAGTTGGCTGAGGGTTTTATATATTGTACTACCAGCTGAAAGGTCAGTCAATTTCAAGCAGTATTTGACCTGTTATTGTCATTGATGGTGGTACTGGAATTGCGCAGATGGTAATGAAATTAACAACTCCAATCATTTTACCTTTGGTAGCTCCAGGGTTGGTCATGCTGCATGAACATTTCTTATTGTGATATGGGTAGTGTAAGAAACTGGCCTACTTATTGAGTGTGGTGAAAACCTACTCAAGCAGGAGCCTGAATCCATGTCAGGGTGAGGCACACGCTAACCTCAAATTAACCTGCAATCAACCATCTGGTAGCTCGGCACAGAGGAGTCCAGCTTAACTTGGAGGCAATGTGTAAAATATTTAAGCAGCACTTCAAACAGTAAAAAGGTAAGAACACAACATAAGAGAAATCCCACATGAAGTCAGAAAACTAGAGTTCATTCTAATAAATAAATCAATACCACAATGATAACAATGCATTCAGTATAACCAGATATATGCACTTTTCAATATTTCAGTGAGAAAAGCACCAACAAGCACAAAGTGCCAACTGTGGTTATCTGTTTGCTATGGACCAGGACAAAGTCAAAAGTTCAGGCTGACCACGATGGGCCCGGGACGGTTACAGAGACCCACTTAGTCCCACTGAACACAGAACCTTAATCCTGGTTCTGAGGAGATGCGGAGTCTAGGGTCAAGGATGCGTCGCACAGCAGAGGCGATGTGAGGTGCGGACGAGGAGGTGCGTTGCACAGCAACGGTTACCCTGAGCTTCAAAGCTGTGATGCAAGGCCCTTCATCATCATAGAGGAGCCCCTAAACATGGGGGCTTTTGATGCTAAGTATTGTGTTGATGATGCTTCACACACCGGTTAATTCCGAGGAGACTCCAGGCTGCGAGAGTGATGCAAAGTCCTTGCACTGGGAAAGTCCATGCAGCAAAGACGATGCATTAGTTCTGCTTGGGGTTATGCAGCACAGCAGAAGAGCTATGCCTGTTCTGCTGGGTCCACAGATGGGCTGGCAGAGCACCTTTAGATGCAGTTCCAAGGGTTAAGGACTGGGGTTGCACTACTTGGCAGGATAGGACTCACAAATGGCAGAGTCTAGGTACTAAGTTCAAGTTTGTTGGAAGTATGTTATGTCCCTGAGGCTTCTGAACAATAGGCCAGCCAACTAGACCTTGGAATCAATCTGGCATCTTGGGTTTAGAGCTGCAGGTTCAGACATCATCTAGGCAAAATGGCAGCAGGGCAGCAGGTCAGCAAAACAGGGCAGCATTCCTTGAGAGCAACAGTCTTTTCAGTAGCACAACAGTCCGTCTTCCTGGCACAGTTGACAGATACAGAAGTGTACTGAAGAGTTGGGGGCTGAAATCAAATATTTATACCTGGTGCCCACACTGAAGCACAGGAAGCTTCTAGAGGCTTCCACCTCTGAGGTATCAGGCATCCCCTTCATCCCTGCCCTGGCCCCATTTTGTCTGTGCTCACAATGGACTAGTGACAGTTTCTTTGTGAGAGTGCTCAGGCTGCGCCTTTGTACTGTGCAAATGTCATAGATGACAACTCCTCCCCTCATTATCTCAGAGTGAGAGTCTAGGTACTAAGTTCAAGTTTGTTGGAAGTCTGTTATGTCCCTGAGGCTTCTGAACAATAGGTCAGCCAACTAGCCCTTGGAATCACTCTGGCATCTTGGGTTTGGAGCTGCAGGTTCCGACATCATCCAGGCAAAATGGCAGCAGGGCAGCAGGTCAGCACAACAGGGCAGCATTCCTTGAGAGCAACAGTCTTTTCAGTAGCACAACAGTCCGTCTTCCTGGCACAGTTGACAGATACGGAAGTGTAAGAGTTGGGGGCTGAGATCAAATATTTATATCTGGTGCCCACACTGAAGCAGAGGAAGCTTCTAGAGGCACCTCTGAGGTATCAGGCATCCCCTTCATCCCTGCCCTGGCCCCATTTTGTCTGTGCTCACAATGGACTAGTGACAGTTTCTTTGTGAGAGTGCTCAGGCTGTGCCTTTGTACTGTGCAAATATCATAGATGACAACTCCTCCCTTCATTATCTCAGAGTGGTTAGGACAAGAAAATGTGAACTTTCCAAAAGTAGTTTCAGAGTTGTGATTAAAAATCGGATATTACCATTAAAGAAAGATTTTAATCCCAATTCGTTAGACACCAAATCAACTTTTCTACCTGTTCCCAATTGGAAGTTACAGTTTGTTAAAAGTACTAAGGTAACTCCAATGTTAATGTATGTGAGAGACTGGTCTTACAACTGGTGGGACTTCAGGAGTTTTTCACTAACAGGACATGTAAACATGAAAGTACATGTCCTATGTTTTAAATATACTGCACCCTGCCCTCTGGGCTGTTCAAGGCCTGCACAGAAGGGGGGGGGGGTATGTGCACTTAAAAGGACGGTTTAGGCCTGGTGAAAGGTTTTATATACCAGGTGGACGTGGCAGTTTACAACTGCAGTCACAGGCTGCTGAAAAGCTACTTAAGTGGGTGGCACAATCAGGGTTGCAGGACCACTAGTAGCATTTAATTTATAGGCTCTGGGTGCATGTAGTGCCATGTTAAAAGGGGAGTATGACTGCATTAAATATGCCAATTGAGTGTAAGCCATATCTGCCGTGTTTAAAGGGGAAAGCATAAGCACTTTAGCGCTGGTCAGCAATAGTAACTTGTGTGGAGTCCTAAAAGCCAATAAAATTGGGTTCAGAAATTAGGAGGTTGTGGGAAAAAACGCTAGGGATGACCCTGCACACAGGGCCAGGTCCAACAGGTAGTGCTTACCATTGGAGCAGGAATTACATATCACAATTAGTGACGGTTATCTTATTGTTTGTTGCATATTATGTGTTGGATCTTTAATCTGAATATTGTCCATAAGCACTTTGAACATTTGATTCCATCCTTAGGTGATCGCACAAGTCAGAAATTTACTCCAAAATTTAGGAAGGACTATTTTAACTATTCTGGCTCTGCACTCGTCTGCTTGCAATAAAACATTTACAAGTTTCCTGATTTTGCCCTTAATGAAGTTTGAAAAATGTTCAGCCCTACCTTTATGTTCACAAGTACGAAGACTTTTCTGAACAAAACAAATTTGTACTGCTCAATGAGAAGATTTTCAAGGTGATGTTTTTGTCTCTCCATGTTTAATTTTTGTCTGCTTTCCCATAAACAATGGCAAACGCCTAAAACTCTTTATCTTCAAATTTATGTTTTTTTCAAAGCTGTTTATTCACAATGTCAAATGATCACTGCTCAAGAAAATACAAATACAACTTTGCTGGAAACTTGCTAGAAAGTAAAGCAAAGTAAAGCTTATCACTACTTAGTAATACCTTGCGTGGAGGGGACACCTCATGGGTGATAAATGGGCATTCCAATGCAACCTCCCAGGGTTTTGATACAAATCGATATTTGCTAACATTTTTACCCAGTGATAATGGCGAAAAATTGCACTTACTCAAAACAGGTGTAATGGTGGATAAATGTTTGTACATGTCCAAACTTTTCATACTTTGCATGTGTTCTGCATTTAACAGCACACATACAAAGTATCTAAGCAAAGGTTTTGTACTAGAAGAATATACTTACAGTATAAAAAGTATACTAGATATCACACATTCACTTTGCACTGCAGTGCAAATATACATGTGTGGCATAGGCAGCTTGTTTTTGAAGGCATGCTAAAGAAGAAAATTGAAGCACCATATCTTTGATGATGTGGTACTTTTCTCTTCACACAATGCTGCACAGCAACTTTGGTTGCTGCACTGAGTTACATGATACATTAGTAAGTTTTCCCCTAATATTTTACTGTGAAATATAAGTTATGTAGAACCATTTTGTTAACCTAACAAACAAGAGTATTTCTAACATAAATGGTCACACTGCCAAGATTTTCATATGTGTGGCAAAGCAAAAAAAATATTTGTCAAGGCTAGAAAACCTCTGATACAATTTTGTATGCTCACAACATATTAGAATATTTTATTTTGTCTTTTCTGCCAGCCTTATTTAACCCTGTTCTGTCTCTCTGTTCTTCAATGTGATCTGTAGCACGCACTCTAAAAACTGATCCAGTCGTTATTATATTAGCCATATTTTTCATCTTATTGATCCTTTCAAAGGTCAATAAATATTGTTTCAAAGCCATTCACATCCTTTAAATGATTCATTAATCTTTAATCATTTGAAACATCATACGTTTAAATTAACAAACTTAAATCACTTGGTTCATTCAAACTTCCCTAATACTGCTCACAATATAGCCCTGTGGTTAATATAAAAAATGATGAATATAATAATAAAAGGATCAGTTTTCACTGCGTGCCTAGGAGGCAAAGAAGGTTGCATCTTAAACAACTCTTCTCCTTATCCAAGCCTCCACTTTGCATTACTCCAATCACCCTTCTCAGTCTTCATCTCTGCCCATTGAGAGAATCTATTCAGATTGGCCTGCAAGGCCAAAACATCAAGGGGGTCATTACAACATTGGCGGTAAATGACGCTTACCGCCACGCAGAAGACGGTCAACACACCGCCACCGAATTCCGCTACAGCTATTACGACCCACAGCTCGGAATCCACCAAAATCCAGACACCCACACAAGTCCGCCACACCAAAGGTCATGATAAACTGCCGATAACAAAACCTCCACCGTCACGCCAACAGGAATACGCCCACACTATCACGACCCATGAATCAACGAAGCAGTCTTTCAACCGTGGTATTCCATTGGCGGTACACACCGCTGCACTCAAAATACACACACATTTACAAAACACTACCACATTGGACAATTCGAAATGCACACACCTGATTCACATACACACACCACACCCACACACCCAATACAATATAAAACACCCACCCACATCCCCCCATAACCCTTACGACCAGAAATGTAGACGAAGGCCAGAGAGAAACTCGTCAACACCAGGAGGGACACTGTGGCACAGCAAGGGGTCCCCTGACAGTAGCCTGGACGATGAACTGCCCACCACCTCTGCCGGCGCTAGTAGACAGGAGGCACTGCCACAGGACCACAACACCAGCACACCACCTCCTGCAGATGGAGGACCACCCTGCAAACAGTCCCTGAGATCCAGGACAAAGACAGAAAACAATGCCAAGACCCCCGCCAAGAAATGAGACCACCCTGATTGTCATCCTTTTGTCCCACTTTGTCACCCGGTCCATCCATCAACTGCCCCACCTCCACTTCCTATGCCCCTTTGGACAATGTACCTGTGAGACTAATAGACTGGACTCTGCCATGGACATTCCTCCACCATCACCCGTGACCATTTTACAACCCCCTCCACTATTTAGCATTTAAATAAACACCCTTAAATCACAAAACTATCTGGAGTCAGTCTGTGCTTTCACAATTGTGTATTTGCAATAACTGAGGAAAAATGTAATATCCATTGTATTGTCAACATACCTATGTCACACAGCTCTAGTACATGAGGAAACAAAGCAGATGCCACACAGTGGGACCCACATCTGTGAAATCAAAAGGGAAAGTGACAACTCAGGGTCCATACACTGGGTGAAAGTGACAGACAGATGAGAGGTAGAACAAGTGTATCACATGTAGCAGGCATTGATGTCTTCTTACCTGTGTCTCACTGGAAGTATTGATGAATCACTGTGTTTCTGTTATCGATATCCTCTTCTTCTGCTTCCTCGTCTTCACTGTCCACAAGGCTCCACAGCTGCCACAAGACCTCCATCTGGATCATTCTCCTGCAGAAAAGGCACCTGTCGTCGCAAAGCCAAGTTGTGAAGCATACAGCAGGCCACGATGATCTGGCACACCTTCTTTGGTGAGTAGAATAGGGAACCACCTGTCATATGGAGGTACCTGAACCTGGCCTTCAGGAGGCCGAAGGTCCTCTCTATAACCCTCCTAGTTCGCCCATGTGCCTCATTGTAGCGTTCCTCTGCCCTTGTCCTCGGATTTCTCACTGGGGTCAGTAGCCATGACAGGTTAGGGTACCCAGAGTCACCTTCAAATGTCAAGGGACAACTGTTAGACACACACTAACCCTTAGGGACAACCCCAGACACCTAGTCACACTGTATAGGGTCCATGTCCTCACCTAATAGCCACACACGGTGGCTCTGGAGTTGCCACATCACATAAGGAATGGTGCTATTCCTCAGAACGTAAGCGTCAGGCACTGAGCCAGGAAATTTGGCATTCACATGGGAGATGTACTGGTCGGCCAACACACACCATCTGCACATTCATAGAATGGTAACTCTTCCGGTTTCTGTACACCTGTTCACTCCTGCGGGGGACCAAGGCCACATGTGTCCCATCAATGGCACCTATGATGTTGGGGATATGTCCCACGGCATAGAAGTCACCTTTCACTGTAGGCAAATCCTCCACCTGAGGGAATACGATGTAGCTGTGCATGTGTTTCAGCAGGGCAGACAACACTCTGGAGAACACGTTGGAAAACATAGGCTGGGACATCCCTGATGCTGTAGTGTGGTTAGTTTTACGTATACTTTGCGCATTAGCTTCAGGCTTTAGGCCTTTGTGCACTTTGCCCTGAATGTATTTTATTCATTTGCTGACAGCTTAGAGCCTCTGTGCACTTTGCTCTAAATGCTTTTTATTAGGCTTCGTACTGTTATTTTTCAAAAAGCCAGTTCTACGGTGTTGTTTTTTATTCATATCACACTGTTTTGCCTACTTCAGCACTTTAGTTCTCATAACATATTCACTCTGTGCTTCAGTCGAGGATACAGTCTGGTACATTGCCGATAGACGTGGTAGGAGTTTAGACTTGGCATTCCTGCGTAGGGACACTTTGTGATCACGATGGCATGTTAGTTATAAAATCACTTCCTTGTCCCAATACATGTAAGAGGGAGATTCCGACCAGAGACCCACAACTAGACGCTGACTGCCTCGTTGCAGATGCTGAACCAGATCACAGGCCTTTGCTCAGGTATGAGGGCTTATGTCTCCCCAGTGATTCAGAAAGGCAAGCTAGAAGCTTAACATGCTGTGCTCTAAATAGAACAAGCAGAGGGAGAGTAGAAACTGTTAGGCAATATGATAGCTTTGTTCTTATGTTTTACTCTCCTGGTGACTATTTCAATCCTACTATGTTGTATTGTTCTGGTTATTGCGGCTCACGCCTTATTATCTAAAATACAGTTGTTTTATTAAAACATTATATAAAACTTATACTGTCTTTGTCATTTGTATATGAGACCATATTGTAAATGAGAGAGTTGGTTTGGATCTGAGTGATCACGACTTCCCTGAGAAGTTCCAAAGATGTCATGCGCTCGGCTGCCTAATCATTTCTTCCCCATCGGAGAAATGAGGCACTGCTAGTTAGCCGGAGCAAAAACCAGATCTAGGGTGACAGAGTTCGTTACAAGTGGGTCAGACTCAGTCCCCCACACCGTTATCGATCCTGCTGCCTAGAAATCCAGTAGTCTCATTTAGGATAATGAGAGCCAACGCGACATGGCACCCAACGTGGGGCTGTTGGGTTTACGTATGTCACCTTTAATGAGGGTGAGACAGTCCCGATTGCATACAAGTCCCACTTGTATTCTGCTGCAGAACAACGATTTGCACAGACTGAGAAAATACTCACTGCAGTACAGATGGCTGTGATTAAAGAAAGACCGCTTGCCCAGGGCCAACGTATCATTGTCATTTCCCCGATTCCGGCTTTAGAGGCTGTTACAAAAGCGAGTGTTCCTAATTCGAAAACTTTACACCCGCGATGGATACAATGGGCTACATCTTTGACAGCCACTGATGTAGATTACATATTTGACCCTAAACTGCAGACTCAAGAATTTCTTCAATATGAAATAGAGTACCCAGTTCCTGCTGGCACATTGCCTATTGACCAATATCAAGTGGTCATGTATACCGATGGCTCTGCGCAATCAGCGGTTGGGACTAAACAACAGTACTCTGCTGCATGTGCGGTGGTGAGTGGCACTATGGAGGGGGAAGTGTTCTGCCCCCGATATACTTATACTAAAACCTTGGGAGATTGCACAGCGCAGCTGGCTGAGCTCAAAGCTCTATTGTTAGCGTTGGAGCACACGGATCCGGCGATTTTTACCTTGCTGGTCTGTGACTCCTACTACTGTGTTCAGTCTTTCAATGAATATCTGCACTATTGAAAGTTGAATGGGTTCAGAGATTCTAAAGGCAACACCATTAAACATAAATTGTTGTGGGGTAAGGTTGCGGATCTGAAAGAAACGCTTCCTAAGGTCCATGTTGTGCATACACTTGGACACCAGCGCATTGGAATACACGTTGCTGGGAATACTTTGGCTGATGAAGCCGCAAAGTCGGCAGTGGCTATCGCCACTGTGGCCGCAGTGACTCATTCGAGTTCCAAACCAGACACAGAGATTTCGGCTGCCATAAAAGCTATGGCTGATGGCACGCCGTTTCCTAAAGGATTTCCTTCTAAATATGGTTACTGCTTGAGTAGTGCGCTAAATGCTGTTGTTAATATTCCAGGCATTGGTGTACGTGAACTACCCAATAGAATTGAGAGACCTCGATTAATTTCTGCAGCACATGAGGGGGTGGCATCTGCACATGCTGGTGTGGCTGCCACGATTTCACTTTTACAGGCTCGTTACTGGTGGCCTGGTCTCTATAAAGAGACAAAGCAGTATGTCCTTTGTTGTGACGTCTGTCAACAAATTAAAGCTTCGTCGGCTAGACGCCCGCAGCAGACGCCCCTTCTGATTTCAAACAAACCGTTACAGTGTGTCTACTTGGATCATTGTGGTCCGCTGACACCAGATAGTGCATACAAATATATATTGGTTGCTGTAGATTCGTGCTCCAGATTTGTGTGGGTATGCCACAACGCTCGGCTGACGCTCGGACTGTTATTAAAGATTTGCGCATCTTTGTCGATACATTTGCAGTTGCGGCTTTTCATTCGGACCAGGGCCCTGCTTTCGCCTCTAAGGCATTCAGGGACACCATGGCTTCGTTGGGGGTCCAACTCCAATTCTCGTGTCCATTTCAACCCGAGGGAAATTCTTTTGTGGAGCGTTTAAATCGTGATTTAAAGAAATCCTTAACGGCCAGAGTTATAGGTACGGGTCATAGTTGGCTAGCCCACCTATATGGAGTACAGAGAGCACTTAATAACTTGCCTAGACGGTCACTGGGGGGTCGTACTTCATATGAGTGCCTGTTTGGAACACGAATGTATGTTCCTGATCTAGATAGTCCTGGTGTGGAGGCGGCAGTTACGCCCTTTGACATAAATGATCGTGTCACTGTTTTGCAGGATTTACAACAATTCCGTGAAGATAACTCTTCTGCAAGTGCTGCCTCCTCAGGAATTAAGAATGAGCCAGTAACACCTACTGGTTGGATTCCCAGGATTGGGGATCTAGTGCGTGAAAAGGTCGCAGTAAAGAAAGAATTTGGTCCTTCTTATCGAGCACCTGTCCCTGTGTTAGGGGTGAGCGGCACGAGAACTGTGATTTTACCGCCGCTGCAAGGGGCCAAAGGAAATCGCTTTGTTTCCATTGATAATGTCAAGTTACAACATGTGGCCGATTCTGCACAGCAGACCAAGAGGGACACCCAGTAGTTCCGGCATCACTCTCACTACTGGGGAAGAAGTCCCGCTGCAGGTGATTTACACTGATGATGTTTCCTCTCCGAGCTGGGGGAGGGTGGAAGATGATCTTGCGATTGTTCCACAGACAACGATTAATATGGAATCTTTTGATCAAGTTGCTGTACGTTCTACTGATGTTTCTGAACATGTGGTTTATAGCGTGCCTAGGAGAGAGCCTCCATCTGCTTCTTTGTTCACAATTGCACCTTTTGCAAGAACTGCCTCTGGCTGCTTCAACGACACTGATGAAGCAGTGTCCAGCTCTTCGTCCTCGATGTCTTCTGTCCGTGGTCCACGTAAGCTGCTGAGTTGGCTTAAACGCACATATTTTGTTTTTCCTTGGAACTATTTGTGGCTTTTTATGGCTGTAATGACTCTTTTTTTATGGTTGGGATTTGTGGTGACTTTTTTTCTAGTAATTCATGGTCATTTTCTTCCTGATCGATCGGACATTGAGCACATGGAGACTGTGTTGAGACCACATTTTTCGTCTCATATGGTTCGAAGAGACTTGTCCAACGTGAACATTTCTGCAATACCGATTCCGGATGGGATTGTGTGGGATAAAGTAATGTTTGATATATATGGTCCCACTGAATTGATTCAAATACCGTATGTCCTCAAGTTATCAATGAATGATATTGTTATACCAGGCATTGTTTCTGATGATTGGGATGTGAAGACAGTAGATTCTATGCTAACAGATTTGCAATAATATACTGTCTATGACGATGAAGATGCTTACCAATTTAGAGATAATCATGGTGACATGTTTTGCTACAACTATTATGGACACCACTTTATTCATAAAGCTAGTAGCCCTAAGTCCATATTTAATTATGTGCAATGGGAACATTGCTCGACTCCTCCACAAGGGAGTTCGAAAACGTATTATGATAAATTTGCATATTTTTCTGGGCATGATCAGCGGAATGCTAAGTCTTACTATTTTAAAGTTGCACCGTATTCTAATAAGCAAATTTTATTGACCAATACTAAATTACTATATTCCAATTTGTTTGTATCTAAACTTTCGGTCGAGGGGTATGAATACTGGTTAAAGACTGTTGACTTGAAAAGTGTTTGGGGTACGAAAAATTGGCAGATGCAAGGCAGGGATACATTATTTAGAGCATGTATTATCCCTGTGCAGATGATTTTCCTCAATGACACGGTACAACAGACTAGCTGTTTGGGCTTGGCGACAATTAGAGAGTTGAATATGCCTAGTATACCTGTCCCTTCCAAATTAAACAACTGGCAGCACTATGTGAATGCTACTTTTAGTGAATTTACACATTGGGTGCAGAATGGTATGCTTAACACTTCATCGTTAGATCCGGGCGGGTGGTTATTATGGCACGTAGACACTAATGAGTGTCATCAACGTTTTGTCACCTCTTCAGGAGGGTTCAGGACTAGTAGGGCAGACCCTCGTTACATTTCACCAGAACATGCTGATATTATAACTACGTACAGCGTGGGGAAGCTTTGTCAACAATGGTTGAAGTCATCCACGCTGGATGCAGTTAAGTCACATCTCAAGTTACTGTCTAATGGTACTGATTTACAAGATTTTTTGTCAGGTCCCAAGGTACCACAGAAAAAAAGGTTTTTATACGAAGTTTATAATGAGATTTGGAAACTTTCCCAACAGGAGGCTGCAGCCCGGTTGAGGCAGATTGATCAAGAAAATCTGCTGCAGACTTTGGGCCTGATTCTAACTTTGGAGGACGGTGTTAAACCGTCCCAAAAGTGGCGGATATACCACCTACCGTATTATGAGTTCCATAGGATATAATGGACTCGTAATACGGTAGGTGGTATATCCGCCACTTTTGGGACGGTTTAACACCGTCCTCCAAAGTTAGAATCAGGCCCTTTGTCTGTTGTTGATAATGGCATGCATACCCTTTCTGACCGTGTTTACACGATTGACAGCATTGTTTCCTCTGCTATTGACATTATTAAATCGGACATGTCTTCTTTATATCATGGGCAGAGTCAGACACGGTCCATCATGCAGCTGGGTTGGACTCTTCAAACCTTGAAGGCGGGTCGCGTTCCATGGCAGCACATTTGTGCCAGAGAGATCTTTATCTCCTTCAATTTGACTCGTCAACAACTGTTGATGGCTAAAAAGGAAGCGACATATGTTATGTTGAATATTGAGAAATTGGAGAAACTGCCTTTCACGGTGGCTGAGATTACGTCAGCTGAGTGGTTGATTCATGGGGTTATTAATTTGCTTATCTCCACTCTGCAATTTACTTCTTGTTTGAGGCACATTCCGGTGGGTAGATATGAACTATTGGGAGACAGTTACATACACGAGGTGTGGGAGCTTCCCTTTCAATACAGATGTGTTAATGGTTTGAGGGAGGTTTTTCTTAGCGGTAGCGAATGCGAAGCTTCTGTCAGCCATTCCATGGTTTGTAAACAGCTGTCCTTGCACGGAGCGTGTAACGCTTCGATTGCTAACTTAGCTTGTTATTTGAAGGGTGTTCCAGTCCCGGTTATTAAAAACACTTTCCAGGTGCTTTCTAACGGCAGTTACATTGTTCTTAACAGCGAACGCTGTTGTGGCATGCGTGCCGGAATAGTTTACGTAGTCGTTGTCACCAAGGCCGTTACGTGCTGCGGGAATGTGTTGTTTCCCCCCACTCAAATTAGGGAGGTAGCGGACATCTGGCCTCATATTGCTACTTCCAAGGTTGATTTTGACAAGTTGAGTCGGCTGAAAGCTTTATTGTTTCAAAAGCATGTGGCCCTTACATCTGCTAGCGAGACCTACGCACTTCAGGTGGCAAGGTCATCGGCGGAGATACAGTCCCTTTTGAATACTAACTTTCCAAGTCACTTCGGTGAACTTGTGGGACGTATATTTAATGCATCCAGCACTGCTGGTATTGCTCATTTTTTCAAAGCCGTTGGTGCTGGTTTCGCTCACACCTTCTCTTCCTTATTCGGTTTGATACCTTCGGCTATACACTCTATTTTTGGAAGCATTTTTGGGGGTTTCCCGATTACTTTGGCTTTATTAGCTGGAGTCTTGCTATTGTTGCTATTTTTTCGCAATGGCTGTCCCGCCACGGCAAGATCCTATATTGCTGCTCCCGTCAGCGCAGCTGTGTTGTGAACGCATGATGCAGCATTTTGGAGCTACACTCCTGGGCCATTTGGAGTGTGACTGGTCTCTGTCATTCAGACCGGTTTTGGATTGTGTGCAACCCGTGTTTCGGTGCCTTTGGTGCTCGTTTGAACATGCACTGGCTTTCTGTCTCTCACTGCAGCGCCCTCCAGTGGTCGAAACTGATCTGTTGATGTTCCCGATTACGGCTCATTCCCAGACTTGTGCACTACGGTTGCGTTTGCTTCGTGAGGCGGTTTATGAGATTCCCTTCCTGGAGGAAGATGGTATTGTCTCTTTCTTTGGCCCTGCACGGGGTGCCGCCCTGAATGGTTTTGGGGCTTTGGAACACACCTGCTCCATGGTACTTTGTGGCGTGGATCTTCCAATATTAACATATATCGAAGTGGAGGAGCTCCTATGTTCTATTGCTTCTGTCTGACAATTGGATTCTTTTTTTTTTTTTTTCTTCCGGCAAAATTGACACTATATTGAATTTGGCTTTATCGTTACATGTTGCCTAAATTTATGACTTTGTTGTCTTCTTACCTTGTCGAAATATATTGTTTATATTTGGAGCATGCTTTTATGTTATTGGAACCACTTGCTACCGTCAAGGGGAGGGTGTAGTGTGGTTAGTTTTACGTACACATTGCGCATTAGCTTCAGGCTTTAGGCCTTTGTGCACTTTGCCCTGAATGTATTTTATTCATTTGCTGACAGCTTAGAGCCTCTGTGCACTTTGCTCTAAATGCTTTTTATTAGGCTTCGTACTGTTATTTTTCAAATAGCCAGTTCTACGGTGTTGTTTTTTATTCATATCACACTGTTTTGCCTACTTCAGCACTGGAGTTCTCATAACATATTCACTCTGTGCTTCAGTCAAGGATACAGTCTGGTACATTGCCGATAGACGTGGTAGGAGTTTAGATTTGGCATTCCTGCGTAGGGACATTTTGTGATCACGATGACATGTTCGTTATAAAATCACTTCCTTGTCCCAATACATGTAAGAGGGAGATTCCGACCAGAGACCCACAACTAGACGCTGATTGCCTCGTTGCAGATGCTGAACCAGATCACAGGCCTTTGCTCAGGTATGAGGGCTTATGTCTCCCCACTGATTCAGAAAGGCAAGCTAGAAGCTTAACATGCTGTGCTCTAAATAGAACAAGCAGAGGGAGAGTAAAAACTGTTAGGCAATATGATAGCTTTGTTCTTATGTTTTACTCTCCTGGTGACTATTTCAATCCTACTATGTTGTATTGTTCTGGTTATTGCGGCTCACGCCTTATTATCTAAAATACAGTCGTTTTATTAAAACATTATATAAAACTTATACTGTCTTTGTCATTTGTATATGAGACCATATTGTAAATGAGAGAGTTGGTTTGGATCTGAGTGACCACGACTTCCCTGAGAAGTTCCAAAGATGTCATGTGCTCGGCTGCCTAATCATTTCTTCCCCATGGGAGAAATGAGGCACTGCTAGTTAGCCGGAGCAAAAACCGGATTTAGGGTGACAGAGTTCTTTACAAGTGGGTCAGACTCAGTCCCCCACATCGTTATCGATCCTGCTGCCTAGAAATCCAGTAGTCTCATTTAGGATAATGAGAGCCAACGCGACAATGCTATGGCCACTGTCTGGAAAGACCCACTTGCCAGGAAATGGAGTACTGACAGCACCTGCACTAGAGGGGGTATCCCTGTGGGATGACGGATAGCTGACATCAGGTCCGGCTCCAACTGGGCACACAGTTCCTGGACTGTGGCACGGTCCAGTCTGTAGGTGACAATTACATGTCGCTCTTCCATTGTCGACAGGTCCACCAGCTGTCTGTACACCGGAGGATGCCGACATCTCCTCACCTGTCCCAGCGGACATGCTCTATGAAGGAGAACAGCGAGCAGAGGGTCAGCCAACACTGAGGTACGAAAACACTACTTAATTGCACACATTTTTCAATCTCCTATGTCCCTGTCTTAATGTGTATGCAAGGCCTAGATATGTGTGACGCATTTAAAATGAATGCCTTGTGGCCCCCTGAAATGGCGGCTGCCTGACCTGTAATGTGGGACAAGGGGATATGAGGTAACTGCGCTGGCATTGTATACCGTCGTGGTAGGCGGCCGCAGACTGCGGCGCAATCCTGCATTGGTTAACATTGGACCCTATGGGTCCCAGGAGGCAATGACAATGTACGTCGGCGGTGACGGTACGCACCGCCGCAGATGTGACCGCCATTTTCTATCTGTTCACTCACTTTATATCTGATCTTCGACAGGAGATAACCTACACTGCAAGTGCTGCTGTGGAAGAGACAATGGCTCATGTGCATGGGGAAAGGGCCCCTGCCTTCACCACAGAGGAGTTGGAGAAACTAGTGGATGGGGTCCTCCCCAGTACACGCTACTCTACGGTCCTCCAGACAAACAGGTAAGTACACTGTGAGCATGCTGTATGGGCAATGCCTGTGTGGAGTGGTGTGGACAGAAGATTGCGGGGGGAGAATGAGGCGAGCATGAAACGACGGTGAGTGCATGTGCGTCATGGCAAGGGTAGGAACGTGGGCCAATGACTGTGACGGTCCGGACAGTTATATCTTCTCCTTTTCTCCTGTACTATTTCTGTAGGTCAGCGCCCACCAGAAGAAGGATATTTGGCGTGCCATCACCAAGGAAGTCCGGACCCTGGGGGTCCACCACAGATGGAGCACCCACTGCCGGAAAAGATGGGAGGACATTCACCACTGGAGCAAGAAGACGGTGGAGGGCCAACTGGGGATGGCCTCCCAACGTGGGAGGGGTGCCCATCACATCATGACCCCCTGATGTTCCGGATCCTGGTGGTGGTGTATCCGGAGTTGGATGGGTGCTTGAGAGCATCACAGCTGCCACAAGGGGGTGAGTACACTCTCATTCAGCTGAGTCAGCGTGCATTACGAGGTGTCTGGGTGGGGGAGGTGGGCTGTGGGTTCCCCTAGGCCAGGGCGAGTTTAGTAGGCAAGGTCCCTTCGTAAGGCAGGCCATGTGGCACCCCATCCCACCAGTGTTCAGAGCCAACTACACCTAGTTAGGCTCGTGTGACTTCCATATGTGCATCAATCTGGCATAGGCCTTGTACCCCATGTCCCTGTGATTAATTAGGGAACTCGAAGTGCATGGTGTAGTGCAGAGGTCTTCTGTGTCTGTAGTGTCTGCCAACGGTAGTGGTATTGCATGCACTCAACATGTCTTTCTTCTGTCTTTCCCCCCCTTTTCTTGTTCTCTCTGTTCTTGTGTGCAATAGCATCATCAGGCGGAGGAGCAGTGGCACCGGAGCAGGAGGGAGCTGCATCCCACATGGCCCTGGAGGGCGAGACAACAGAGTCTGAAGGCACCAGTGGGACAGAGGGCGAGGGGAGCTCCACCGCAGGGACATGAGCTGAGACCAGCGACAGGGACTCCTCCTCTGATGGGAGCTCCTTTGCGGTGGTGGGCCCCTCTGTGCCCCCCGCATCTACAGGTACAACTGCCACACCCCCTACCAGCACCGCCCTCCCACCAGCCCCTCAGCATGTGCAACGTGGCTGCTCACCCAGGAGGGTGGGCATCTCCTTCGCCCCAGGCACCTCAGCCGCTGCCCCAGTCAGCCCTGCTGCCCTCAGTGAGGAGGCCATTGACCTCCTCAGATCCCTCACTGTTGGGCAGTCTACCATTCTGAATGCCATCCAGGGTGTAGAGAGACATTTGCAACAGACCAATGCATACCTGGAGTGCATTCATTCTGGTCAGGCAGCCCAACAGCTAGCTTTTCAGACTCTGGCCTCAGCACTGATGGCAGCCATTGTCCCTGTGTCCAGTCTCCCCCTCCAACTTCCTCCACCCAGACCCAATCCCCAGTACCTCAGCCTATCCCAAGTACACCATCAGACCAGCATACACACATCTCAACACACAAGGGTAGCTCTGGCAAACATGAGCACCACAAATCCAACAGGCACTCACACAAGCATCATACCCGTGCAGACATGCCAACATCCACTGCCTCCGCTGGGTCCCCCTCCTCCACGTCTCCCTCCCTGTCACATCTCCACTCACACCTGCATGCACTACATCTTCAGCCACTACGTCCATCACCAGCACGCCCATCACCACACACACCGCTCACGTGCACTCACCACCCCACTACCATTCATACATCCCCTGTGTCCTCCCCCAGTGTGTCTGTGTGGCCTCCTCCAAAGTACACAAAAGCAGTCACACACCCACCCAACAGCCATCCACCTCACGACAGCCTCCAGCCCATGCACCTTCACCCAAAGTCAGCAAACTTACACCTCCTACAACCACTACCTCTTCCTCCACTCCCAAACCCCCTCCATCTACCCATCCCAGTTTGTCTAAAAAAACATTTCCTGTCCAACCTTGACCTCTTCCCCTCACCTCCCCCACCCCTTTAGTCCTCTAGGGCATGCCTTTCCAGGTCCCAACCCAGCACCTCAGCCACCATATCAGTGAGAACAATGGTGCCAGCAGTAACTGGCTTCTTGAGTGCGCCAAGCAGCAGGGCAGCCAGTGTGCCAAGGAGCCAGACCACGGACAGTCCCTCACCTCAGAAGCATAAGAAGTTGGCCACTGCCCAGAGGGAGAAGGGTAAAACACCTCTCACCAAGGGCCCTCCCAGGACTACAGTTGGGAGTGGGCAGAAAGCTGCGCCACCATCCAAGGTGGGGAAGTTGCACAGAAAGAAAGGGAAGTCGCCGCCAACCTGCATGGCGGACAAGACCGCTACCAGCACTGCTGCCCAGGACACCGCCACCACCTGAACCGCTACCCAGGACACCGCTGCCACCAGCACCTCTGCCCAGGACACCGCCGCCAGCAGCACTGCTGCCCAGGACACCGCCACCACCAGCACTGCTGCCCAGGACACCACCACCAGCAGCACCGCTGCCCAGGACACCACCGCCAGCAGCACCGTTGCCAAGGACACCACTGCCAGCAGCACGCTCACTGAGCCACCCACTAGCACCGCAGGCCAATGAGAGCCGCAAGCACCACCGCTACTGAGGCTGCCACGAGCAGGATGAAGCACTCTGGGCACGAAGCCCCTTCCAGAACCAGTGGAGAAAGGCATCCACTACCTCTGTCCTTGGCAGGATGAAGCACTCTGGGCACAAAGCCCCCTCCAGAACCAGTGGAGATTCACATCCACTACCTCTGTCCTTGGCAGGATGAAGCACTCTGGTCACAAAGCCCCCTCCAGAACCAGTGGAGACTGTTATCCACTTGAGAGACTGTGGCTTTGCACTCCCCAGGATAAAGCAGTGGGCAAACCACCCACTTAAGAGACTTGATGGACTGTGGCTTTGCACTCCCCAGTATAAAGCAATGGGCAAACCAGCCACTGGAGAGACTTGAGAGACTGTGGCTTTGCACTCCCCAGGATAAAGCAGTGGGCAAACCACCCACTGGAGAGACTTGAGAGGCTGTGGCTTTGCACTCCTCCGGATAAAGCAGTGGGCAAACCACCCACTGGAGTGACTTGAGAGACTGTGGCTTTGTACTCCCCAGGATACAGCAGTGGGCAAACCACCCACTGGAGAGACTTGAGAGACTGTGGCTTTGCACTCCCCAGGATGCAGCAGTTGGCAAACCACCTACTGGAAAGACTTGAGAGACTGTGGCTTTGCACTCCCCAGGATGCAGCAGTTGGCAAACCACCTACTGGAAAGACTTGAGAGATTGTAGCTTTGCACTCCCCAGGACCAAACTGTGGGCATGGAGCCCCCTCGTGGAGCAGTGGCGTCATGCGTTCATCAGGCTGAGGTGCCCCGTCCCCCTCCCCCTGAGGTGCCTGTATATTTTCTAAGTGATGCCCCTCCAGTGTTCTCTCCGTTTGGAGTCAGGTATCATGTGTGGGCCTCGCCCATGCATTTTGGGCCCAGTGGTCCACGGACAATTATTGGTGCACTATCCGGACTTGTGTAGTTGGTGTACATAATTGTATATACTGGATTTTGCATTTTGATATTGATATTTCACATGATTACATTTGTTCAAATAATTTCCTTTTGTCCTTGTGTTCTTCCAGGGGGGTGGAGGGGTGTATATATATAATGTTGCAGCATGTATTTGTGTGTATGGTGTTGTGGGTGAGGGTGGGGGTTGGGGTGGGGGTGGGGGTGTTGCGTGTTGCCTGTGTGTGTCACTCTCTTTTCCCTCCCCCCTCCCGTGTTGTAGGTGCAGTACTTACCGTGGTCGTCGCAGCCATTGTTGCAGCTCCTGATAGAGGAGCAAGAAGACCATCGCTGGCAGTATCTGCAAGTCGGGCTCCACGGCGTCCTGGTTCCTCGTGGGGTGTGGAGAGGTGAGTGTTTTCCCTTCTGTGTACTGTTTCCACTGTGTTTTTATTCGCGTTGGATCCGCCCCGGAAAAAGTGGCGGATAGGCGTGTTGTGATAGAGTGGGTGGTACATTGTCTCTTGCCTGTTTGTTGGCGTGTCGCACTCCTTTCCCTCCCCCCTCCCCTGTGTTGTAGGTGCAGTACTCACCGTGGTCTTGCCTGTTTGTTGGCGGTGTCACCCTTGTCTCTTGCCTGTTTGTTGGCGGTGTCACTCTCTTTTCCCTCCCCCCTCCCCTGTGTTGTAGGTGCAGTACTCACCGTGGTCGTCGCCACCATTGTTGCAGCTCCTGATAGAGGAGCAAGAAGACCATCGCTGGCAGTATCTGCAAGTCGGGCTCCATGGCGTCCTGGTTCCTCGTGGGGTGTGGAGAGGTGAGTGTTTTCCCTTCTGTGTACTGTTTCCACCGTGTTTTTATTCGCGTTGGTTCCGCCCCGGAAAAAGTGTTGGATAGGCGTGTTGTGATAGGGTGGGCGGTACATTGTCTCTTGCCTGTTTGTTGGTGGTGTCGCCGCGCTGTCTGTTTGTACCGCCGTGGCGGTCAGAGTGTTAAAGTGGCTGTCTATGTTGGTGATTTCTGCCATGGTTGTAATCCCATTTTTTTTCAGGGTTGTAATGAGGGCCATAGTTCTTACATCACAACTGGTGTTGTTAGGGGTCGATGAGAAAATTTGCAGAAATCAATCGCAGTGCTTTCTTTTTTTAGCCATGTCAGTAATGCGTGGCTACATTGCATCAGATTGGTTGAAACCCGACCCCCCCTTCTTGGAATCATTAGCTAACGCATCTCTTATCTGTATATTTTGTAGAACCTTGCCTGTATACGCCATGGCTGCTAGAAAAAGGAGATCCCAAATATGGACCCCTCTGTCATCATGGCTCCAAAGGGTCTAGACAAAAATTTGTTATATGCACTGCTTAATGAATTTCTGTCTGCTTAATTGTATTGATGCAGTTGATGAAGTTTTAAGATGTCATTTGTACCCTGCTGTGCTTCATTAAAAAACAAGCCAAAAAGGCCTGTCTGTGTTAGAAATGGGGTCTCTGGCTGGCAGTCAGTTTGCACTCTGTCCACACAGGGACCCTCACTCTAATCAGGGCACTGGAGCTACACACTCTAGATAACCCATGCCCACCCCCTTGGTAGCTTGCGTAATAGGCCTCAAGAAAACGACAAAAGACCTACTCTGGTCAACACACAACTTAGAAAACAAATGTACAGAATTGTACATGATACGTGAAAAGTACAGGCCTCAGTTTGAATGCAATGGTCACGTAGGGATGCAGGGACAAAAAGGAGAATGAGGAGAGACGCCAGGTGCAAGGTAAAAGCAGTCACAGTCCGCATTCGCATGTCATAGATAATTTAGAAGGACGTATACACAAAGGAGAGTATGAGCCACTTTCTGATACAAGGGTTAGGAGAAGGGATAAATCATGACAGGCTAAAAGGGAGACACAGCATTAGATGTTTGTGTTTCAAGGTTGGCAGGGAGTGGGAGACAGACCGTAAAACTTAAAAGTCTGGTAGACGTTTAGGGAGGACATATTGAATGAGTTCAAAAGGTAGGATTGAAGGTCACTGTGTATGTAGGAAGATATATATATGGATTATGGTGGTCATTACAACCCTGGCGGACGGTGTTGAAGCGGCGGTAAGACCGCCAACAGGCCGGTGGTAAAAAAATGGGAATTATGACCGTGGCGGAAACCGCCAACAAAGACAGGCACTTTAACACTCCGACCGCCACGGCGGTACAGACAAACAGCGCGGCGGTCACCGCCAACAGACAGGTGGGAGACAAAGTACCGCCCACAGTATCACAACCTACCAATCCGCCACCTTTTCCGGGGCGGATTCACCGCGGATAAAAACATGGCAGAAACAGGAATTTCAAAGGGAAAACGCTCACCTCTACACACTCCACGAGGAACGACAACACCATGGAGCCGGAACTCCATATTCTTCCTGCACTAGTCTTCCTGCTCCTATACGACGATCATCAATGCCGGTGGCGAAGACAACGGTGAGTACTGCACCTACGACATAGGGGAGGGGGAGGCAAAAGACAGGGACACACACATGCAACACCCCCACCCCTACCCCGACCCTCACCCACTAAAACACACACACCAATGCATATCCAAACATTACAGTAACAACCCCTAATCCCCCGGAAGAATGCAAAGACAAAAGGAAATGAATGGAACGATTGTAATATATCAAAATACAGTAAGCAAATAAATACATATATACATATACACATTAAACAAAATATACACCACGATTAGTAGTGCAGGTAATGCACCATTCATTGTCCGTGGACCACTGGGCCCAAAATGCATGGGCGAGGCCCACACTAGATACCTGATCAAAACGGAGAGAACACTGCTGGGGCATCAGATAGAAATACAACAGGTACCTCAGGGGGAAGGGAAAGGGGGGCACCTCAGCCGGATGAGTGCACAATGCCAGATCCACGAGGGGGCTCCATGCCCATTGATGAAACCTGGGGAGTGCAAAGCCACAGTCTCTCAAGTCTCTACAGTGGGTGGTTTGTCCACTGTACCATCCTGGGGAGTGCAAAGCCACAGTCTCTCAAGTCTCTACAGTGGGTGGTTAGCCCACTGGACCATCCTGGGGAGTGCAAAGCCACAGTCTCTCAATTGGATAACAGTCTCCACAGGTTCTGGAGGGGGACTGGTGCCCAGAGTGCTTCATCCTGTGAAGGACAGAGGTAGTGGATGCATGTCTCCACTGGTTCTGGAGGGGGACTGGTGCTCAGAGTGCTTCATCCTGTGAAGGACAGAGGTAGTGGATGCATGTCTCCACTGGTTCTGGAGGGGGACTGGTGCCCAGAGTGCATCACTCACCCCATGACGGTCCCAGTTGAGTCACTGCCCCTGCCGCCCATGGGCTAGCGGGGCTTGATTTGGCGGTCTTTGCCCTGTTCAGCGGTGCTTGAGTTTGCAGTTTCTGACCTGTTCAGCGGTGCTTGCCATGGCGGTCTTTGCCCTGTTCAGCGGTGCTTGAGTTTGCAGTTTCTGACCTGTTCAGCGGTGCTTGCCCTGTTCAGCGGAGCTTGCCATGGCGGTCTTTGCCCTGCTCAGCGGTGCTTGAGTTTGCAGTTTCTGACCTGTTCAGCGGTGCTTGCCCTGTTCAGCGGTGCTTGCCATGGGGTCTTTGCCCTGTTCAGCAGTGCTTGAGTTTGCAGTTTCTGACCTGTTCAGCGGTGCTTCCACTGTTCAGCGGAGCTTGCCATGCCGGTCCTTCATTGCCCAGCTGGGCTGGGGCTGGCGGTCCTTCATTGGGCAGCTGGGCTGTGGCTGCCGGGGCCCTCCTGGGCAGCTGGGCTGTGGCTGGCGGTGGCCTCCTGGGCACTGACTCTGGCGGTGGCCTCCTGGCCACTGACGATCGCGCTGCCCTCCCTCCTGGGCACTGACTCTGGCAGTAGCCTCCTGGCCACTGACGATCGGGCTGCCCTCCTGGGCACTGACACTGGCGGTGGCCTCCTGGCCACTGACGATTGGGCTGGCGGTGGCCTCCTGGGCAGCGGGGATGATGACGGTCTTCTCCACCGTGCTGCTCCTCCCAGACTTTGGCGATTTCTTCTGCCCCTTCCCCACCTTGGGAGGAGTCAAAGCTGAGTCAACACTCCCCCCGGGACCCTTGTGAGCGTCTTTGCTGGCTGGAGTCTTCACCCTCTCCCGACGGGCACTGTCCAACTTCTGGTGCTTCACAGGGGGGGGACTGGCTGTGCTGTGGCTCCATGTCACACTGGCTGCCCTGGTGCCCTGTGCACTCCACATACCTGTAACAACAGGCACCACTGGTCCCGGAGATTTTTTGGCTGAGGTGCTAGTACGGGACCTATGAATTGGAGGGGGGGTGGGAAAGAGGTCAAGCTTGGTCAGAAAACGTTTCTTAGGAACACTGGGAAGGGTAGCTAGAGGGGGTATGGGAGTGCAGGAAGAGGTAGTGGTTGTAGGAGGTGTACGTTTGGTGACTTTGGGTGAAGGTGCATGCGCTGGAGGCTGTTGTGAGGTGGAAGGCTGTTGGGTGGGTGTGTGCCTGCATTTGTGTACTTTGGGAGGGGGTGTCACAGACACACTGGGAGAGGACACAGGGGACGTGTAAATGGTAGTGGGGGTGGTGAGTGCACGTGAGTGGGGTGTGGTGGTGGGTGTGCTTGTGCGGGACGTAGTGGCTGTAGTGGTAGTGCATGCAGGTGAGAGTGTAGATGAGACTGGGAGGGAGGAGGGAGACGATGAGGAGAGGGACACAGTGGAGGCAGTGGATGTTGCTGTGTCTGTATGTGTGTGATGCTTGCGTGAGTGCCTGTGGGATGTGTGGTGCTTATGTTTGCCTGAGCTTCCCTTGTGTGTTGATGTGTGTGCATGCTGGTCTGATGGTGTGCTTGGGATAGGCTGGGGTACAGGGGATTGGGTCTGGGTGGAGGAAGTTGGAGGGGGAGGCTAGACACAGGGACAATGGCTGCCATCAGTGCTGAGGCCAGAGTTTGCAGGGTTCGATGAAGGGCAGCCTGACCAGAATGAATGCCCTCCAGGAATGCATTTGTGTGTTGCAATTCCCTTTCTACACCCTGGATGGCATTCAAAATGGTAGACTGCCCAACAGTGAAAGACCTGAGGAGGTCAATGGCCTCCTCACTGAGGGCAGCAGAGGTGACAGGGGCAGGGGCTGAGGTGCCTGGGGCGAAGGTGATGCCCACCCTCCTGGGTGAGCGGGCACGGGGCGAAGGCTGAGGGGCTGCTGGGAGGGCGCTGCTGGTAGGGGGGGTGGCGGCTGTACCTGTAGAAGTGGGGGCACAGATTTTGCCGCCACCACAAGGGAGCTCCCATCGGAGGACGAGTCCGTGTTGCTGGTTGCAGATCCTGTGACCGCCGTGAAGCTCCCCTCGCCCTCCGTCCCACTGGTGTATTCAGAGTCCGTGGTGTGGCCCTCCTGGGCCATGTGAGATGCAGCTCCCTCCTGCCCCGATGCCACTTCTCCTCCGCCTGATGATGCTGATGCACACAAGCACAGAAAGACAAACAAAAAGGGGGGGGAGAGAGAAATAAAGGGATATTGAGTACATGGATCTCCGGTACAGTTAGCGGACATGACAGACACAGATGCCCCCTGCACTAAGTTGCGCACTTGGGGTCCGCTACGCATTCCGTGGAACATGCCCTACACGCCTAGAGTTGACAACTGCACCCATGGATGACACGGCCCAGGGATGGCTGTACTGACAAACTACTGAGGGTGGTGGCTGGGGACACAGGGGCTTACGGGGGTGCCCAGCCTACAGATATCGCCCTGGCCTAGGGGGACCCCCAGCCCTCCTCCCCCAACCAGACACCTCCACTGCGCGACAACAGAGTAGATAATGCTTGTACTCACCCCCTTGTGTCTGCTGTGCTGCCCTCACGCGCCCATCCAATTCAGGGTAGGCCACCGCCAGGATCCGGAACATCAGGGGGCTCAGTTGACGGCAGGCACCCCGCCTACGTTGGGAGGCCATCCCCAGCAGAGACTCGGCGGTCTTCTTGGTCCCGCGGCGGATGTCCTCCCACCTCTTGCGGCAGTGGGTGCCCCGTCGATGGTGGACCCCCAGGGTCCGGACTTCCTTGGCGATGGCACGCCAAATCCCGATCTTCTCATGGGCGCGGACCTATGTGACACGTACAGGGAGGGAGAAATACCACGTTCAAGTTTGTCAGCATTTTCCTTTCCAGTGGCCCAACGCCCCCCATCTCCGCCAGGCCCCCCGCCATGCCCCCCGCCAGGCCCAACATGCCCCCCATCCCCGCCAGGCCCCCCGCCATGCCCCCGCCAGGCCCAACATGCCCCCCATCCCCGCCAGGCCCCCCGCCAGGCCCAACATGCCCCCCATCCCCGCCAGGCCCCCCGCCATGCCCCCCGCCAGGCCCAACATGCCCCCCAGCCCCGCCAGGCCCCCCGCCATGCCCCCCGCCAGGCCCAACATGCCCCCCATCCCCGCAAGGCCCCCCGCCATGCCCCCCGCCAGGCCCAACATGCCCCCCATCCCCGCCAGGCCCCCCGCCATGCCCCCCGCCAGGCCCAACATGCCCCCCATCCCCGCCAGGCCCCCCGCCATGCCCCCCGCCAGGCCCAACATGCCCCCCATCCCCGCAAGGCCCCCCGCCATGCCCCCCGCCAGACCCAACATGCCCCCCATCCCCGCCAGGCCCCCCGCCATGCCCCCCGCCAGGCCCAACATGCCCCCCATCCCCGCCAGGCCCCCCGCCATGCCCCCCGCCAGGCCCAACATGCCCCCCATCCCCGCCAGGCCCCCCGCCATGCCCCCCGCCAGGCCCAACATGCCCCCCATCCCCGCCAGGCCCCCCGCCAGGCCCAACATGCCCCCCATCCCCGCCAGGCCCCCCGCCATGCCCCCCGCCAGGCCCAACATGCCCCCCATCCCCGCCAGGCCCCCCGCCATGCCCCCCGCCAGGCCCAACATGCCCCCCATCCCCGCAAGGCCCCCCGCCATGCCCCCCGCCAGGCCCAACATGCCCCCCATCCCCGCCAGGCCCCCCGCCATGCCCCCCGCCAGGCCCAACATGCCCCCCATCCCCGCCAGGCCCCCCGCCAGGCCCAACATGCCCCCCATCCCCGCCAGGCCCCCCGCCAGGCCCCCAAGCCAGCCAGTGGCCCCAAATCCAGATTGAATTAAACTCACTTGTTGGTCTGGAGGACCGTAGAGTAGCGCATACTGGGGGAGGACCCCATCCACGAGTTTCTCCAACTCCTCTCCAGTGAAGGCAGGGGCCCTTTCCCCAGGTGCAGCAGCCATTGTCCCTTCCAGACCGAGGTCACAGCAACACTTGCAGTATAGGTCCTCTCCTGTGAAAGTTCAAGTCGCAAGTGGATAAGTAGATAGAAAATGGCGGTCACGTCCGCGGCGGTGCGTACCGCGGCGGTGCGTCCCGCCACCGCCGGCGCCCTTCGCCATTGGCTCCTGAAACCCATAGGCTTCAATGTTAACCAATGCGGCTTTGCGCCGCGGTCTTCGCCCGCCGCCCGCCGCGGTGTGCCACGCCAGCGCATTGACCTCACATCCCATTGTCACACTTCACAGGTCAGGCAGCCGCCATTTCCAGGGCCCACATGGCTCAATTTCAACTGCGTCACACAGGCCTAGGCCTTGCATAGCCACTCAGACACGCCATTCACTGCATAGAGAATCGTATACTGTGCTAGCTGTGAGTACGTACCTGTGGGTTGCTTGACTGTGTGCTCCATGTTGTCCTTCCTAGGCACCGTCCGCTGGGTTGGGCGAGGAGACGGATGAATCCTCCCGTGTACCGACCGCTGGTGGACCTGTCGACAATGGAAGAACGCCACATTATCCTGACCTACCGTCTTAACCGTGCCACTATCCATGAACTGTGTGCCCAGCTGGAGCCCGACCTGATGTCCCCCATCCGCCAACCCACAGGGATTCCCCCTCTGGTGCAGGTCATGTCAGTACTCCATTTCTTGGCAAGTGGGTCATTTCAGACAACCGTGGGAATTGCTTCTGGGATGTCTCAGCCCATGTTTTCGAAGGTGTTATCCAGAGTGTTGTCTGCCCTGATGAAATCCGTGAGGAGCTACATCATTTTCCCTGAGGTGGGCGAATTGGCTACAGTGAAGGGTGATTTCTACACCCTTGGACATATTCCCAACGTAATTGGTGCCATTGATGGGACCCATGTGGCTTTGGTTCCCCCAAGAGACAGGGAGCAGGTGTACAGGAACAGAAAAAAATACCATTCAATGAACATCCAGGTGGTGTGTTTGGCTGACCAGTACATCTCGCATGTAAATGCCAAATTCCCAGGGTCAGTGCATGACGCCTACATCCTAAGGAATAGCAGCATCCCTTACGTGATGGAACAGCTACAGAGACACCGTGTATGGCTATTGGGGGACTCTGGGTACCCCAACCAGTCGTGGCTACTGACCCCAGTAAGGAATCCCCGGACCAGGGCAGAGGAACGGTACAATGAGGCCCATGGGCGTACTAGGAGGGTGATCGAACGCACCTTTGGCCTCCTAAAGGCCAGGTTTAGGTGCCTGCATATGACAGGTGGATCCCTAATGTACTCACCTAAGAAGGTGTGTCACATCATCGTGGCCTGCTGCATGCTTCACAACCTGGCTTTGCGCCGCCAGGTGCCTTTACTGCAGGAGGATGGTCGAGACGGTGGTGTTGTGGCAGCGGTGGAACCTGAGGAGAGTGACGAGGAGGAAGACGACGGGGCTGAAACAGACAACAGGGACAGAATCATTGAACAGTACTTCCAATAGGACACAGGTAACATTTCAAAGATAATTTAGTAAATGTTAACTACTCTCCAGCATCTCTGCTGCCTGTCTATTTGCCCCAGTGTATGATGACTGAGTTTTGGCTTTTCCCTCCCTATTTCAGATCTGGGGTCCCCACTACGAGTCCTGTGCTTCGTTTCCCCATGGACTACAGCTTTGTGGCAGCTGTTTGTTGACTTCACCATGTACAAGGACATATTTGCACTGTCATGTCAATTACAATCTATTGAAATCACAGCCAGACTCCAGATATTTTGGTGCAAAATAGGTGTTTATTGAAGTGCTCAAAATGGGATGGGTGGTTTCAAGTGGGTGGGGGCTATGGTGAAGGAATGTCCATGGCAGAGTCCAGAGTAACAGTCACACAGGTGCATTGTCCAGAGGCCTGTGGAGAGACGGAGCATGGGCAGTTCAAGGATGGACAGGGTGACAATGTGGGACAGTGGGATGACATCAGGTGGTATCCATTGCTGGCGGGGGTCTTGACATCCTACTCTGTCTTCTTGCGAGATCTCAGGGCCCTCTTGCGGGGTGGTTCTTCTCCTGCAGGAGGTGGGGGTGTGGTGGGCTGCTGCTGTGCGGGGGCCTCCTGTCCACTAGCGCCGGCGGAGGTGGTTGGCTGTTCTTGGTCCAGGCTAGTGGCAGGGGCCCTTGGGTGTTGTTCAGTGTCCGCCCTGGTGTTTACGAGGTCCTGCAGCAGCCCTACCATGGTAACCAGGGTGGTGTTGATGGCTCTGATGTCCTCCCTGTACCCCCGATAGTGTTCCTCCTGCAGTGCCTGGATCTCCTGGAACCGGGCCAGTACCGTCGCCATCGTCTCCTGGGAGCGGTTGTCTGCTCCCATGATGGTGGTGAGGACCTCGTGGAGAGTGGGTTCCCTGGGCCTCTCCTTCCCCCCCTGTCGCACAGCTGCCCTCCGAGTTGCCCTGTTTCCCTGGGCCTCTGCCCCCTGGCCGGTGTGCCCACTACCACTGCCCCCAGGTCCCTGTTGTTGTTGGGGTGGTGGGTTATCCTGGGTGCCCTGTAGTGGTAGACACACCGCAGATTGAGCGCCCTGGAGACAGAGGCATGGGCCCGCTGGGTGGGAGCTGTGCTGGTGTTCCCAGAGGGGTTAGGGTCTGTAGTGGCCTGGGCCTGTGTGAGGGGAACCAACTGTCCAGAGGTCCCCGATGGTCCGGGCTGGTCATCGGTGTCCAGGTCGACAGAGCTGCTGTCATCGCTGACGGCCTCTTGGGTGGGGGGTGTGGAGAATTCTGGCCCCTCCGCCGCGGTGTGTTGACGGTCGGGTCCTGCAGGGGTATAGAGGTATGGTTATAGTTTCAATGAGTGGCATATGGGTGTATCTGTGGGTTCTCGTGTCCCCAAGTGCTGGCATTCGTGTGTGGGGGCTTTGGTGAGGGTGGCTTGTGGGGGGGATGTGTATATGCATTGGGCATGCTTTGGTGATGGGTGTCCATGCTTAGTGGACGCATGCAGGCCTAGGTTTTGGGATGTGTGGGTTGTGATGGTGAGACATTGGCGGGGAATAGGTGTGCTGGGGGTGGGGGTGAGGATGGTGGTGGGGGTGAGGATGGTGGTGGGGGTGAGGGTGGGGGTGAGGATGGGGGTGGGGGTGAGGGTGGGGTTCGAGGATGGGGGTGAGGGTTGGGGTCTGATTTGGCATGCAGGTGGGGGGGAAGCAGTATTGAAACTTCAACTTACCAGTATCCATTCCTCCGCCGACTCCTGCGAGGCCGTCAGGATGCAGGATGTTCAAGACTTCCTCCTCCCATGATGTGAATTGTGGGGGTTGAGGTGGGGGTCCTCCGCCAGTCTTCTGCACGGCGATGTTGTGCCTGGATACCATGGAACGCACCTTCCCCCGTAGGTCGTTCCATCGCTTCCTGATGTCTTCCCGATTTCTGGGGTGCTGTCCCACTGCGTTCACCCTGTCGACAATCCTCTGCCATAGCTCCGTCCTCCGGGCAATGCTGGTGTATTGTATCTGTGTGCCGAACAGCTGGGGCTCTACCCGAACGATTTCCTCCACCATAACCCTGAGTTCTTCGTCTGTGAAGCGGGGTTGTCTTTGGGGTGCCATGGGGTGGTGTGTATGATGTGTGGGGTGGAGTATGTGTATTTAAGTGAGTTGAGTGTGGTGGTGTGTGTTGTTTTGTGTGTGGATAGTGTGTGGGTGATGATGTTGAGTGGCTGTGGCTGTTATTTTTTGGATGCTGGTGTCTCGCTCTTGCCTTCTTTACGAATTTTTTAGCGTAGGGGTTTGTGGGTGATGTGGGTGTGTGTTTTATATTGTATTGTGTGTGTGGGAGTGGTGTGTGTATGTGTATCAGGTGTGTGGGATTCAAATCGTCCAATGTGGCTGAGTTTTGTTCGTTTGTGTGTATTCTGACCGCGGCGGTGTGTCCCGTCAATGGAATACCGCGTTTGAATGACCGCCGCGTGGATTCGTGGGTCGTAATGGCATGGGCGTATTTCTGTTGGCGTGACGGTGGAGGTTTTGTCACCTCCACCTTTCCGCCGACCGCTGGTCTGGTGGTCTGTTGTGGCGGTCGGATTTTCGGAGGTTTGCCTTCTGCGGGTCAGAATGACCGTGGCGGGTTTCCGCGACCGCGGCGGGATTATGGAGGATTTCTGACCGGCGGTAGGCGCCTTTTACCGCCGAGGTCAGAATGACCCCCTAAATGTCCATGTCAACAATCAAAACAGACCAAAGTATTAACCAAATTAATAAGTTCAATTTAAAATGTTTGCAAAACTCGAACATCAATTGAGGCCAAATGTCAGCAAATCAACAATAATCATGGTCTTTTAGAAAATCACCACTGTCATCAATTATTTTTGAATCCAGGAAAGTCCCACTTCAGCATATGGTAAGGGAATCGGTTTATTGATAAGGAAAGCATGAGAGCACTCATGTTCAGTTGTCTCAGCCAAAACTCCGGCCGAGGTGACAGCACCCCATGCAGCGCCAGGTGTAGTAGCACCAAGATCCACTTAATACACAAATAGAGGCTCACAGCAAGCTTCCTGTAGCCATTGCAATCTCAGTATGCATGTCTGACAATGAACCCTCATCGAGAACACCAACAAACCAGCATCCAAAGAAGGCATGCACTCCATGGTAAGACACACTTCCAGTGCATATTCGAATGGGCACCACAAACATCGAAAGATGGGTTGCAAGCAATTCAGAACCAGTCTGAATGACAAAAACCAGTGGGACTCCAGTTCATTCCATTATCTACAACAGCTAGAGGTTTCTGCAAATGCTCCTGATCCATTTGCCTCAACCAGACAGCAGCTTCTTTCTGCAAAAGTTTTCATATTTCAAAACCTTGCAAGTCTGTGTTTTCTGACAGGAGACTAAGGTGTTCTTTAACCACTGTTAATGTGGAGGAGTTTAACCATTGTTGACATAGTTTGCCCACACTATATGTGGTAATGACATCAGAGTTTTGTAATGATATGTAACAAGGGTCAGGTCAGCTCATTCTAAAACTACCTTTTATAGAGTTTACAAAACATGCAGGACCACCATTTGTGCCCACTGGCCACAATAACCACCCATTTGGACCAGAAGTGTTCAATTAAATGTTCTGTTTTGGATCCACCCGTTGAGCTGTTCTTCAGTGACATTTACAATATTTTGCCATTCGTCAAATTTCACTGGAAAAGAATACTGGCCACATTCAATTCTTTCATTTTCACTCAGCCTACACCACTTTTTTGTTGTACAGTTTCATTTAATAATAACATTTTCAATGGAATAAGGCGTGCTCTAAACAAGGAATTTCATCCCTGTATTTGCTAATTCCTAGTTCCGCTCCCACACTCTTTAAGTGAATGCACTTTAAACAATATTCATAGCCTTTAATAGCCAACTGAGAAACAAAAGAATCAGAATAGATCAAATTGGTATTTGTTAACAGGACATTCTGCAATTTCAAAGAAGGCAATTTGAAATAATAAGACTTAGCCTTCGTGACATCATCACCAGAAAAATATGCAAACTTTTCTACATAAGTTTTAGAACTTCCCACTTGTGGAGATGGACAATGTTCCCTTTGTGTGCAATTGTAAATATTTCTCGGGGTGCTGGCTTTCTGAATAAAGTGGTGTCTGTAACAATAGTAACTGAACATTTCCCTAAATTTGCTGCTGTTAGGTAAATATTTTCACTTCCAACCATAGTGTAGTATTCAAGCTCACAGAGCATAATTCAACTGTTTTCACATCCCAATCAACAGAAACCACCCCACGTGTTTTTATATCATTCACAGAGACTTTCAATACATTTGGAATTTAAATAATTTCCTTTGTCCCGAATATATCAAATGATACTGTATCCCAAACTATTCTATCAGGAATCGGTATAGCTGAAACGTTCACTAGGGACAAGTCTCTGTGGACTTTATGTGAGGAAAGGTGAGGCTTCAAGAGTACTCAGGAAGATAATGACCATGTATCAGTAAACAGAAAACAATGGAAAAACTAATCCAGAGGAGGAAGGCAAGCACAGTTAGCAGTACCCGTAGATAATTCCATGGTTGAATCAAATAGTTTCAAGCCAATTGAATAGCATACTTGCTACTAATACAAGTGAGGTTGAAGATGCTGAAGAATTTGAAAAAGAATCATGATATCGGCTAAATATCCAAAGCAGTTTGTGCAAACACTGGAGCCGTTATCAGAGAAGGAGAACTAGCAGATGTTTCCTTTGGTTGTTCATAGTAAACGATTCCATCCATTTGTGTTGAATTTGGGTAATATAACTGAGAATATTACTTGTCGAAGATGTTGAGACGGGTACTAATGAAAGTTCATTTTCCACCTTCCCCAAGCACGGGGAGCTCTCATCACTGTTAGTTAAATTCTGAAGAGGCACATCATGACTGGCAGTGAGAAGGGTTCGGAATCCTGAGAGGAACCTGTGCTCGATATAATGGGCCAAATACAATTTTTAGAGCAAACTTTGCATGCACTAGTTCCCCAACTTTTGGAATCCAACCGGTGGATGTTGTTGGTGCATGCCTCATTCCCAAGGTGGCAGCACATGCAGGTGAGTTGTCAATACGGAACTGTTGTGATTCCTGCAAGACAGTGACACGCTCATTTATGTAAAAAGGTGTCTCTGCCATCGCTGTGCCAGGGCCATCAAGATCTCGGACATACATAGGTATGCCAAACAGAACGTCATATGGTCGGCACCCTTCTAAGGACCTTCTGGGCAGATTGTTTAGTGCTCTCAGGATTCCAACTATGACCTGAACCTAGTATTCTGGCTTTCAAGGATTGCTTTAAGCCTTAGCTCTTCTGCTCCACAACAGCATTTCCCTCAGGATGAAAAGGAGATGAGAAATTCAGTTGGACCCCCATTGTCACCATGGTATCCCTGAATGCCCTGAAGGCAAAGGCAGGGCCCTGGTCCGAATGGAAAGCCCCAACTGCATATTACCCGATGAAGACATGCAAATCTAGAATAACAGTTTGAATGTCAGCTGACTGTTGTAGCAATACTCATAGAATTTTGGAGCAAGAATCAATAGCAATACAAGATGTATTTGTATGCACCATCACGTGTTAGGGGGACCACAGTGGTCCAGATACACACATTCTAATGGTTTGTTGAAAATTAGGAGGGCTGTCTCCCGTGGGCATTTGACTGTGGATTCTTTTGTTTATTGACAGATGTCACAACAAAGGATATACTGTTCGGCCTGTTTGTATAGACCTGGCCCCCAGTAGCATTTTTGCAATAATGTAATTGTAGCTGCTTTTATTAGGTCTAAACTTTGGTCTTGGTTGGAGATCACGTGATCACCCACCCCTGATATTGTCATGAGTGCAACAGTTTGGGCGCTGACATATTAGGAATATTTGGTGGGATATGCCTTTGGCAAGGGCTTGCTGGCAGCCAAAGCTTTCTCAGCAGTAAGTGTTTCATCATCCAACCTCGAAATGGAATGAATAATTGCAGCCACAGAAGCCAGAGCTGCTGCTGATTTGGCTGCTTTATCAACCAAGGTGTTACCTGCAATGTGCATTCCTATACGTTGATGGCCCTTTGCATGTACTACTTGTACATTTGGTAGCAACTCCTTCAGATCTGATGACTGCCCCCACAGGAATCGGTGTTTGATGGTGCTCCCATTTGAATCTCTAAATACCTTCTGGTGCCAGTAAAACAGGTAAACAAATTTCAACAAAAGTGCCCCCCTGCTGGGGGATGCTCAGCTGAGTAGCAGCTTTATCCCTGCTGAGGGATAAAGGTTCCTAGGGCACAGAAAATTCAAATAAAGTGGAAATAACCACAGCAACCTAAATTTTTCAATAACCAAAATGACAATTTAGAACAATTTTAGTTGTACAGCAATTTTAAATTCTATGCTGCATCATTGAGATGCGTTATGTGTTCTTTTTAACAATGGGAACAAAATAAAATGGGGCACATGTACGTAGGTTCAGATTTGTAACTTGCAAATTGCGAGTAGCAAATCTGAATGTAGGATGGTGTCCTTGACACCATTTGCGATTCGTAAGGGGCTCGCAAATGCCCACCTCCTGAATATTCATGAGGTAGGTCGCAATTTGTGACCCTTTTGGGAATGGCGGCCCTCACAGGGATGGTGGCCTGCTGGAGACAGCAGACAACCATGTCTGTGACTGCTTCTCAATAAAGCAGCTTTCTTTTTTTTGCAATGCAGCCCATTTTCCTTAAAGGAAAACGAGATGCATTATAAAAACAAAAAATGAAACTTTTTTGTTTAACTTTTACAGAGCAGGCACTGGTCCGTAAAAAAAATGTTTACAGTGACATTCACAACGGGGAAGGGGTCCCATGGGGACCCATTCCCTTTTGCAAATGGGTTAGCACCCATTTGAATCGTGTTCCCAGTCACAAAACAATCCTACATTGCACTGCGAGTCGCAATTAGGAAGGGAACACCCCTTCCTAATTGCGAGTTGCAAACCCGTATTGCGATTCGGTAACCAGGTTACCGAATCCCAAAACGGGGTTTGTGCATCGTGATGTGCTTTTTGCACGTCGCAAACAGCCAAATTCGCTGTTTGCGGCGTGCAAAAAGCTTAGTACCTGTGGCACAATATTTTGTAAAAATCAACGCAATTTGCGTTTCTGTGCATGGAAGTAAAATCTATTACTTTCAAACAATGACATGGTACTGATCAGACATGCACAACAAGAGCAGCTCCTCACCACATTTGATAAAGACCAAGAAGCAGCCTCAGTTATCTTGGGACTCTCCTATGATACCAATAATAATAACAATCTACTGCGCAGACTAAGAGGTTAGTTGATGACTTCCACTACTGCTTGAAATTTAATTGCTTCATTCTTTTTAGGACACATTTAGCAATTATGTATAGGTCCATGCATAGGTCTATCGCTGTCTTTGTCTCAGGGTTATCAACGTTGTGTCTCCCAAGGCTCCCTCTCTGCACTCCTGTTTGATTGTCAACACTATCTGCTAGCTATCTCAGCTGCTAAAACTCTATGAGATTAACTTCCAGATGTATGCTGACAACACCCAAAACTATTAATGCATCTAAAAGTATCCAGAGGAACAGAATAACATCACTAATTGTTAATCTACACAAAAGTAGACCAAACATACAAATCCTGATCTTAGTACAGTCCATCTGCCTTTCAATAAAACTTCAGCTTAATACATAATTTGACTCATCAGAAAGCTGTGGATCAAACTTTCAATCATCCTCCAAATCAGCTCAGTAGTCAAGCAGTTTGCCATGTAACTAACATTATAAAAACCTCCTCATTTTTCTTCAGACCACAGTTTGAACTGAACTGATACAATTCCTTATTTTAGGACATATAGATTATAATAACATGTTTCACCCACTCCTTCCAAATTAATAGGATCACAGGCTGCAAAGACCACAAAAACTAATTATTGATATGTGTCAAAATGATAATTTGACAAAATCGAGCATTGATTCCCAGTGGATGCAATAATGAGATTCAGTTCACTCTGCATCATTAGCCAACCCCTTTGAGGTAAAGGTGCATCTTATTTGTAAAAGCTGGCACCACAGGACATCTCCACAAGAAACCTTTGTTAAACATCATCCCACTAATGCCAGTTCATTCCTTTCACTATCAATCATCAACCAACAAAAATGATTGGAGAACAGTACTCAGGTGCTGGCCAAAACCAAATTGCTTGTGACCCACGTCTCAAAGCCAACACAACTACATGTGACCAAGAAAGCTGCTACTCTTTACTTTCTAAGAAAGCATGTACAGAAGAATGTACTAGGTGACATGATTAAAGAATGCCAGAAGTTGACAGTACTGGATCCAGCCTGGCTTGAGCCTTCAGTGGCTCACCCATCTCTATCACACAAAGGCAATCAAGGTGACAAAGCCATAGGAAGGATATGATTTGGCTATCTTCAAACAATTTGGTGAAGTAGAAGCACCAGCACCACAGTGTAGGACTTCTTATTTCAAGATTCATAAATGTATCATTTAGTGGCTGGACTAAGAGTCTAGGTGATCTCTCCCCACTAGGTAAGCTAAAATGATTGCTGGGTATAACCTTTTTTCTTATCACATACTTACTATAGGTTTTTAGGTTCATTAAAGTATTTCCTATGTCTGAAAGAAAAGAAAAGAAGTAGAGAAGTAAGTTCAGAAAGTGATTTCACAAGAGTGATTAATATGTCCCACGGGAAGCCCAAGATTAAGAAAGAAACATGCTTCTGGTTCCATAGTTTCCATCTTGCTTATTACACAACAACTGGGGTGTGAGTGGTCCAGGAATATTCTCATCCTGTGTTGGGGAACCTACCTAGACATTAAATAATGATTTTAAAGCCAGCTTATTTTGATAAAGTGGTAAAGCCAATATTAAATGTTAAGCCTCAAAGTGACATGGCTAAAACAGTCCCACTGCCCCATGTCTAATGGTTGAGGTGAGGTTGTGTCTGTGTCTGCTTGCCTCAGGGAATTGCACACCTTGATGGGGGATATTTTTCATGGATTTTGATAGCACTTGCTACCTTAACATAGCCTATTTCTAAGCACTCCTAATGATTACAGATAGGCGACAAAAGGGATAAAGAGATTATGAAACCTAATATTCTATTTCATTCACATTCCATAATCAAGTTACTTCTTTTTTCTACTTGACCCATTAAAAGTAGCAAGAGCAAGCAGAGAAGGCTAGCCCCAGTGTGGGGGCAGCGGCTCAGATACAGTATAACACAGTATTGTCAAATCTGTGACTCTTTTAGAGGCTCTGTGTTTAATTTAGAGAGCAGTATGAAATTAAATCCTCAAAATAACTCCACGACTCACTATGCAGTCCATGCACATTCCTCTCTTCCCCTAGGTCCACCTTCCACCATATTGCCTCAGCATGGTTATTGATGTTACTGTATGCACTATTCACCTATTTTATGTACTTAATAATGCTCCAAAGGTATAGCAAGATTGCAGTTAGTGCTTTATAAAACATCTAAAAAACATAAATGGCTATGAAATGATACACAAAGGAAGATCTATCTCTACTGCTACTTGTGACAGCATTGGGCTCCTGCTTAAAAATATTTGGTCATGTTCTATGGCTATATCATTTATTTTACTTGTGGAACCCTCTTTAGGTTACAAAAACTCACTTCTCTTAGGTTTATCCATGATCATAAAATATATTGTTCACTAGTTCTTAAAGTTTCATTCATTAACCATTTAAATGATTAGTACATCCTAATAAACCCATACTAATCTACAAACACTGACCTGGAATATTTTAAAATCCAATGAAATTATAAAAACACACTCCTAGCTTCAGCTTTGAAAAATATATGTGACTTATGCAACATAAAGAATCTCTAAACACAACCCACATACAACCATCTAAACACTTTGTATACAGAACCTTCTTAAAAGAAGAAAGGTTTAAGAACATGCTACCTAAAATATTGTGATTGTATCTTCAAAATGATTTTACTATAGCAATACACCCCCCCTCAACTATACTCTATTCAGCAACATTGGCTTAAGTCCTCAGCAGCCACTCTGAACATGAAATGTCACCAATTTACTAATCCACACTACCAGTTGTGAAAAGAGTGTACTTGGTGCTCAGTTTCTGTTGAATAGTACAGTGGTTCCAGGACACAAGATATAAAAGGCTTCAATTGTCACTATTGGAGCTAGGTCACCTGGATGGATTTGGAAACCCAATAGATCAGTTACTTCTTAAAGGTGTGATGTTACAAATGAGTACAAATTACTTCATGTGTGTTCATGGGCAGGGGTAGGCTGAAACGTGTTGTAACACCCACAAAGTTTGGGAGTATTCATAAACTTGTTTCTGACCCATTGCCCACCTGCAAATTGTCTGAATTTTCACTTCTCAATACCAGGAATAAAGCCATTTCCATAGTAGGAATCGATGGGGAGCACTATTTAAAAAAGGTGGCACAGTAAGGGAAGGTGTTTTTTAATTCGAAAATGCTTGCCCGATTACAAAAGAAGAAAACGTGCAGTTGAACCCACAGGGAAGCAACATTGTCAAAACTTTATTAGGTAAAATACCATAAACGTTGTAAGATATATAACAATCAGAAACTTGTAATTGTAACACAATGAACATTCAATTACATAAAACAGCTCATCCGACCATTGTATATACTGCACAATGTGTAAAGTGCTCAAATAAATCATCAAAGTGAAATTTGACAAAATCTTAAATAAATATATAAAATGCATAGATTATAATAACCATATTACATGTTCAAAATTTCTTCTCAATACTAAAGCTGTGCGAATAAACTGCATTAGCCCAAATGTACTTTCTTGCATGCGGTTAAAGTTGCTGTAAATACAACATGCCTAACTTGTGCATTTAATAATGGAAGCATGAAACATTGGTACTAAAAACCGCATGTGTTTTTTTTTAACACATAATTACATTTGTGTTTAATTGTGCATGCATAAACTTAAGCTGAAAAGTACAACAGGTTTCCAGAAGTACTCTTGTAAACCTGTGACTGTAATGGAATTCTTTGACTACTCTTGGAAACATTTGTGAGGTCCTAAAATTGGAAATATGTACTCACCTGAGAATGTAAGCATTGAGGTAGTCAGTGAACTTAGGCCCATATTTATACTTTTTGACGCACAACTGCGCCAACGCAGTTGTGCGTCAAAAATTTTACCGCCGACAAACGCCATTCCAACGCGCCATGCGGGCGCCTTAGTTATGGAATGACTTTAGCCGGCGCTGCGGACTGGTGTGCGTAACAAAAAATGACTCACACCAGGCAGCGCCGGCGTATGGGAAAATGGGGGTTGTGCGTCAAAAAATGGGGCAAGTCAGGTCTGAGGCAAAATTCAGGCCTCAAACCGGATTTGCGCCATTTTTTTTTACGCCCAACCTCCATTGACATGACTCCTGTCTTAGCAAAGACAGGAGTCATGCCCCCTTGCCCAATGGCCATGCCCAGGGGACTTATGTCCCCTGGGCATGGTCATTGGGCATAGTGGCATGTAGGGGGCCCAAATCAGGCCCCCCTATGCCACATAAAAAATCGGAAAAAAATACTTACCCGAACTTACCTTTACTTCCCTGGGATGGGTCCCTCCATCCTTGGGTGTCCTCCTGGGGTGGGCAAGGGTGGCAGGGGGTGTCCCTAAGTGCAGGGGAGGGCACCTCTGGGCTCCGTCCGAGCCCACAGGTCCCTTAACGCCTGCCCTGACCCAGGGGTTAAAAAACGGCGCCCATCAGGCTGTGCGTCGTTTTTTAAGGCCCACCCCCTCCTGTGCGTCAAAATGACGTCAGAGTATAAATATATGGCACAGGCCTTAAAGTCATTTTTTGGAAGGGAACGCCTACCTTGCATATAATTAACGCAAGGCTGGTTCCCCCTTCCAAAAAATGACGCACATGGTGGAATTTTGACGCCCGCGGGGTCGGACGTCAAAGTATAAATATGGGGCAGGATTTATGCCGATTGTGCGTCAAAATTTTCGACGCACATTCGGCGCAAACAGAGTATAAATATGCCCCTTAGTTCAATGCACCAGTCCTATTGTGAAAGACAGATTATTGTTGTACCACATAACCCTATCCCATATATTGTAGAAGTAGAGCTATTGCTTTTGGGTTATTAACAATCCCAATGAGGGGGTCAGGAATACTGTGGTAACAGAAACAAGCCTATTTCACTGATCGCAATATCACAAACACACACACACATGCTGCGTTAAGAAAAATAGACACTATTAAACAAAAACATTTGTTACAACAAGAATAAACTGCTTCTCATCACGTCTAAAACAACTAACCACACAAGGTCTCATTAATACAGCAAAGGCCACATTGTAAGCAATGAGAATAAAATGAACATTTCTAACATGTTTAGAATGTCATCTAAAACCTAACACACTAAAACCTACTTCCATGCACTACACTTAGAGAGAGCATGGAAAACAAAGCAACTTGCAGTCTAGAGTTTCTAGGGAAAAAGACACACTGCATACCTTGTTGACAGAAAGAGCTGTCATTATCAGTGGAGGCAAGAAGCAGTGTTACCTGTGAAGGTCAAACACACTGCAGTAGCAGCCTTCCTCTGCGACTCAGGTTTAAAAGCACTAGGCAAGATGTAGCATCTTCAAAGTGCACTGGCAATAGGTGAGACTCTCTTCTGGCAGAATCTCATGTGACAATCGAGGTAAAAGACCTCTTCTGACAAATGGTCAAATGTCAGTCCTTATATACTAAGGGGCAGATTTATGGAAAGTGTCACTGCAACAAGTGCAGTGCCACTTTCCCTGTGCTCCTTAGCACCTCCCTACTGCCACAATGTGTGCGCCATACTTAAAATACTGTGCCCCATAGTGCAGGGTAGGTGGCAATAGCATCATTTTTCATGATGCAATTGATGTACTCTGCAAAAGTAGTGCCAAAATATTGGCGCTACTCCTGCAGAGTACTTAGGGCCCCATTGTAAAGAACGGAAGCCCCCTTTTAACGTCTGCTCTTGAGCCGGTGTTAAAAGTGCGTAAAAAAATGGCGCAAGGAAATCTCAGAGATTTCCTTACGCCATTTTTCCGGCTCTCCCAACAAGGGAACGCCCCTTTTCCATACATTATGCCTGGCACGGACATAATGTAGCGCTCAAGATTACAGAGTGATGACAAAGCATGCATTGCGCCACCCTGTAAAGACGGCACAGGGATTTCGGCCTTGTTGGGCAACATTACATCAGAAATAATGACGTTAATGTGGTGCAAGGTAGCACTAGGGCATTAGAAATATGCCCCTAAATCTTATCAGAGATTGGAATTTCTGAAGTTAGAGGACCGCAATTCAGACTACACTAGTTTGACTATTTGCCCTTATTTGATATTGACATGGCGATAAGTAGACACTTGACCCAGACTGATGTCACATTAAGGGTTATATCGATTCCATCAGTCAAATGACTGCACATTTCCCAGTTCTTAGAAAGATAAGGTCAAACAACATCTGCATCAAATGGCAGACATGACACTGGTTCTGGATATATTGAAAAATATGGCAGCCTCTGTGATCTAAAACAGTGACCTCCATGATAAAAAATGGCAACCTCTATGTTCTAAAACGGAGATGTCCATTTTCTAAAATAGGGCCTACCTAAAATGGAGTCAGATTAGTCAGACCTCAGGGGTTTTACATCACTGAGATAGTAAGAATACAGGTATTGATCTCAACTGTTTAAACTAAGAGGATTACTTTACTGAGGAAGAAGTATTTGAGTTACCTTTTATATCTCTGCTTCAAAATGTGTGTCTATTTGTATAAGAATGTCACTTATTCATATTAAATACAGAGATATAATTGATAGTAAAAGACATGAAAAAAGGACCAATTTACTGGTAATGCTAATATTGATTTAAAATTCAAATGATCCTTCAGGACATCCTTTAGATTTTTCTTATGATTGGTGATTTTCCAGTTTGTTTATTGTGCAAACATACAAAATGATATGACTGTGTGTTTTAAAAAAATGTATGCAAAATATATTAATACAAGGTAGCTGACATAGATGGCATGTTGCCATTGTTTTCATGTTTCATTAGATGTATTTGGTGCCTAATTTTATTTGGGAATGCAGTACTCACACTGAAATATCACAAAAAAGAGGAAACAATTAGTGCAAGTTTTAACATCGAATAGATATGTAAAGGATTCAATATGGTCATTATGTATTGTTTGGATGCAAATCGACATCATTAAGGTTTGGCGTATATTAGTGTCAGAGAAAGCAGTAGCAAACAGAACAGATCACAAACATGAACCAAATTCCATCATGACTACTATTTCATATGTCTGCTAGTCAAGGCCTGTAAAAGTGCCCTTTGTTTTATGAGCTGAATGGAAGTGAAGATTGCATGGAAATGTAACCAAGTTGGGAGTTTCCAGGCCACAGAGACGGATTCCAGCCCTAGCTGCCAGTGCCCCGGGGGCACTGAAGAACCCAGCGATCTGGCAGAGAGCGACCCGGAAGAGGAAATCCGGGAGGGGATGCCATTGAAAGGGGCGTGGTCCATGTGTGCGGCGCGCAAGAAGACGAAAACCAAAGAAGAAGGGGAGGAGACGTTCCTGCCTTCGTATCCGCTACCCCGCCTTGTTTGGGAGAGAAGTGAGAGTGGAGTTGCTGGGGAAAGGATGCCTGATACTCTCGGGGAAATGCCCCCTACCTAACGGGCATCATCAAGAAGGCCCGACAGGGAGGGCGAGAGAGAAAGAGAGAGAGAGAAGGCTGACATATGTTTATTTCTTTTTTCTTCTTCTCTGTTTCGTTAGAGTTATTTTGTCTCTTTTCATTTGTTCTGGCTATAAATAGCTAAATACGTTACTAACACCACCGGGAAGGTCTGTGAGAACAACAACCTTCTAGATTACACCTATAGGCTTCACAAAAGCAAAGGGAAAAACCCAGAACCTTCTTTCCACACAGAGGCACTTGTTTGGGGAATTGGGGAAAGGGAAAACCCGGTACCCCAACCACCTCGCTACACCCAATTATTAACCATTCACATAAGCCCCAGAACCCGCACTTATCTTCTCTTTTCCCTTCTTTCCAGCACTTCCACCCTTCCACGCCGCTGCTACCGCTGGGTCTGCCGAAGTGCAGATAAACCTCGCTGGATGGAAGATCTACAAAAGAAGAAGAGAAGACTGAGTTGAAATTATGAGGACTAACAACTTCCAGGAATCAACAAAAGAACCTCAAAGAACACCCAAGAAGAAAAACAGGAGACTCACTCCCAGTGACTGGAGAAGGGACCAAAATATGTAAAACAAATAAATCAATCACAAGTGAGCATCGTATCTTGGTCTCCGAGCATTTTTTTCTGGATCATCACTCCACGCTGGAACCCCACCCTCCTACAGTGGTGTCAGAAGTGGGATAGCGACACGGGAGACCAGACGGACCTGAAAATGGAGGTGAAGCCCACAATTGAGGACATGATACAATAATTGGTGGAGGGACAACGTCACCTCCTAATGGTATGGGAAGAACAACAAAGAGAGTCAAGGACAGATCATGAGACACTACAAAGCATGCTAAGGAGCCAAGCAACCATTATGGCAAATAACCAATTGGTCCATGAAACCGCCTTGAAGAAGCTAACAGACACCATCCCTGCAACGAGAGTCCATCCGAACGTACCGAGCTCTGTCCTCCAAAAGTATCAAGAAGATCTGGATGTGTTTTTCACCAACTTTGAGAGGGTGGCAACGTCCGCCACTTGGCCCGAAGACCGGTGGGGACGATACGTGGCTCCCTTGCTAACGGGTACCCTACAAGCAGCCTATCAGGCGGTTAACCCTGGGGGAACTACCCCCTACCCTGAACTCAAGAAGAGTATACTGGAACGTGTCGGTTTCGATACTGAGTATTATTGGCTCAAATTTAGGAAAACCAAGTGGAGCCCATCTGAAAACCCTCGGGCAATATACTATCAGGTGAAGGACTTAGGGCTGAAGTGTTTGGGTCCCATAGGCACCGAAAGGGAGGATATTATACAAACCATTCTCCTCGAACAATACTTGGAGGCACTAACCGCAGTTACGCGCAACTGGATCAAGCAACACCCCAATATAGACACTACGACTGCAATCGATCTAGCCTGTGCCTATCATCGCTCTGTGGATTTCAGACCTGGAACCGCAAAAGGGACCAATCCGGTCAGCCGACCCAACACCACCCTTTTGCATCTTAACCCCAGGAAAAACATGGAAGAAGGGGTAAGCCCCAGAGTCACAGAGAAATACCTGAACCATCAACCCCAATGCTACAGTTGTGGAAAATGGGGACACATTGCCCGTATGTGTCCCCACAAAGAAGAGAAAGCAGAGCCTATGGAAATTGGGGTTACCCGTAGTAGGGTTTTTTATGAAGGGAAGGACAATACGACCTATGTAAAGGACTTAGTGGTTAATGGACGCTCTACTACTGTACTGGTTGATTCAGGCTGTGGTCAGTCGGTCATTCAGGATGGCCTGGTAAACTTCCCCGGCTTTAACCCCAACAAGACTGTATCCATCTGTTGCATTCACAGGGACATGAGGTAATACCCAGTGGTTCCTGTCTGTCTAAAATGGGGAGAAAGACATGATACAATGAAAATAGGCATCACTGAGCACTTAGTAGAAGAAGTCATTGTGGGCACCAATTATGTGCATTTCGCTTAGCTTTTGAAGAGCATCCAAAGCACCAGTCAAATGGATTCCTGGTGGAATAAAGCACCCTTCTCCAAAGAACAGATCAGCCTGGGTAAAACACGTCAAAAACCTAGTAGAGCGGAGAAAAGAGAGGAACCGAAAATATATCACACCAAGCGAGGAGACCAAAAAAGGGTAAATGGAAAAAAGGTTGCAGTTACTTCCCTTCCCCTCTTTCGTAGTAGCCAAAGGGAGGACCCTACCCATCAAAACATCTGGTGGGCTGCTAAGTCTGAAATAATGGGGGAAGCGGGACCCTATTTTCTGGTACAAAAAGACCTCCTTTATAGGATCACAGTTGTTAATAACCAGGAAAAGAAACAACTTGTAGTACCAGAACCATATCGGATACAAGCTTTACACTTAGCACATAGTCACATGGGAGGGGGACACCTCAGGAGGGAAAAAAACAGAAGAATATCTGTTAAGATGATTTTATTGGCCCGGGGATTTCTCCTACATTTTGCCAGCAATGTCCTAAATGTCAGTTAGTAGACCCTAGTCCTAGAAAGAAGGCACCCCTACATCCACTGCCCATCGTGAAATCCCCTTCACGCGAATAGGTATGGACCTAGTTGGGCCCCTGATCCCATCTTCAAAAGGGTATACCTACATTCTTGTGCTCGTGGACTATGCGACACGCTACCCCGAGGCTATACCGCTCTCTAGTATGAACACAAAGAGTATAGCCCATGTCATGGTTGTTTTTTTTCCGCAAGTAGGATTCCCCAGGGAGATTCTGACAGATCAGGGGACCCCATTCATGTCAAAGCTCATGACTCAAATATGTCAGATGATAGGGGTAAAACACATAAGAACATCCATCTACCACCAACAAACAGATGGTAGAAAGGTATAACTGTGCACTAAAAACCCTTTTAAAAAAATCCATCTCAGAATCCGGCAAAGACTGGGATAAGAAGTTACCCCTCGTTCTGTACTCAATAAAAACTCACGTTCAAAGTCTACAGGCCATAGTCCTTTGAGCTAGTGTTTGGGTGACAACCACAAACCCTACTAGATATGGCCGCAGAACTATGGGAGGAAGAGGAAGGAGGGGAAAAAGCTCTACTAGAGTATACCCAACTCCTCAAATCCCAGGTCCAGACCATTTGGCAAGACGTATGGCTACACCTAGAGAAGGCACAGGATAAACAAAAACAATGTTACAATAGGAATACCCAGCTTACAACCCGGAGATAAAGTCCTTATCCTTCTTTCTAGCTCAGATAATAAACTACTAGCGAAGTGGCAAGGACTGTATCGAGTACTAGGGGTGGTAACCTCTGTGATCTACATGATTGAGTTATCAGAAAATCCCCCCAAAAAACAAATATAGCATAATAACCTCCAAAAGAAATGGGAAGAACCGGACAAGTCCCCCACAAGTCCGGCAACAGGGTGTCTCATAAACATGGTGAAGGAACTAGAGATAGGGTTATGTCCCACTGATCAAAAGACAAAACCAGAGGCACCATATATAAATGATGCCCTTCTACCGGATCAACAAAAGCAGTTAGAACTCCTCCTTTCCAAACACGAACCGTTGTTTTCCCCCATATCCGGAAGGACTACCCTTGCCCAACACTTTATCAAAACCCAACCCAAGAAAGTTATCCGGCTCTGACCTTATAGGATTCCTGAGGCTTGAAAACAAGTCGTAGAGCAGGAAATAGAGAATATGTTACAAATGGGTGTCATAGAGCCCTCGGTTAGTCCATGGTGTTACCCGGTTGTTCCGACAGCTAAATTCCATATCACAATTTGACACCTACCCTATCCCCCGAGTGGATGAACTCATAGAACGACTGGGAAAGGCCCGTTACATGTCCACGATAGATCTCACCAAGGGTTACTGGCAAATCCCATTAGCACCCAGGGACAAAGAAAAGGCGGCTTTCTACACCCACTCAGGTCTCTATCATTTTACTGTGCTCCTTTTCGGGTTACATGGGGCACCAGCAACGTTCCAAAGGCTCATGGACACCTTATTACGGCATGATACCAATTATGCTGCCGCTTATCTGGATGACATAGTGATTTACAGTGAAACTTGGTCTGAACACCTAACTCATCTAGACAACGTTTTCACCCTAATACAACAGGCTGGGCTTACTGCGAATCCCACAAAATGTCATCTAGCATGCAATGAAACTGCGTACCTGGCTTATTATAATGAAGAAGGTCTGATTAAACCACAGATAAGCAAAGTAGAGGCTATATTATGGGTACCTCCACCGTATACAAAAAAAGAATTACGCTCCTTCCTAGGGGTAGTGGGCTACCATCGTCGATTTATTCCCCATTACTCTACTATAGCTGCCCCTTTAACCGATCTTTTACGGAAAGGGCAACCCACGAGGATCACAAGCATGACCCCAAATCAACAAAACAGTTACACCATTTTACAAAATAGTCTCATTACTCAATCAGTAATGAAGTGTCCCAATTTCCAGAAACCGTTTCATCTCTAGACGGATGCGTCCGATGTGGGCATAGGTGCCATGTTGTTCCAAAAGGATGAGGTTGGCACCAATCACCCCATCGTATTCATAAGTCGCAAACTCTTACCTCACGAACAACGTTACCCCATAATCGAAAGGGAGTGTTTGGCGATCAAGTGGGCAATTGAGGGTCTTCAGTATTATCTTCTTGGCCATCTATTTCAACTATATACCAATCATGCTCCACTTACATGGTTGTCCAGACATAAGAACACCAACCCTCGCATTCTCCGTTGGTTTATGGAATTTCAACCGTTTTCCTTTCAGGTTCCTCACCTCCCTGGGGACCTCCTGGGTAACGCCAATTATCTATCACAGCACCCTACCGGTCGGGACCTGTAACTGTCCCCGTCTAGGGGAGGGGTGTGTAACCGGGTTGTGAGTTTCACGGCCACAGAGGCGGATTCCAGCCCTAGCTGCCAGTGCCCCGGGGGCAGTGAAGAATGCAGCGATCCAGCAGAGAGCAACCCGGAAGAGGAAATCCGGGAGGGGACGCCATTAAAAGGGGTGTGGTCCACGCTTGCACCACGTGAGAAGACGAAAACTGAAGAAGAAGGAGAGGAGAGACGTGAAACACTACGGGACAAACCAAAGACGTCCGAACATCGACACCGGCAGCACGGAGCATGCCACAACAGACGAGCCCACTTTCGCACCACGTCCCTGGAGGGACGTGGCTGAGGCAGGTACGTTCCTGCCTTCGTGTCTGCTACCCCGCCTTGTTTGTGAGAGAAGTCGGAGCGGGGTTGCTGGGGAACAGGACGCCGGATACTCTCGGGGAAATGCTCCCTACCTAACGGGCATTATCAAGAAGGCCCGACAGGGAGGGTGAGAGAGAAAGAGACAGAGAGAAGGCTGACATATGGTTTTTTTTTTCTTCTTCTCTGTTCCGTTAGATTTATTTTGTCTCTCTTTGTTTGTTCTGGCTATAAATAGCTAAATACGTTACTAACACCACCGGGAAGGTCTGTGAGAACAACAACCTTCTAGTGTACGCCTATAGGCTTCACAAAAGAAAAGGGAAAAACACAGATCTTTCTTTCCACACAGAGGCACTTGTTTGGGGGAGTGGTGAAAGGGAAAACCTGGTACCCCATCCACCTCGCTACACCCGCTTACTAACCATTCCCATAAGCCCCAGAACCCGCACTTACCTTCCCTTATCCCTTCTTTCCGGCACTTCCACCCTTCCACGCCGCTGCTACCACTGGGTCTGCCGAAGTGCAGATAAACCTCGCCGGATGGAAGATCTACAAAAGAAGAAGAGAAGACTAAGTTGAAATTATGAGGACTAACAACATCCAGGGATCAACAAAAGAACCTAAAAAAAAAACAAGAAGAGAAACAGGAGACTTACTCCTAGTGACGAGAGAAAGGACCAAAATATATAAGAAAAATAACTGAATCACAATTGAGCACCGTATCTTGGTCTCCAAGCATTTTTTCCTGGATCATCACTCCACGCTAGAACCCCACCCTCCTACAGGAAAACACTTGGAGGTTCCTCAAAGTCTGTCATCCCAGTGAATAGATCAGCCTTTACTGCAAACTCCCCTTGTGAACTTTACATCTGCAGCCCATTGTTCTCAACTCAGGCAGGACATCTGTACTTCTGGCCTTAAGAGCAGAGCAAAGATAGAGACAGTATTGCTAATGACTTCAAGTTGATTATTGCAGAAGAGAAACATCGAAATAAAGTGAGGTATCTCATACTCGTCAGGGAGAATGAAGCCCTAATTCAGAATGGGACTATGGCCAGCATGATATAGAAATTTTCAAAGGGGAGAACACCCAATGAGTGACTTGTGAATCATTCCGCATAGCAGTATTTCTCTACATATTTCTTTATTGATGTATTTATTTGTTTGTTTGTTTGTTCATTCATATACAATTCTTGCAACAGTGATGCTCAACAAAATGTCAGAATACTGCAGAAGACACAGAATGTAAAATTAAATTAATAAATAGCAAAAAATAATATATATCAAAAAGTAATACTTTATATATGTCTACTGCAATCAAAAACAAAGTGTAGAGAACATCAGCACCTCACTTGTGTACAAAAAGTAAAAAAACAGCACGAAGAACAAAAACATTGTAGTTGTAGGGGTAAAAGCAGATGTTGAATAAACTGGTATTATAATGCTAGATCGGAATGTAGATGCTTGGGAAAAATAGTGAATGATTTAAGAGGACAAAATAGTTATGCGGTAAGTGGTATATTTTGAGTTGGGTTTGAACATCTGGAAGGAAGAAGCAGTTTATGAACTAGCCAAGCCCTCAAGACACAGCTATTCTGTGAGAAGCAGAGGACACCACTTGAAATAAGATAACAGCTGTGGTATCAAATTCACAAGCAGTTCCTTTTTTTGTGTGGACATTTCCACTATTTTTTTAATTGAGGTTTGATCCCTGATTATCACCTACATGTCAAGAAAGCCAAAAAGGCAGCCATAACAGCCAACATCGACACAGAGGTCAACCAGACAAAGGAGCTCTTCAAAATAGTGAAGGAATTTGCCAACCCGACAGCGTCAAAGATCACCATCCACCCATCCTAAGAACTCTGCGACTCACTCTTGGAATACTTCCACACCAAGATCACCTCAATTTACAACAATTTTGACCTCCATCCCACGTCTCTCAACCACAACCAGCTCAACCACCTAACGCACACTAGCCAAATTATCATCATCTGGTCTCTGCTAATGAGTCAGACCACCACAGCCACCATATCTTCCATCCACTCTTGCCCACCCACCGACCTCTTCACTTACCGACTCTTCAACCTCAGAACCACCATAATCAACACCGAACTCACCAGCATCTTCAGCTCCAAGACAGCCTTCCTGAACGGATGGAAACATGCAGAGGTCGGACTCCTCCTAAAGAAATGCTCTGCCGAACCCCAGAGATCTAAAATATTATGAAGTGATTTTCCTCCTCCCTTATCCGGCCAAAGTACTCAAGAAACCCATCAACTAACAATTCACCAAACATCTGAAACAAAATCACCTACTTGAAACCTCACAATCAGGTTTGCATGCCAGGAACAGCAGTGAGACTGTGCTGATCGCTGCCACAGATGACATGAGATCTCTTCTTGACCACAGGGAAACTGTGGTCCTAATCCTCCTTGACCCCTCGGCTATGTTCAACACTCTCTCCCATGACACTTTCATCGACAGACTCTACAACATAGGCACACAGCAAAATTCCCTCAAGTGGATCAGGTAACAGGTTGGACACAGAGCATCCGGCTGCCTCCCGTCACCTCCGAACCCAAGGACATCATATGTGGTGTATTCCAAGGATCCTCCCTTGGCCCCACCCTGTTCAGCACCTACAAGATCCCCCTCACAGACATCGTCAGATCTCACTGACTCAACATAATCTTCTATGCTGATGACACTCAACTAATCCTATCGCTCACAGATGACCCCTCCAATGCTAAAACAAACCTCTGCGATGCCATGACCATGTATATAAGTGCACGCACAGACAGTTATAAATGGATAGGTATAGATAGTTAGGTATTGATAGCATTGGTTAGCAGAAACTTTACTTGTAAACTGAAAAGCTTCACTGAGCCACTGTTCCGTTTTCATAGCTATTGTTTTTAAGTGCCATTGCCAGTGTACCAGCTTTACCACTGGTGGCTATGCTCATGAGGTTTGTGTAGTAAAATAATCTAGTGAAACAAGTCTTTCCTCTACAGGTCTGATAGTGCACATGGAAAGATTCTGAAAATCGGTATGTCTCACACTGTGTAATTAAAAAGGGTTGACTACACACTCATCGACAATGAGGTGCAAAATAATATTCAACCTCTCATCTCCCAACAAGACCAATGATAGATTGTCAATCAAGATTGCACCACAGCAAATATATCTGCTACATCATTTTAACATAACTAGAGAATAGTGAGAGGAGCCTGGTCCCAGAGGTCCTTAGCAGAGAGTAACAAATAGATGGTGCAAGGGTTGATGCAACATGCTTGAGGAGAGGCCTCTAACAGGTGACCACTAGAAAGCAGAAATAGCCATTTTGCAACCCCATGTGCAACAGGAGCTATTTTTATTTCTACAAAGGGCCGCAGAAAATGACAGTCGTATGTACTTCGCCAACCTTACATAGTTTCAAAATAGTTTCATATTTGTGAATCAACGGGCTTTGAAACTAAGCACACCTCTTAGATGTCACAGGCTTTTGATAAATGTTCGCTGGATGAACTGTTCGCAAACTGAGTTTGAATAAGGCTGTTAATATTAATTAGGAAGTCAGCAATCAACTGAAAGTTAACAGATTTTTTAAACCTAATGTGTCCTGGATCAAAATCCATTCTTTCTCTTTTGTGTTAGCCCTGAGCATTATACCTCACAATGAAATTGCTCCGTTTTGCTTGGTGTGAAATTATGAACAATTTAAACTGAAATTGTGATTATGAAAAGTGAGAAAGAGTCGAATCGCAATTTTAAAACCACAACGTAAACATGTTCCAGACGAAAGGGAGTCAGCTATGCCAGTTCGGTCCAAAGAGACACAATAAGAATACATAGGCCCTGATTTAAGGGGATCTAGCGCCACATTAGCACTGCCTTATCATCATTTTTTTTAAGCTAAGGTGGCCTTTTCCACTTGCTATATTTACAGAGTGGCGCAATGCATGCATTGCGCCACTTTGTAACACTTTTCAGTACATTATACCTGTACCAAGCATAATGTATGCAAAGGTGGCGTTCCCCTGTTAGAGGGAGCCGGAAAAAGGGCACAAAGAAATCACAGAGATTTCATTGCATCATTTTTTTCTGTACTTTTAAATCCTGTTCAGAGCAGGCATTAAAAGCGAGCACACCATTGTTTACAATGGGTCCCTATGTACTGTTCAGGGTTAGCGCCAACATTTTGGCACTAACCCTGCACAGTACATCAACAGAGTCAGAAATTCTGATGCTATTGCCCCCTACCCTGTGCCATGGTGCACCGTATTTTAAATACCGAGCACACACGGTGGCAGTAGGGGGGCGCAAAGGGCCACAAGAAAAGTGGCACTACATGCAATGTAATGCCACTTTTCATAAATCTGGGCCTTAGTTGCTAGCTTTCCCTGAATAAGAGATGGTAGCAGAATATCTTTTGGGTTTGGCCGCAAGGTGCATCTACAATGGGACACAAACTTATGCTTATCATAAGGTAGTAAGAGGGGGATTTACCAGACTTAAGTTACATCCCGTAACAGCAACATATGAAATGAAACATTTTACGAAACAGAACATATAAAATGTAGTAGAACGCCTGTATGTGTTTCTGCCCACATCTATTAGAACAATGTGCATACTGACAAAGACGGTTGTGGAATAACTAGTAAATGGTATGACCCAGACGAAACCATGGAAGTTACTTCTAATATGCAATGTTTTTAATAGGAAGTTCAGGTTGGAAGCTGTAGTCTAGAGGGACGGTTGGTGTGGGAGGGCTGGCCGTGGTTACTCCTACCTCTTCAGAAGATGGGCCCCTTCTAGTGTTGCGTCCGTGCACTTTAACACACACTTGAACTGGCTGTGCTGCTGCAGGCAATCATGCAAGTTCCCTTGACTTCATGTCGAGATTGCTGAAGTTTACATTGAGTACGGGAGGTATTGTAGAGGGGTTAATAAATTGTCTGAGGGTCACGCCGTAGACAACTTTTACTTTGTATCTCAGGGGTACCTTAAATGAGCGGCGGCTGATGGACATGCCACCCTGTCCAAAGGGCTGCTTCCATTCCTAGAAAGACGACGGCATTCAAAGGAATATTGTAATAGTAAAAATCCTCTGCCAAAAGAAGGGAGCTGAGAAATCAATGTGTGCCAAGCCCCCCGTACCAGGAGGAGTATCATCTTTGTTTAATACAGACTGTTTGTAGAAGCAAGAATTATATTCCACGGCTGTGCGAGTAAAACCAATGCTGCACCTCAGACATTCCATAAACATAATGAGAAGAAGAACACACACTGTGTCAATTCAATGAGCATGTGCACTAGGGTGCCAGCCAATCCACAGTTGTTTTTGCAAAGCCCACACAACTTGGACTAGTATACACAGCAGTAGGAAATATTTTCAAATGGATTTTAGCTTTTATATATTGACTGAGAGGTTTATGTACACCATTCGCTGGGGTGATAGAAATAATGCAAACAGACATGCCCACATCGCAGAGTACTGGTGTAGGACACAAAATACTGTGTTTCAAAAGCAGAGTAGGAAATAAAAATTTATTTATTTTATGTCACACTGGTTAAATGTTTGCATAGTGACTAATGTAAAATGCGTATCGATGGGCAGTCTTCGTCAAAAACTACACAGTGTAGCCAAAATTCAAAGCAAAAGTGTGCTACTGAGTTTCAAATGCATCCCTTTCGAATGTTTCTTATAGTGTATTGGCAATAATTTAAAATGAAACTGAAATTTTAGTGAAAATTTCTGAATGAACCTTGTACGACTCTGAGGCGTCTGTGACAATCTCTTTGGTGCTGTCTTTTTTTTTTATGAATGCCCAGTATGTGCCCTTGAGAAGAGGCCTGCCAGCGATTTCGTCCTTTCTAAAGAGGTATGGGAAATTCAGGGGCATATTTATAATGCGTTTGCGCCGAATTTGCGTAGTTTTTTTCGACGCAAATTCGACGCAAAACTAACTCCATATTTATACTTTGGCGTTAGACGCGTCTAGCGCCAAAGTTCATGGAGTTAGCGTCATTTTTTTGCGTGAACACCTTCCTTGCGTTAATGATATGCAAGGTAGGCGTTCCCGTCTTAAAAAATGACTCCGATGCTATTGCGTCGGATTTATACTCCCGGGCAAAAATGACGCCCGGGAGTGGGCGGGTCTAAAAAACCTGCATTTGCGCCGGATTTTAGCGCCTGGGTCAGGGCAGGCGTTAAGGGACCTGTGGGCTCAGAATGAGCCCAGAGGTGTCCTCCCCTGCCCCCAGGGACACCCCCTGCCACCCTTGCCCACCCCAGGAGGACACCCAAGGCTGGAGGGACCCACCCCAGGGACATTAACCCCTTCGCTGCCAGGCCTTTTCCCCCTCCTGTGCCAGGCCTTTTTTTGCCTATTTGGGGCAGTTCGCACTTAGGCCCTCATAACTTTTTGTCCACATAAGCTAACCAAGCCAAATTTGCGTCCTTTTTTTCCAACATCCTAGGGATTCTAGAGGTACCCAGACTTTGTGGGTTCCCTTGAAGGAGGCCAAGAAATTGGCCAAAATACAGTGAAAATTTCGTTTTTTTTTAAAAAAATTGAAAAAGTGGCTGCAGAAGAAGGCTTGTGGATTTCCCCCTGAAAATGGCATCAACAAAGGGTTTGTAGTGCTAACCTCAGCAGCTTCCTAGCTTTCAGGAACAGGCAGACTTGAATCAGAAAACCCAATTTTTCAACACAATTTTGGCATTTTACTGGGGCATACCCCATTTTTGCAATTTTTTGTGCTTTCAGCCTCCTTCCAGTCAGTGACAGGAATGGGCATGAAACCAATGCTGGATCCAAGAAACCTAACCATTTCTGAAAAGTAGACAAAATTCTGAATTCAGCAAGGGGTCATTTGTGTAGATCCTACAAGGGTTTCCTACAGAAAATAACAGCTGAAAGAGAAAAATAATGAAATTGAGGTGAAAAAAACACCAATTTTTCTCTACGTTTTACTCTGTAACTTTTCCCTGCAATGTCAGATTATGGAAAGCAATATACTGTTACGTCTGCTGGACTCCTCTGGTTGCGGGGATATATAGGGCTTGTAGGTTCATCAAGAACCCGAGGAACCCAGAGCCAATAAATGAGCTGCACCCTACAGTGCGTTTTCATTCTATATCGGGTATACAGCAATTCATTTGCTGAAATATAAAGAGTAAAAAATTGCTATCAAGAAAACCTTTGCATTTCCAAAAAGGGCACAAGATAAGGTGCTGAGGAGCAGTGGTTATTTGCACATCTCTGAATTCCGGGGTGACCATACAAGCATGTGAATTATAGGGAATTTCTCAAATAGATGTCTTTTTTACACACTCTCCTATATTTGGAAGGAAAAAATGTAGAGAAAGACAAGGGGCAATAGCACTTGTTTTGCTAATCTATGTTCCCCCAAGTCTCCCGATAAAAATGATACCTCACTTGTGTGGGTAGGCCTAGCGCCCGCGACAGGAAACGCCCCAAAGCGCAACGTGGACACATCCAAAATTTTGGGAGAAAACAGAGGTGTTTTTTTGCGAAGTGCCTACCTGTAGATTTTGGCCTCTAGCTCAGCCGGCACCTAGGGAAACCTACCAAACCTGTGCATTTCTGAAAACTAGAGACCTAGGGGAATCCAAGGAGGGCTGACTTGCGGGGCTCGGACCAGGTTCTGTTACCCAGAATCCTTTGCAAACCTCAAAATTTGGCTAAAAAAACACATGTCCCTCACATTTCTGTGGCAGAAAGTTCAGGAATCTGAGAGGAGCTACAAATTTCCTTCCACCCAGCGTTCCCCCAAGTCTCCCGATAAAAATGATACCTCACTTGTGTGGGTAGGCCTAGCGCCGGCGACAGGAAACACCCCAAAGCGCAACATGGACACATCCTAAATTTTGGAAAAAAACAGAGGTGTTTTTTGCGAAGTGCCTACCTGTAGATTTTGGCCTCTAGCTCAGCCGGCACCTAGGGAAACCTACCAAACCTGTGCATTTCTGAAAACTAGAGACCTAGGGGAATCCAAGGAGGGCTGACTTGCGGGGCTCGGACCAGGTTCTGTTACCCAGAATCCTTTGCAAACCTCAAAATTTGGCTAAAACAACAAGTTTTCCTCACATTTCGGTGGCAGAAAGTTCTGGAATCTGAGAGGAGCTACAAATTTCCTTCCACCCAGCGTTCCCCCAAGTCTCCCGATAAAAATGATACCTCACTTGCGTGGGTAGGCCTAGCGCCGGCGTCAGGAAACACCCCAAAGCGCAACGTGGACATATCCTAAATTTTGGGAAAAAACAGAGGTGTTTTTTGCGAAGTGCCTACCTGTAGATTTTGGCCTCTAGCTCAGCCGGCACCTAGGGAAACCTACCAAACCTGTGCATTTCTGAAAACTAGAGACCTAGGGGAATCCAAGGAGGGCTGACTTGCGGGGCTCGGACCAGGTTCTGTTACCCAGAATCCTTTGCAAACCTCAAAATTTGGCTAAAAAAACACATGTCCCTCACATTTCTGTGGCAGAAAGTTCTGGAATCTGAGAGGAGCTACAAATTTCCTTCCACCCAGCGTTCCCCCAAGTCTCCCGATAAAAATGATACCTCACTTGCGTGGGTAGGCCTAGCGCCGGCGACAGGAAACACCCCAAAGCGCAACGTGGACACATCCTAAATTTTGGGAAAAAACAGAGGTGTTTTTTGCGAAGTGCCTACCTGTAGATTTTGGCCTCTAGCTCAGCCGGCACCTAGGGAAACCTACCAAACCTGTGCATTTCTGAAAACTAGAGACCTAGGGGAATCCAAGGAGGGCTGACTTGCGGGGCTCGGACCAGGTTCTGTTACCCAAAATCCTTTGCAAACCTCAAAATTTGGCTAAAAAAACACATGTCCCTCACATTTCTGTGGCAGAAAGTTCTGGAATCTGAGAGGAGCTACAAATTTCCTTCCACCCAGCGTTCCCCCAATAAAAATGATACCTCACTTGCGTGGGTAGGCCTAGCGCCGGCGACAGGAAACACCCCAAAGCGCAACGTGGACAGATCCTAAATTTTGGGAAAAAACAGAGGTGTTTTTTGCGAAGTGCCTACCTGTAGATTTTGGCCTCTAGCTCAGCCGGCACCTAGGGAAACCTACCAAACCTGTGCATTTCTGAAAACTAGAGACCTAGGGGAATCCAAGGAGGGCTGACTTGCGGGGCTCGGACCAGGTTCTGTTACCCAGAATCCTTTGCAAACCTCAAAATTTGGCTACAATAACAAGTTTTCCTCACATTTCGGTGACAGAAAGTTCTGGAATCTGAGAGGAGCCACAAATTTCCTTCCACCCAGCGTTCCCCCAAGTCTCCAGATAAAAATGATACCTCACTTGCGTGGGTAGGCCTAGCGCCCGCGACAGGAAATGCCCCAAAACGCAACGTGGACACATCCCATTTTTTGAAAGAAAACAGTGCCTACCTGTGGATTTTGGCCTGTAGCTCACCTGGCACCTAGGGAAACTTACCAAACCTGTGCATTTCTGAAAACTAGAGACCTAGGGGAATCCAAGATGGGGTGACTTGCGGGGCTCGGACCACGTTCTGTTACCCAGAATCCTTTTCAAACCTCAAAATGTGGCTAAAAAAAACACATGTTCCTCACATTTCTGTGGCAGAAAGTTCTGGAATCTGAGAGGAGCCACAAATTTCCTTCCACCCAGCGTTCCCCCAAGTCTCACGATAAAAATGGTACCTCACTTGTGTGGGTGGGCCAGGTGCCTGGAACAGAATAAGGCCCAAAACCTGAAGGGATAGAAGGGATAGTTGGGGGAGCCACGCAAGCCACACCTCCCTGGACTCCTTGGGGTGCCTATTTTAAAAAAAAATCTGGGTTTTGTAGGTTTCCCAACATGACAGCCGCACCCTGGACCAAAAACATAGGTGGGCCCTCGCCCCCCAAACACAGACATTTTTGGAATATATCACTTTGATGTGTGCACAGACGTCCGTGATGTGCCAAACACTAAAATTGTGAAAAGAAACACACTTAGGTTATGTGAAGAAGACCCCTCACCCACCAACCAAGTTGGTGGCATGCTTCATCATCGGGGTCCCACCGGAGGCACCTAGCGTGTCACAGGTGTGCTGCGACGCCTGATTACAGCGGAGCAGGTTTTGTCTTTTTTTACAACACATACTGTTTGGATTTGGCACGAGGGTGAGTGATGGTTCAGTGAATCAAATTTTATTAACAAGAGATTTCACAAAAATGAAATGCACTGCTAATAACTGAAAGGCAAAAAAGTGAACCAATGACTCACAGCTCGTGAGCTGTAAAGCCGCGACAAGGCACCAACCGCTTTACAGGCCATTCACACACCTTTCATACATGACACGCACAAGACCATTCACACCGCCAGCCACGGGCCCAGCACATTACAACACTCACATCGACAGACCGCGCCACTCAAGGGCCCATCACTTACATACGCCCACATGCCTGATACAAGAATCACACCAGCTGATGGGAGTGTGGACTGCCGTTCGGCTGGCACCGCCAGCCAAGCGCCACCCCACGCACACCGCCAGCCAAGCGCCACCCCACGTACACCGCCAGCCAAGCGCCACCCCACGCACACTGCCAGCCAAATGCCACCCCACGCACACCGCCAGCCAAGCGCCACCCCACGCACACCGCCAGCCAAGCGCCACCTCACGCACACCGCCAGCCAAGCGCCACCCCACGCACACCGCAATCACTTTTTTTTATTTATAAACAACAAAGAAACTACTAATTATAAAATAAGCACAAAACTACAAACACAAAAGCTCTAACTAAATACACAACAGATGCCAACCGTGAAACATATGAAAATATAAAACAGACAGCTTACGCTCAAGGTATTTCCCAGAAATTCTTTTGGGTATGGTAACTTCTGTAACAGCCGGGAACACACAGCCCAGGCTTTGAAGGGCATTCAGGGCAGTACATCCGGCTCTCCCTCAGGATTAATCTCCGGGCACATACTCTACATTTCTTTGTGGGCATGTCTTTTTTGGGAGTGGGAGGAATGTGATCTAGAAAGTGCCGATCTTTCAATCTAGCCACATCCTCCACCACTTCTACTCTAGGAACTCTTGCTGGTTCCACCACAATAAGGCTTTCTATCACCGACTCCTGAAATTTAACAAATGTCATCCTTGACGGGTGAACAATCCTTGTATACAATAAAGGCATTAAAAGTTGCCAAATGAAATAAATGTAGGGCCAACTTTTTATACCACACATATGACTTACGAAGAGCAGTGTAAGGTTCTAACCTCTGATCTACTCTATCAACACCACCCATGTGCCTATTGTAGTCCAAAATGCACGCAGGTTTGCGCACTTCCGCAACCTGACCCCAAACAGCCACAGGGGAAGTACTCTCATCATGGATGGTCGATAGCATGTACACATCCCTCCTGTCTGAAAATTTCAGAGCTAGCAGCTCATTATTCCGCAAGGCACTGCACTGTCCCCTCTCAAGTTTTTTACAGACAAGCTCCCTTGGATAGCCTTTCCGGTTAGAACGGATTGTGCCACAAGCAACAGTGTCCACCCTAAACAACTCCTTGAACAACTGCACTCCAGTGTAGAAATTATCTACGTACAAATGGTGACCTTTGTTAAACAGCCGTCTAGCAAGTTCCCACACAATTTTTTCGTTAACTCCAAAAGTGGCCGGACAACCAGGAGGGTCAATACTGGAATCCCTACCAGTGTAGACCCGGAAATTATACACATATCCTTACTGCTTTCTGACAGCAGATACAATTTAATCCCATACCGTGCCCTCTTACTAGGAATGTACTGCTTAAAAACTAAACGCCCCTTGAAAAGGACCAAAGACTCGTCCACACTTATCTCTTTGCCTGGGACATAGACCTCTGAAAACCGATCCACAAAATGATCAAGGACAGGCCTAATCTTAAAAAGGCGGTCACAATCAGGGTGATCTCGTGGCAAGGCTAAAGCATTGTCTACAAAATGCAGCATACGAAGAAGAAGCAAATACCGATTACGTGTCATAGCTGCAGGAAATATAGCAGTTGCCATCAAGGGACTAGTAGACCAATAAGAAGCCAGTGACGGCTTCCTGATCAACCCATCAAAAAGACAAACCTAAAAACCTTTTCATCTCTTCCAGATATGTGGGAACCCAATGAGTTGCTCTAGACTGAGGTTTAAGTCTGGCATCGTTGTCCCGCAAATATTGCTCTGCATACACATTTGTCTGCTCCACAATCTCTTCCAAAAATACATCGTCCATAAACAAGTGAAAGAAATGGACAGGCAGAAAGTTTTCCGTATTAACTCTACACCCTGGGAGACCAGTAAATGCACGTAACTGTGGCTGCTCCATGTTTGGGGAATCCAGGTGTCAGGTCTTCCAATGGGAAACCCTGCAGCCCCAGGCTGCTGCACTCTTGGCACATCAATGTCCTCCTCTAACACAGGCCCTTCATCTGCACTGAGAGTAGCTTCCTCATCAGAAGAATACTCTCGGACAGAAAACTCACTTCCAGAATCTCCTGCTTCCTCCTCTGCCTCAGATGCAGAGTCAGTGTCGTAATCATGGTCTGAAGACGACTCAAAGAGCATGCGAACAACCTGCTGAGCGGTCACTTTGCGGCTAGCCATGATCCTAACAACAAATGGATTGCCAACAACAACTAGCACTAAAATAAGTAATAAACAAAGTGTAGCTTTATCACAAAGAGTTATGTACTACAAAAAACAATACCACACAGTTGCCTGAAATAGCTACTCACCAAGCAACTACTCTGCAATCACCAATGATATCCCACTAAAAAGAAAAAAGAAAAAAGCAATTTAGACATATGACAACACAAACACCACTGTGCTCAAATCTAAGGACAATGTCAAACACACAATACTGCATTTAGTACACCACCTACAAACATGTCAACAATACTCCTTTGGAGTAAATTGCGTTCACTTACCTAAAACATGCAACTATGCAAACCGCAGGACAACTACTGCCAAAACCGCAAAGATCCACAGCAAAGGAAGCAAAAGCGTTGAACTAGAAGAAAAAGAAGAAATAAATTGTTATAATCACAAATACAAATACTTTGCCAGTTGACAAACACCCCACCACCAAGAACTTAGCAGTTGTCCCTGGTACCTAAGTGGATCCTGCCCCCCTCGGGGTAGATGGGCATAAAAGATTTGGCCAATCTGACCCCAAGGGGGGCAGAAATGGGCAACACCTCTGTGCCCCCTTTCAGGTGGCGACCCTTCCCCAAGGGGGAACCCCCAGCACAACACAAAACAAAAAAAATCCCTGCCCTCCTTGGGGGCAGATGGCCCTACAAAATTACAGGCAGAGATGGGCAATACAAATTTTCCCCACCTTAGGGGGGCGACCGTTGCCCAAGGGGTGCCCCCAAACACACACCAAACACAATCCCTGGCACCTAGTGTGCTTCCACCCCCCCCGGGCCAGATCATCCAAAAAATGGCTGGTCTGCCATCGGGGGGGGGGCCGAAACAGAAAAAAAAAAGCTCCCCAGGGGAGCGACCCTTGCCACAGGAGTTGCCCCCAAAATAAACAATAAAAACAAAATCCCTGGTGTCTAGTGGTTTTCGCCCCCCCCCGGGGGCAGATCAGCCCAAAAATCGGCTGATCTGCCCCCGGGGGGGGGGGGGCAAAATACAAATAGAAATTGCCCCCGGGGAGGGGCGACCCTTGCCCAAGGGGTCGCCCCCAAAAACACACATAAACAAAGATATCCCTGGTGTCTAGTGGTTTTCGCCCCCCATCTGGGGGCAGATCCGCTGAAAAAACGGCGGATCTGCCCCCAGGGGGGGGCGAAATACAAATAAAAATTGCCCCCGGGGAGGGGCGACCCTTGCCCAAGGGGTCGCCCCCAAAAACAAACATATAAAAAGATATCCCTGGTGTCTAGTGGTTTTCGCCCCCCCCTGGGGGCAGATCCGCTGAAAAATCGGCGGATCTGCCCCCAGGGGGGGGCGAAATACAAATAAAAATTGCCCCCGGGGGGGGGCGACCCTTGCCCAAGGGGTCGCCCCCAAAAACACACATAAAAAAGGTTATCCCTGGTGTCTAGTGGTTTTCGCCCCCCCCTGGGGGCAGATCCGCCGAAAAAACTGCGGATCTGCCCCCAGGGGGGGGCGAAATACAAATAAAAATTGCCCCCGGGGAGGGGCGACCCTTGCCCAAGGGGTCGCCCCCAAAAACAAACATAAAAAAAATATCCCTGGTGTCTAGTGGTTTTCACCCCCCCCCTGGGGGCAGATCCTGCGAAAAATCGGCGGATCTGCCCCGGGGGGGCAAAATACAAATAAAAATTGCCCCCGGGGGGGGCGACCCTTGCCCAAGGGGTCGCCCCCAAAAACACACATAAAAAAGGTTATCCCTGGTGTCTAGTGGTTTTCGCCCCCCCCCCTGGGGGCAGATCCGCCGAAAAAACGGCCGATCTGCCCCCGGGGGGGGGGCGAAATACAAATAAAAATTGCCCCCGGGGGGGGCGACCCTTGCCCAAGAGGTCGCCCCCAAAAACAAACATATAAAAATATATCCCTGGTGTCTAGTGGTTTTCGCCCCCCCCTGGGGGCAGATCCGCCGAAAAAACGGGCGATCTGCCCCCAGGGGGGGGCGAAATCCAAATAAAAATTGCCCCCGGGGGGGGCGACCCTTGCCCAAGGGGTCGCCCCCAAATTTAGCCACAAAGAAAATCCCTGGTGGCTAGTGGAGATTCCTGCTCCACGATCGCGGGCCCTGCCCGCGATCGTGGAGCAGGAATCTTGAGAAAACAGACACAGGGGGAAAGGAAAGACCCTTTCCTTTCCCGCCGTGTCTGTTTTCTCAACCCCCCCGCCCCCCAAAAACGGAGAGGACTCACCTTTGAGCTCCTGCTCCGAAGACGCGCTGGAAGCAAATGGCTTCCAGCGCGCCGGCAACACTAGATGACGTCAGCGCGCTGCGCGCGTGCTGCGCGCGCGCTGACGTCATCGGATTGCCGTGGGGGGGGGGCGGGGGTGGAAGGGGAAGGTCTTCCCCTTCCATCCCCGCCTGGAGGGGGGAAGGGGGGTGCACGGGGGGGGCGCGCTAGCGCGCCCCCAAGTTCCCCTGTGCCTAGGACGAGATGATCTCGTCCAAGGCACAGGGGAACTGTAGCCTTGGACGAGATCATCTCGTCCAAGGCACAGAAGGAGTTAAGGTAAGTCCAGGTAGGTATTTTTTTTTTTTTTTTTTGTGGCATAGGGGGGCCTGATTTGTGCCCCCCTACATGCCACTATGCCCAATGACCATGCCCAGGGGACAGAAGTCCCCTGGGCATGGCCATTGGGCAAGGGGGCATGACTCCTGTCTTTCCTAAGACAGGAGTCATTTCAATGGGGGATGGGCGTCGTAAAAAAATGGCGCAAATAGGGTTGAGGCGATTTTTTTGCCTCAGCCTGACTTGCACCATTTCTGGACGCCCATACGCCATTTTCCCCCTACGCCGGCGCTGCCTGGTGTACGTCGTTTTTTTTAACGCACACCAGACAGCGCCGGCGGCTAATGCCGGCTAACGTCATTCAATAAATACGGCGCCCGCATGGCGCTTCAGAATGGCGTTAGCCGGCGCTAATTTTTTTGACGCAAAACTGCGTTGGCGCAGTTGTGCGTCAAAAAGTATAAATATGGGCCTCAGATTTGAGTGCAAACAGCTTTTTGCGTCTGAGTTTGAATTCAACACTGAACTTGGTGTCAGGGCTTTTCTCATTAGAATGCGTACAGGGTACAAGGATACACTTTTTAACAAAATATATTTTAAACATGTATAAAGTGCAACACTTAAATCATTAGCAATGTGCCAATATACAATCGATTGAAGAAACAATACTCTAAAACAAAGATGAAAAACAACAAAATTTAGTTTCAGAGGAAATAGCTGTTGGCCATACAGGGAAGGCTGAATCAGCCAGCATGGGGGGAAGGCTTACTTAAAACATCGGTCTTGAGGGATCTGCAAACCAGCAGCAGAGAAGAGGGTATTCTAATAAAGGAAAGGAAAGAGTTACACAGCCCAAGAGAGCCTATAGAAAAAGCCTTAGTGCAGGGATTTGCATGCCTGATTATAATGATATCCTGACACAGAAGAGTTCTGGATCACTCCAAACCCAGAATAAGTGATCAACTTGGTAGTCCAATATGTTTATTTCCCCACCATAAGGGGCCTGTAAGTGATGTAGCAACGTTTGACATGAATCGTATTTTCCCCTATAACTATTTTTCACTGTAACCAGTGACATGGAAAGGGAATTGGTGTGATATGATCACTGTGTGGGTATGAGAGATTAGACAGATAGTGGAGATCATCTTTTAAGAGCTAGTATGAAAAGAATATGGAGACACATCCAGAAGGCTCTTTTGAGGTTGCAAATCGTGCGATTAGCAAACTCACAGAGTTTGTGACCGCAAAAAGGTTCTTAAAATGTCCTGACAATGCATTACTGAATCACAAGAGGTGTTTGTGAGTAATTCCGAATCACAATTAGAAGTGTTGATATTGGATTAACAAATGATGATGCTCACAACAAAACACATTTATACACAAACAGTACGTTTTTATACACAGATGCAGTTGCATGATCTCTGTTAGATTCTCCCTTCATGAACTTTCCATCAACCCCAGCATATAGGTATATGGTCAGGCAAGCCCTGTTCCCAGGCCTAAAGGTTAATGACTGACAGGTCACAGGTGGGGTAACACTTAGCTGACAGCCAAAACACACACGCTTAGATCAGATCCCACAGAGAGGCAGCACTGCTACAAATGTCCCAGGAGATTGGCCCCACTAAAGCACAAACAGCCAGAGTGATGCATGCATTCCCAAATCACCATAAAGGTAGATGTCACATGAAGTTAGTTACACTTAGCCAATCAGGACACAACACACATAGGTGGTCATTCTGACCCTGGCGGTCTTTGACCGCCAGGGCGGAGGACCGCGGGAGCACCGCCGACAGGCCGGCGGTGCTCCAATGGGGATTCCGACCGCGGCGGTAAAGCCGCAGTCGGACCGGCACCACTGGCGGGGTCCCGCCAGTGTACCGCGGCCCCATTGAATCCTCCGCGGCGGCGCAGCTTGCTGCACCGCCGCGGGGATTCCGACCCCCCCTACCGCCATCCAGATCCCGGCGGTTGGACCGCCGAGATCCGGATGGCGGTAGGGGGGGTCGCGGGGCCCCTGGGGGCCCCTGCAGTGCCCATGCCACTGGCATGGGCATTGCAGGGGCCCCCGTAAGAGGGCCCCTACATGTATTTCACTGTCTGCTGCGCAGACAGTGAAATACGCGACGGGTGCAACTGCACCCGTCGCACAGCTTCCACTCCGCCGGCTCGATTCCGAGCCGGCTTCATCGTGGAAGCCTCTTTCCCGCTGGGCTGGCTGGCGGTCTGAAGGCGACCGCCCGCCAGCCCAGCGGGAAAGTCAGAATTACCGCCGCGGTCTTTCGACCGCGGAACGGTAACCTGACGGCGGGACTTTGGCGGGCGGCCTCCGCCGCCCGCCAAGGTCAGAATGAGGGCCATAGTGACTATGTGCCCCTAAGGTCAGATAGCTGGATATATACTCGTAGGCCCTCATAGTGTCCTTGCCAGGTCGAGGCCCACCTGCATTCTCTATCTGGAAATTGTTTCTACGACTTCTTGTCAAATATTCCCATTTTTCACCAGGGAAGGAATGCTTTATGACTTAAGGGTGCCCAGAGGAAAGTAAAAAGCATGTTTCATGGTTTGCCATACGCCTCTTGTCTCTTGTGTATTTAAGGTAAATTCTCATTTAAACAACATTTTAGTGAGCCAGATAGGAAATGACTGGTTCTTCAAACTCAACTGCTACCAAAGGAAGGGGACCCCGCCCAGACAGATCCTCATTTGCTCAAACAAGAAAGGGGAGCAGACACCGCAGTTGATTGAAAGTTCTGCTGAATCTGCAGGGTGGACGGCCATCCTGAAGCCGCCGTTACAAGGGTAAGAGACTACATCACAGCCTTAGCCTTGGCATTTGGCATGTGGCAAACTAGGAAAAAGCATAATCTGCAGACGTCACTTTCTTGATTGTCATCTTCTGGAAGGGTGATTGCTTGGACCACTGGGCATAACACAGATGGTATGCTTGTCCCCTATGTTTAATACAGGGATTTTGGGTTTCTTGCTGCTTGGACTGCTGAGCGTGGCACAGATGGTATGCATAAGGCTCTGGGTGTGACATAGGGCCAACTCTGTTTTTAGAGGTGCTTTTGCTTGCACCACTGGCCGTGATGCAGTCAGTATGCATAGGCTCTGGGTGTGATATAGGCCCCACATCTTGATATTTTTAGGCTATCCTGGTTTTCTCAGTGCCACTGGTTTCTTAACACTGGTAGTATTTGAAATAAGTGAGAGGTGTGCTTCATTTGGACTGCTGGGCATGGCACAGATGCTATGCAGGACCCCTGGTTGTGAAATACGGAAAATTTGGACATTAGGGTATTAGAGCGATTGGGATCCTGGAGAGTAGTCATAGCTGTGTTTTGCCAATAAGGATCTGTGGTCCTTGAAGTAAGTCCATTCTTTCCCAGCATGAATTGTTGCAGTCTTTTCCCCTGAGTTGACATCAACAAGATTATCAAGCTCCCCAGTCTCACAGAGCACAGAGCTTTCCTTGGTCACAGGATAACGTGTGCTGTGAGTGGGCAGGGCTAAGGTATTGCAGGCGGGCCATTCCCATGATTTTCTGGGCCTAGTCAGCATCTCTCCTATCAGTTGAAATGTTGTTGTTTTGATATGATACTGGTAGACCACTGTGACTGTGCTTGTCTTAAATGTTGAATGTTATGTTCTTTGTCAATGTTTAATGCATGAATGAGGATATTGTTGATTCACACAAATTGTTGTTTGATGCCAAAGTAAGGCTTGCCATTTTGTTTCCAGATTGCAGGATGCTGTGAACTAACAATTGCACTTTTCTTAAGATCATGAATCTTTTGCATTTGTTTGCTGTTTGTTTATTTTGATGTATCTGTGCAAAACGTTGGGCACATTTCCCTGTGTTCATATCCTTCCCCAGAAGATTAGATTTAGTAAAACCCTTGTACATATATTTCTCACCATCGGAATGATTCAGTAGTTCCCTTGTACATACTCCCTGTCAACAGAGTAAAAAAATAAGAAATCTATAATAAAAGAAAAGTAGCAACTAGAAAAAAAGCCCTATAAAATAGAATGTTAGAATATGTGCAGTGTAAAAATCCCCTAAAAACGTAAACCTAGCAGAGTAATTATCCCCTTAAAAGACTACCCAAATACAACCATGGATCATCTTTAGCGCACATGCAGAGTAAGTTCCCCATCAAGACCAAAAGGCTCAGCAATCTTTGCCACGAGTTACACACACATACCAAAACACACACGATCTTCTGGCCAAAAGAGGGAACCTTCAATACTGTTATAATTTTACAAACACAAGGACATATGTATAAACAAAATATACAGGGCAAAAGAAAAACAAAAAGGAAGCATTGCTAGAGCCCTGGGTCATTTTGGAAGAAGTCCAGGCTGATAACCTTGACCCACCATCAGCAAACAAGGCCCCTGCACCTCCCCCATACATATGTAGGTATTGAGGTACTCTGCCTGATGCCTGCAATACCCGTGTTAGGATACACAAACCTGCCAGTTGGGGGTTGGGCCCCAACCAAGTAGCAGACCATTAGGTCTAGGCATGAACTACCGACAGGCCAGCAGGCCGCAACACCGCCTGCACTACCCCAGTGCAGAATTAGAGTACCCCAAAACTCAACCCCGTCCATCATGGTCGACAGATCAAGCCTATGCAGCATGGCAAACTCAGACCCTTGCTGGTTCCAGGAAGCGAATGCGGGTGAACGGGAGATTTATAGCAGTCTTGGATAGCGAAACAGCTAGCAAGGGACGAGGTCCCAGTCTTCCAAGATCTGCCTGTGAGGAGTGAGCCTCAGGGCATGTCCAGGTAGCCAGGAAAACCAAAGACATCTAACATGAGAGCAGGTCCCAACTTAGGACAGCAGATATTCCTGGGGGAAGGAGACAATCTAGGTTGGAGTCAGAGGAAAGAAGCAAACTGAGGAGAGAGAGAGAGCTCACACCATGGAAGCCCAGAGAGAGAAGATAGAGTAGCATGCCCTTCACATAAGGGATGCAGAAGTAGGGACAGAGCCCCAGTCATGGAGGAATCCAAGATAGAATCAGTAGGGAAGCTTTTGCCTGGGGTCCGTGCCTTGCCCGAGTACCAGCAACAGAGAGGGGCTTACCAGGAAATTAGGGACCAAAGCAACCTTGTACGGACTCTGCTTAGACACAGGAGGACCAAAATGGCACAACTGCATGCGCATGAGGACAGCAGCAACAATAATGTCTGCATCCCCCCCAAATGTGCAGGATGGGTAAACTGACCCCAAGAGACATAGGCCCTCATTCTGACCCTGGCGGTCGGCGGAGAGACGGCGGTCGGACCGCGAACAGACCGGCGGTATTAAAAATGGCATTCTGACCGCGGCGGTCCCCGCCGCGACCGACCGCCACTTCTCCACTCCGACCGCCACGGCGGTCATGACCGCGGGGCTGGAGTTTGCGCACTCCGGCCCGGCGGTCGTCCCAAGACCGCCAAGGGTATTATGACCCTGCCTACCGCCGCAGTTTCTTGCGGGCGGGAACCGCCGTGCGAACCATGGCGGTAAGCACTATCGGGGCCAGGGAATTCCTTCCCTGGCACTGATAGGGGTCTCCCCCACCCCCCACTACCCACCCGAGTCCTCCCCCCACCCCCTCCACCCCCCTGCCACCCCCCAGAGGTGGTACGAACCCCCTCCCCACCCCCACCCCGACATGCACATACATGCACCCCGACATGCACACACCCCCAACATGCACATATACACACCCCCTACACACACATACACAACGGGGACACATACCCGCACACATACATGCAGACATGCGCACCTGCCGAACAGCACACATTACCCATAGACACAGCAGCACCCCCCGCCCGCATACACGCACTCACACACCCCCTCTACACACTCACACGCACACCCCCATGCACGCCCACATCACACAACACCCCCCCACCCCCTCCCCTCACGGACGGTCAACTTACCTTGTGCGTTGGTCCTCCGGGAGGCGACGGGAGCCATGGGGAGGTGACCGCCAACAGAAGACCGCCAACAGAAGACCGCCACACAGAAATGTGGGTCGTAATTCTGTGGGCGGTGTTCTGCTGGCGTGGCGGTGGAGGTTGACCAGTCTCCACTTTCCCGCCGACCGCCAGTGTGGCTGCTGGCGGTTTTCCGGCGGAACGCTCCCAGCGGTCAGAATGCGCACAGCGGCATACCGCCGCGGTCGGCGGTCTTCACTGCGGCGGTAACTTGGCGGTCTTGCGAAAAGACCGCCAAGGTCAGAATGAGGGCCATAGTAGCTCAGGAGGAAGGTGACATCTTCTCCCAACCCTTTTGCCTCCTGCTAGCCTGATGGACTGAGAGAAGTGGTCAGTACTATAGGTCCTGGCCAGAGGAGTGATCCATCAAACCAGAGGGCATTGTGATTGCCAAAGACTACATATGGCATGAAAGGCGAGATCCCAAGTGGAACTTCCCTCATAAGCATTAGTGTCTGAGGAGATTGGAGCCCTACGTAGAGACATAACCAGTGGAGTTGCCCAAAACAAGGTTATGGCAGTTGTTACAGAAGGGCACTTCAGGGACCATCTATGTGCCGTGAGCTCAGATGGACGAAAAGGGGCTAAAAGCCAAGACGCTGCTGCTGTTGGATAGGGGAGTGGATCTCATGCTTTGAGAAGAATACTGCAGGGATCACCCTAGCAATAGGCGATGTCAAAAGTCTGCTAAGCAGCATTATCGGTAAGCAGACCAACACAGTGTTTGCCCGTGCCTGTATTCCAGGAGTCGTGCGGACCTACTCCTAGCACAATAAGGGCAGCATTTAATTCATACAGGCACCAGATGTATAAGGTCCTGATAATTCCTCACTGTCCAGATGAAGGTGGGTTGATGGTGGAAACCATGAAACCTGGGGAAACCATAGTAGACTTCCTTGACTGGATGAAAGAACAGTGGGAACAGGAGACAAGACAGCCATGAATGGATAGGGGCCCTCATGACATTTTCTTCTACAACACCCTCAAGAAAGGGCTGCCCACTGAAATACAAAGTGGTTTGGGCAGCGTGGTGGGGCTGGACACCAAGCCCTGGCAAGAGATCCAAGTGTATATACTGCACTTCCACAAGAAGAAACAAGAAAAGGATAAGGAGAGGCAGGAACCGGCCCAGAGAGACAATGACAGTTGACACAACATAAGATAACGAAGACTGTCCTCTAGGGTGCCACGTTGCTTGCAGGTGTGAATGGAACACTGCTGCAGGAACTTCGGGGGTTCCAAAATGGTTACAGTGATGGAAACCATGGTGGCTGGCAGCAGCCAAACCCCATTCAATGCTACTATTGACATAGAAAGGGCCATACGGCCAACAGGTGCCAACTAAAGGCACACCACTTGAAGAAGTTAATGAGCTGAGGTCAGGCCCGTAGAACTCCCACCCACAGAATGAGGCCCAGGAACACCTAGCTGCACCTTATACTCAGATGCATGGAAATGAGTCCACTGCCGCACAAATGCAACAGGGTACAGGTAATTGGACCAGAAAATGGCATTAGCAGCCGCAGCCGGAGAGCCATGCCCAACATGGCATGAAGCCACAGCTGCAGCAGGGAAAGTTAGCCGTTTGGGAAAGCAATACTTTCATGCAGACCCAGAATGCACAGTGAGCCTTGGCATCCCTGTAAAAAAGTATACATTCTAACCACATCTTGAAAATTTGCTACAGTAGAACTCAAAATAAAAGACAGACAAGAACAACATTAGGGATTTCAACATTTACTAGTACTTGGGGACATTCAGGGTTGTTGCATGGCTTTCGACTGGGTGTCCTACTACAGTCCGCCATCCTGGGCTGCTGTGTGGTAGTCAATTGGGAATCCTTACCAGAGTTCATCCTTTGGGGTGCCCACCTGAACCTGGGCCCCACTCTGCTGCTGGTCCCCCAGTGAGGGGCTAGCCAGCCACATGCCAGGGGGAGGGCAATCTGACTGAGTGGGATGGTGGGGCTCCCCAGGACCTAAAGCCCACAAACAAATGGGATGGGTCCCTATTGCCAAGTTAAGATGTTCCCATTCTCAGGCCCCAAACCGGGACCAAAATGTCTTTGTCCCATAGTCCTAACAGCAATAGTGCCCTCGGTGGCCCCCTAGACAAATGGGGGGACCGATTTCAGGTCCAAAATGAAGCTGTCCTCTGGTTTGGGGGGCAATGCCTTCCCATGTGTTCGAGGTAGCGTAGGCCACTTAACGCTGAAAGCACACCCATGAGTTCCCAACAGGACACTGCACAGAGCTGAGGCAGTAGAAAGGGGATTCACCAGGACATCCAGACACCCCAGTCCATTACCATAATGAGGGTAAAACTTTGGCAAGTTACCCAGCCTTGATCCAGACTATCCACACTGCAACCTTTTTGCCTGTTCATTTCCCTCTGAGTTCCCCAACAGTAGCTGAGAACTGTAGGGCCAAAAAGATACTGGGGGTCATTACGACCTCTGTGGTCTTTTCGCAAGACCGCCGAGGTACCGCCGTGCTGAAGACCGCCAGTGGTGGCGGTCTTCCGCGCCGCATATTATGACCACTGGCAGCCCGCCATCCTTTTTCGTATGGAAAGGCGCCAGCTGCCATACTGGCGGACGGCGGGAAAGCGGAGGTTGCTCAACCTCCACCGCCACGTCAACAGAACACCGCCCACTGAATCATGTCCCATGATTCGGTGTGGCGGTGTTCTGGTGACGGTGTTCCGGTGGCGGAGCTGCTCCCATGGATCCTGTCCCCTCCCGGAGGATCAACGGACAAGGTAAGTTGATCGTCCGTTAGGGAAGGGGTTGGGGGGTGTTGTGTGTTGTGTGTGTGCATGGGGGTCTGCGTGTGAGAGTTTAGAGGGGTGAATGAGTGAGTGTATGTGTGTGGGGGTGTTTTGTGTATGGGAAATGTGTGTGGGTCGGACAGTGTGCATGTCTGTTTGTATGTGTGCGGGTATGTGTTGTCCGGGTGTATGTGTGCGTGTAGGGGTGTGTATATGTGCATGTTGGGGGTGTGTGCGTGTAGGGGTGTGTATATGTGCATGTTCAGGGTCGGGGTGGGGAGGGGGGTTGTGCCACCTTTGGGGGGTGGCGGTGGGGTGGAGGGTGTGGGGGGAGGATTCATGGGTGGTAGCAGGGGGTGGGGGAGACCCCTATCAGTGCCTGGAAAGGAATTCCCTGGCACTGATAGTGCCTACCGCCATGGATCTCATGGCGGTTCCCAACCACCCGAGATCCATGGCGGTATGCAGGGTCCTGATACCGTTGGCGGTCTAGTGACGACCGCCGGGCTGGAGACCGCAATCTCCAGCCCAGGGGTCTTCACTGCCATGGTGGTCGGAATGGTGAAGTGGCGGCAACCGCCGCGGTCATAATTCCATTTTTCTTTCCGCAGGCCTGTTTGCGGTCTTACCGCCGCTTTACCACCGACCGCCAGGGTTGTAATGACCCCCCATAGTGAGAGATAGAGGGTGGTGCCAAGGAAATGCAGAGCACACATCATCGCTCTGAGCAGGGCACAATGCATGAACATGCCCACCCCCAGCAGGCCTAGAAATGAAGCAGAATGCAAGGACTCAAATGCACTCTTTGGAGGGAGCAGAAATCCCAATATCGAGCTTCACATTGCCACTGAACCAGACTCCGACCCCCACCAGTACACGACAATAAATTTGGAGGTCTGGGGAAATGCCTAAGAGCCAAACAAAGAAGCCCAAAATTATCCTAAAGGGGGTCTCAAGAAAAGGGCTTAGTTAGGACACCTGGAACCACTTGGGAGGATCACAGGGTGCTCCATGTGTGGATAGCAGAGGGATGCACACGTGACCTCAGGGCACATTGTATTCACCTACTAACATTCAGTGCAAGATGCAGCCCCTTTTGCATCCCCCCACATGTGTAGGCTAGAAACACAGCACCAAAGTGCTTGCAATGCCAACATAGCACCAAGTAAAAGTTAAAAACTACTTTTAACTACGAGAATCACCCCATAAAGAATACAGTTCAAACATATACTTGGCTAAGCATGGAGGTGGGGGAATTGAGGGGGGGAGATCCAACATGTGGTAATGAAATATTTAGATAAATAACCTATTTCTTCCACAAACAGGTGTCCCAATTGGGGGCCACCTTCCGGTACCTCACCAAAATTCATGGAAAACACAGAAGTTGTTAAGGATTAATTGGCGACAAACAGAAATGCAATGTTTGTTCTTTCATTAATTGCGACCAAGCATAGCTCTTGCCCAACAGACCTGCAGTCAAGCCGTTAAGTGCACCACCTCTACAGTGGATCATCACCTTCTTAGCAGCTGCACCAGAATTCCCCAGCAGGATCAAGAGCCACAGATTACTCCAAAGAGCTCTTGCATCCAACAGGATTAAGAACCACAACATACTGCAAGGACCTTTTGCAGCCATACCCCAAAAAGGATCCCGACCACACCTTACATCAAAGACTTTCCGACCTGTTTTTCTCAACTAACAAACTCCTTTAACCGAGAAAATGGCTTACACCTCAGTCAGAGTCACCTCAGGATCAACAATGATGCCTAAGTTATGTGTTTTCATGCATTTAGTCCTTCTCTGGTTGCTAGAGATGCTACCACATAAATGTTCAAAAGTACAGTCTGATCAAATGGAGGCTATTCAAAAAATGTCACCATGTCTGCATAGGGACCTCACACATGCCACCTTTAATTATACTGCACCCACCACTACCATCCCACACACACTACAGAGTGCTTTTTTAAACAATACATGGTAACAGTACATGACCACTGTGGGCTCTAAGACATCAGCCGGCTCATGTTTTATCTTCCTGCTGATACTACACGCAACAGGCAAAGATAGATTGTACTTATCCCAAGAGGTAGCCCTTGAAAAAGCAAAATGCCTCCTCTAGCTGTACTTGTGTAGAATTAGGACCAAGGTATAGCTAATAGAGTGGAGCTCCATAGGGTAGCAGTAAATATGACCCTCTATGAGGTAATACTACAGCACTGTACCTTCTTACTGATCCTAGTGACATCCAAACTGAGCTACACAGGATGAGCAGGAAGGGAGTTATAGGGGAGAACACTGTTTGGCCCTTAGAATTTCACAAGAAGAGATTCACGGAGAAAGCAAAACCACCAAACCAGTGCACAAACTTGTTTGCTACTAATCTGCTACTATCTGCGGTCCCAGGATGGCCCTTAGTGTGTCTGGGGCTGTCTGTGTAAATAACAAATGGACTCTAGACATGATGTTTTAGTGTAGGAGCATCCACTTTGTTATGAACATGAAAGAAACAGATCTCATTGGGGAGAGTTAAACGACAGAATAGACACCCCATGTCAGAAGATCTGGTACAATGAGATAGGTAGGTACACATGGATAGAAGGGAAGGGGCTACCCTGAACTGTACGGAAACTCACATTGCATTCCTTATGTTTTAGAGGCAAAGGAACTATTCCGCTGGGCACGAATGAGAATTGTAGCACAATACTGCACATTTCGGACATGCAATGGGGCACATCCATGCTGATGGACTACTATTGGCAATGTGGTGAGTTCGTCCCTGGATGACGTGGCCTCTACTCCCTCATCACCATAGTCACCCCACCCTGGTCATCCCTGGAGAAGATCTATCTGAATTGTACCAACACCCACTGAGGAAGAAAAATATATTGTTGCATCAGGCTCAAAGGAAAAGATTTGCTGATTATTTTGGCTGAGCTCAATGAGACTGTTCACTGACACCCAAGTACCGTCCGGAGGGTCCATACCCTTCTTCACCCTGCACAGACAAAAGCAAATGTCCACTGGTTGCAAATGGCATGGTGGGAAATGCTCAAAATGATGAAAAGTACTGAACTATGCCTTAATGCAATAAAGGAAGAACTAGAGCCATCAGCCTCATGGTGATGCAACATTGCTATGTTTTGGACTTAATTACCACAATGGAGGGTGCATCAAGATTGCTCCTGTACTATCATACCTGGCAATAATATGGACAATGGAACTTGGACACTTGCCATTCAAGTGCTGCATTGACTACAGAAGGACATGCATAAAACGGGAGTTGCCCCTGAGCGGGAGTGGCACACAAACTGGGTCTCCTGGCTCCCTTGGTGGCGGACTGGTTTGTGCACATCATTGCTGCCTGTTTTTGTCATGTTACAGATTTTTTGTGGTTTCCTACAATTGGGGGTTCTCAGCTGTAAAAACGCAGTACCCAAATTGGGCATGGTAAAAGTAGCGAGAGAGGTGGGACCACAAAGTGTTGACACTGTGTCTATCATGAATTATGGACTTGATGGTGTAGTTGAAAATTCAACTAGAGGGGGGAATGTTGAAACCGATTAACCAATGATGATGCACACAACAAGAAGACACCTTTTCTACACAAATGATCCATTTTTTGCACACAGACAAAGTCAAATCACCTCTGTAAGATTCCCCTGTTATGAACTCTCCATCAACTATGACTACTTGTCAACTATTCACATTTTTCACCAGGGAAAGAATGTTTATGGGCTTTATGGCTCCCAGATAAACATATAAATGTGCTTCAGTTTCAATGTACTATGAGAGACAGTCCTCAGACCCCGGTGCTGTAACTCCTTTTCTGGCTGTAATGTTTAAATAAACAAACCATTTCCTGTGTTGCAAGACACCTCTTGTCTCTTATTTGTTAAGGTAAATTCTCATTCAAGCAACAGAAGGGAGTGTGATAGAGCCTCCCCCTCCTAATTTCATTGACAATGGTTTGCAACTACAGTTATAGTTGTATACCATTGAAAAGTTGCTCACATCCAACAGGAGGTGGTAATAATTCGCAAATAAGTACCTGTTTCTGTTGAACAGCTTCCACTTTAGAAATTGTAAGACCTAACAGCCTTAGGGTGGTCATCCCCCAACTTTTTGCTCACTTCCCTCCTCTTTTCTGACACTGTTTTTGGTGGTTTTAGGACTCTGCAGACTTTGCCACTGCTAACCAGTGCTATAGTGCATATGCTCACTCCCTTAAACATGGTAACATTGGCTCATCCCCACTTAGCATATTTGATTTACATATAAGTCCCTAGTAAATTGCACTACATGTACCCTGGGCCTGTAAATTAAATGCTACTAGTGGGCCTGCAGCACTAATTGTGCCATCTACATAAGTAGCCATGTCTGAGGCCTGCCACTGCAAGTTTCACTGCCACTTCGGCTTTGCCAAGCCTTAAGCTCAACTTTTCCTATATATGAGTCACCCCTAAGGTAGGACCTAGGTAACCCATAGGGCAGGGTGCTGTGTAGGAAAAAGGCAGGGCATGTACATATGTGTTTTATATGTCATGGTAGTGAAAAACTCCTAAATTTGTTTTCCACTACTGTGAGGCATGCTCCTTTCATAGGCTAGCATTAGGACTGCCTTCATATACCTTTTGAGTGGTAGATTCTGATCTGACAGGGGTAACCAGGTCATATTTAGTATGGCCAGAATGGTAATGGAAATATTTCCTTATTGGTGAGGTTGGATTTTATATTTCTATTTTAGAAATGCCACTTTTAGAAAGTGAGCATTTCTCTGCACTTAAAACCATGTGTGCCTTACAGTCTGTCTCCAATCAATGTTTGGTCTGTGTTGGTTGACAGCTTCCTTGGGCACTCCACCCAGACAAACAAAGGACACTTAGGGCCTGATTCTAACTTTGGAGGACGGTGTTAAACCGTCCCAAAAGTGGCGGATATACCACCTACCGTATTACGAGTTCCATAGGATATAATGGACTCGTAATATGGTAGGTGGTATATCCGCCACTTTTGGGACGGTTTAACACCGTCCTCCAAAGTTAGAATCAGGCCCTCAGTCACACCGGCATTCATCTGCATATTGAATGGGTCTTCCTGGACTGGAAGGGTGGAAGGCCTGACACTTACATTTCAAAGGCCAGTGGCGTGCCCTCACACAATGGACAGCAAAACGCCCTACTAGGGCCCTGGCAGACAGGGCAGAACTGAAAGGGGAACTTGTGCACTTCAAAACCACTCTTTGAGGTCTCCCCCACTTCAAAGGCATTTTTGGGCATATAAACTGGGTCTCAGACCCCACCAAACCAGACACTTTTGGACCTACACCTGCACCTTGTCACAAGGAACTGCCTGGTTGCCCAAAGGACTCATCTGGACTGCTTTGCTTAGAAGGACTGCTGCCCTGCTCTTGTCATGCTGCCTTGCTGGCCTCTGACTTTGCTAAGAAGGACTCTGTCTTCCCAAAAGTGCTATCCAAGGGCTTCGATTGGGCTTGCCTCTGGTTTTCTGAAGTCTCGGGCCAAAAAGACTTAGGGCCTAATTATAACATTGGCGCCAGAAGGATGGCGGAAATCCGAGCTGTGGCCATGCTGGCAGACAGCGGTAAGGTGGAGCTGCCAGCAGCAGCGCCACACCAGTAGACCACTGCAGACTGTATCATGACACATGATACGGCCTGGCGGTGTTCTGCTGGTGGACGCTGCTGCTGGCAACAGCACCCTGTCCCGTCTCCTGCTGGAAGACAACCTCTGACGGGGGGTGTGTGTGTATGGGTGTGTGTGTATGTCTGTTCATGCATGAATGGGGGGGGTGTTGTGTGTGTGTGAATGTATGGACGTGTGAGTGCGTGTATGTTGTGTTGTGTGTGTGCGTGTGTGCCTGTATGTATGTAAGTGTGTGTGTGGATTTGTGTGTGAATGGATGTCTGCATGCATGAATGTGAGAATGAGTGTGTGAATGCATGTGTGTGTTTGTGTGAATGAAGGTGCATGAATGAAGAGGGGTCTGGAGGGAGAGGGGGTGGAGGAAACCTGGGGAGGGGGCAGTAAAGACCCCTATCAGGGACAGGGAAGGAATTCCCTGTCACTGATAGTGCCTACCGCCATGGTTTTCATGGCATTAAGGAAGCTACAAAAAAACATGATGGTAGGCGAGGTCTGAATCCCACAGGCGGGCTAGTGATGCCCATCGGGCTGGAGACTAGGGTCTCCAGCCCAGCTGCCGTTACTACCGTGGCGGACAGTGTGGTACATTTTCATAATATGGGGAAAAGTACCGCCAGCCTGTTGGCAGTACTTTTCTCCATTTTAGCACCGTCCGCCAGGGTCAAAATGAGGGCCTAAATCTCTTCAGGAAACTCCATGTGCTTCGAGAATTGATACACTGCCTGCCGAAATGAACAACAAGCCTGCAATGCGACTGAGAAATCACCGCACAGCCAACCGGAAGATGCAGCACTGACTTCCTGACAAAAAATTCAATGCGTTGGAAAATTCGACACATTGCCTACTTGATTGACGCAGCGCCCATGCCTTCATCCAGTGCATCAAGGATTTTCCCTGCATTGTCCCTGGGCATCAAAATATCCCTGCAATACAGTAAAGAACCAAGACTGCGTGCCGAAAAGCGATGCAAACCCCTTGCAGCACGCAAAGAAACAATACATCATCTGTGTTGCGCCGGATTGTTTGATACAACACCCTATTTTTCCATGCATCTCCTCCTCTGCTGTCTCCTTGTGTAGTTATTTGTAATGTAATTACTGTGGGTAACAAAGAGTCAACTGTTTATTTATAAGGATTAAGGCTCTTTTAAAACTTTTAAAAGTGATATTTCAACTTGTGCTTATTGGATCTTTGTCATTTTGACCTTATTTTATTCATATAAATATTATCTATTTTTCTAAACCTGTGTAGTTATATGTTTGTGGTGTTTTCACTGTGTTACTGTATGATTTGTTGCATAAATACTTCACACTTTGCCTTCTAAATTAAGCCTGACTGCTCAGTGCCAAGCTATCAGAGGGTGGGCCAAGAGAATTTGGATTTGGTGTGATTTACCCTAACTAGGATTGTGGTCCCTACTTGGACTAGGGAGTATACCTCTGCCAACTAGAGACCCAATTTCTAACAGGAATCATGATGGGCAACTTCAGAAGAAGTAGACAAAGGTCTTGTGGAATACTGCATTCTTCTCCAATGTCTTTCCAAGTGGGAAACACTTTTTATAAGCAGCACCTGTTCATTTAATGAGTACGGATTGCTTTATGAAAACAGACTCCCACTTGTGAATGAAACTACAGGGATGGTGGTATTCTGTCACTTCCAGCAATAATACCCTGTGCTAGTAGCCAAACCGCCACCCACCTAATTATTATTCGTTAGGCCAATCATTCTGTGACCATTCTTCAAGTGGAATTATGTGGTGCTATCTGTTACTACAAAGTGCAAAAATATCAGATCATAAAAAGTTGTTCCACACTTTGTACCAATGAATTGTGACCTGCCTCTAGATACATGAATTTTAATCTTGAAAGCTTTAAGCTTAAATGGTGCACCGGAAGTCAGAAGGAGGTAAAAAAGGCAGAGGATTTTTAATGTGAGGTTTGAAGTTCACAGGCATATTTACAAGCCCCTTCCTCCACCATTACATCACTTTTTGTGATGCAACGGCAGTGCAGACCTTGAAAACATGTCAACTTAAAACATATCTATGAGACCATGCAAAACCACTTTGCATGGTTTTAAATGGCCTCATGGATATGCAATAAGGAAAGGCAGAGCAAATTGCTGCGTTAGATTGCTCTGCGCAAGAGAGGCATTCCATTGACTTTGCAGTAGGTATTCCCATGAAAAACACATGGATTTTGACATCCCTCGACATTTACAAGCCCTTGTAAACCTGGGTATGTGCCAAAACCTTTCGCCTCCCCAGTGTAGGTGGAGTAAGGATCAATATCTTAATTTCTCGTCATTTTTCCATCTTTCTATCTCTGCTGCATTCTGCCTACAATGCAGATACCCTTTCACTGTGTTGCAAGGGTGACTGTGCTGGTACTAGGCTGACAAAATAGAGCCTTTACAGTGGGAAACGATAGGAATGCACAGTGTGCCATAGATACAGTGCAATCCTGCCCTTTCCCATTGACGCAGGGCAGTGCAGCAAGGTGACTTGGTGCACTCTCCTGCACCAAAAAAAACATAAATTTGGGCCTCAGTGAGGAGTCAAGAGTATAAACCAGAGATTTGTTTGAACCAGGGAGCAAATATGTAACTAATGAGGAATGTGCATAAGAGATTAAAAGTAGCTCTGCTTTGAACGAATTGAGCTTCAGAAACTATGATGTCTTCCAATCCTCTGCAATAGCCCAACAGTCTTACAGAAGCTGAATGACAGTAAGAGAGGACAGCGTGTACCTAGAACTGGATACAATTTTCATACTGATGTACAGAGATTCATGTGGTAAGTGCAAGGTACAAACTAAGAATGGCCAGCAGTGAAGGTGAGGTGAGGAGCAAGTCTAGGACACTACCTCAGGCTTATTTGATTAGCATTAATATTTAGTAGGTCCGCTTTGTCAAAATATTAAGTGCCACTATGAGATCTTGTAGATCTCATAGTGATATAAAACAAAAGAAAGAACCCACATACCCAGCTGAGACCTGGGTGAAATGTAGCATCATTATACAATGTCTCACTGGGTAACAATTATAATGATAAATCATGTGACGTATCTAAATTATAAAAAATCAAAGGCACCAAGGGTAAAGTTATGCAGTATATGTTTTCAAAAGATAAAGAAAATGAGCTTGGAGGCAGCATCAAACTTACTTAAACAATGTGTGACAAAGTGCAAGGTGAACACTTAGGCCCATATTTATACTCTGTTTGCGCCGGATTTGCGTCATTTGTTTTTACGCAAATCCAGGGCAAACTTAACTCCATATTTATATTTTGGTGCTAGACATGTCTAGCGCCGAAATATTGGAGTTAATGTCATTTTTTGCCTGTGGGAACCTATCTTGCGTCAATCAAATGCAAGGGAGGTATTCCCGGGCAAAAATGCCTCTAAGGCCCTTGCACCTTATTTATCCTCCTGTGCAAAAATCACGCACAGGAGGAGGAGGGCCTTAAATAATGGTGTTAAGCCTGATTAGCGCCTTTATTTAACGCCTGGGTCTGGGCAGATGTAAGGGGACCTGTAGGCAGATTTCCATGGTCAGAGATCATGGAAATTGCCCACAGGTGTCCTTCCCTGTCGCCAGGAACATCCCCACCCACCCCTACCCACACCAGGAGGTCACCCACACAGGTAAGTCCGGTGAGTATTTATTTTGTGGTCCAAGGGCACTCAGAGACCCTGACTTGGGGCCCCATGCATGGCGCTGGCCCCAATGGCCATGCCCAGGGGCCATTTGTCCCCTGGGCATGGCCATTGGGGTGGTGGCATGGCTCCAGGCTTTACGAAGACAGGATCCATGTCCATGGGGCTTGTGCACCAGAAATTGGCGCTACACTGCTTAAGGGCAATTTTTTTGCCTCTAAACAGCGTAGCACCATAATTTTGCGCACAAGCCCCATTTCCCCTTACTCCTCCCAGGCCCTGTTTGCTAACAAGGCCTTAGCACCAGCTAGCACCATTCCTCAAATACGGAGCCCGGTCGGTGTCTAGAAATGGTGCTAGCCAGCGTTATACTTTTTGCCACAAACCTGCGCTAACGCAGGTTTGCGGCAAAAAGTATAAATCTGGCCTTTAGAGCTCATGGGGTAATAGTGAACAACGCAAGTGAAGCACGTGAACATGGGAAGGAAAAAACAGCATATGAACATTGCATTAATACATATGTAGACATGAATTTGTACTTGATTGCATGTAATTTAACAAAATCATGGTATAAATAGAAAGTCTGTGAATTGGCTGATGTATGTCAACAGCGTTTTGACCTTCGTTACTTTGAGGTGATCATCAGGATAGATAGAACCCATAGGGCCAGATTTACAGGGCACTAGCACCACATTTGCAAGGCGGCTCTAAGCCACATTTTGTGGCTTAGCACCACCTTGTAGATATGGGCCCCTCAGATGAAGTTTTCTGCGTCAGAGGGGCATGCAATGGTTGTTGCAGATGGGAGTGCAATGGGTGTTGACGCTGCCCCAGATTTACAAGAAAGCGTAAATCTGCGGCAGCGTCAGAAACTTACATGACACAACAAGAAGGAATATTTTTATTCCTCCTCGTTTTTGCTTTTTCTATGTGTGCTGTATTCTGCAGCACACATAGAAAGAGCAAAACACCATGAATGAATGTTTATGTGCAGGAAGGTGTTCCTTCCTGCACATAAACAATCATTCAACAAAGTCAATTTGCTACTTCTATCTATGCTGCACTCTGCAGCGCACATAGAAGTGACAAATCACCATTACAGATTGTTTATGTGCAGGAAGGAACACCTTCCTGCACATAAACAATCAATCACCTCAACGCATACACCCTTGAACTATTGTGCAGGAGTGCATGCATTAGAGCTGGCAGGGGGAAACACAGAGGTGCGCCATATTTTAGTAAGTAAGTGACGTAGTGCAGCGCTGCAAATTTTTGTGCAGCACCATGCTGTGCCACTTTTTAGTAAATGTAGCCCTAATTAAAGATTGCTGCCTGTAAGAATTCTGAGGAAGTGCTGAGTACAGCTTGCCAGAAAAGGATTTTCATACTCCCCGTAGAAGGAAATTACTTAAAAGATGCTTCGGGAAGACAACCATGAATAAATGTGCCAGCCGGTCACATCTGCAGGAGGAAATTCAATCAGCTAGTGAGTCTGATGATGTTGGATAGGAGCGTACAGTAGATATGCAGGCTGGTCACTGTAGAAAATTCAGACACCTAGCAGCAATTGCTATGGGACATGATGCACTCAAGTGGTACTCTGGTGTCAATAATCAGCTCAGAGTGCCGACATTCACTTAGGGGGGAACCGGCCCCATAGGTCATGGTTCACTATCAGCACACAAATAGAGAATGAAGCTCCAGGTGCAGATCAGCATGAATGAAGATTCAACATGAGATCCTACAAGCATAACTAATCATAACCCTTCATCATTGACCTCCACAATGTGTCATGCATCGCAAGAGTACCAAAGCTAACAAGCAAAATCAGATTTATAAGGCCTAATACAACTCCAAAACTGTAAGAAGAGAGGTGAATGTTAAGTTGAGTTGCTCCACAGTTCTCATGTCACTTTTTCCAGGAATGATAATTGGGTGCCAATTGCAAAGTTTGGTGGGAGTCAGTGTTGTCCTTTTGAGGAGGGGTAGGATTAGTCTGGATTTCAAGGAATCAGACAAGATGCACATGGCAAAGAAAATGTCACTCAATGGGAACCAGATTTCTATAAACTGAGATGGACTAATGTTTATCAGACTGGATATGAATGAGATCGTAAGAATATGTAAAGAGATTTGTTTTTGCTTGCATAGCCATGCAATCAGCCTAAATTCACTTGTGATCCAATTCCTGTGAGAAACCACATGTGGTTTGGAATTCAGGTTTGGGTTCAAAGCATTCCCCAGACTTAAGGCCCAGACTATAGATCCTCCTCCATGTTTCAGACATTTTCATTGGTGAATATTTTAATGAGAAAAGATTCATTTTTCATATATAATGCGGAACTAGACAGCATAATTATATTTCACCATTCCACCATAGCCTGTGACTGAAGGAAGACATTTAATAGAATCTTGTATCGTTTGGGAGCCAGTGAAGCATTTTGAGTGCCAGTTTGATATTGTAGTGTTTGCCCAAGCTCTGGCACACTCTGTTTTAGAACATTTTGACCATGTCAATGAGTTCTTTTTGGTTTTCTGTGTTAATGACATTGCTGTAGTCTAGGTATGCCATAACCAATAATTTCATGAGCTCTTTAGGATATTTAGTTTGGTAAAAATTGAGACTTGTTTAGAGGAAGGAGAGTTTCATGTTGACTCTATGAGCCCTGCATTGTTGTGGGATATAAAAGAGAGCCCGATATAAAAAATATTCCCCATAGCAGAGTTAAATGGGTGGACCTGGATGCTTGGGGACCAGAAGAGGAGCAGTGAGTTGGGTTTTATGTCTTCCATTACCAGAGTTTGGGTTTGGTTTAATTCATGCAAAGAAGATCGGTTTGATTTAATTGAACATGTGATCCAAAAGTGGAGAGGAGAATAGTGAGTGATATTTGACCATGACCTAATCAGCTTGACCCTCTCCTCTTGAAACTGGCCGTCTTTATTACAATCTAGCTCTGGCCCCAAATATATCTTTCATCTTCACATATTGCCCTTTTTTCTAGCCTTAAACTATCAACATAAATACAACAATAATGATCAGGGCAATATAACAGTTTTACAGAAGATTTAGAGGCATATTTATGAGCGGTTTGCCCCATGCATGCACCACACAAAGTGGTACATGCGTGGCACAAACCACTAAATACCTGATTTAGAGTGTGGCAGGTGGGGTTACTCCATCATAAATGTGGCAGATATCCCATCTGCCATTTAACGATTCCATTTTATCCTATGAAAATTCTAACACAGGGACAGAATATCCAACACATTTGTGACAGAGTAACCCATTCACCAAACTCTATGTTGCCTTACTCTGCACAAGGGACGCAATCCATAGGCAGTATGTGGATGTTTCTATGCAACTCCCATGGTTTGTGATGCACTTCTACAACAAAGATACGCCTCCCAGGAGAGTCATAAAAAAGGAGAAATAGATTTAAATCTCTGCATTTTACCTCATTTTATGTTTTTTGCATTCTGTAGCCCACGTAGAAATAGGAAAAAGTCTCTCAGGGTTGTTTTTGTGCAGGAAGGTATCCTTGCCTGCACAAAAATAATCCTGCATGCGATGGAGCCCTCCTTGCACCATAGTGCAAGGGTGTGTGCATTGCCTCTAGGCTGCAAAAAAGCCACTAGCACAGGGGGAAAGGACAGGAATGAGTCATTTTGGACCAATGCAGTGCATTCCTGCCCTAGCTCTGCTACTCTGCGCCATGAAACCCAGAAATATTGGCCAAAGTTTATATGTCACCTCAAAGAGCAGTTTAGGACTTCATCATTCAGGAATAATTAAAACTTTCCAAGATATCTCAGCCCTTCTATGAACTGTATTTACCTGCTATTAGCTCTAAACCAAAAACTCTATGCATCACCCAGTTCATCAGAGAGGCATACTTAGAAACCATCATATTGACCCATGTCACTATAAAGACATGGGGGAACATGGCGGCTGTAGGTCGGCAGCAATCGCGCTGCTAGAGCAGCCGCGGGCTGCTCAACCCCCCACCAAGTCCGAAGCTAAACGCGAAAGGAAGGAAGGGAGGAGGAGAGGAAAAACGTTATAGGCGGAAATTCCTCCCGGTTACTTATCTGATAACAGCATTCTTTCTCGAAAGTTACAAGACCGCATTCCAGCGCGGATCAAGACGCCGGCAGTGGGATCCACGACAGCGGGAAGAGAAAGTGGTAGAAGCTGGGAGCGCGCTGCTCTCGAGATTCGCTCTGAGGGGGGCGACTGTAGGCAGACCAGGCAGGGGCAGCACAGGTCATTTATGTAGTATGGAAGACAGATCTGGTGAATTACTACCCCATGTAAGAAGGAAGGACTCTCCCTCCCCTTCAACACTCGAGCCCTTGAATCTGCTTGAAAGTGGTATGGAGGACGCAGTGGACACTGTGGATCAGGTACTGGGTGAGGGGGGAGGGCATGTGGAGCCTGTGGACCTTAACAACCTAAGGGAGGGGGGCTCTCCTCACATGTTTTCATGCCAGGGCAGTGGCCTTGAAAGTTCCATAGATACTTTACTGGGTGAAAGGGGGGCTATACTGCCACAACAAAAGAAGAAATCTGAGGGGAGGAGAAAGCAGCCCTCCCCCCTCTCTCAGCAGAGAATAACCCCCTCACTGAGGGCATATTTCAAAGCCAAGAGCTTAGATACCGTCATGGCCAGCTCTAATAAGATCTTATGGTATGAATGTGAGGAGGGGGGAACAAGCTAAAGTGCAGAGGTGTAATTTTTTTGTTTAATCCGGACCCCGTTCAAGCGAGGGGAGTATCCGCCGCCAGTGTTTTAGTACAGAAGCACACTGCTCCGGGCATAGGACACCCTCCTGCAACAAAGAAGTGACACTTCAGAGGGATGGACATCAGACCCCTTGGGCCCCAGCATGATCCTTTACTGGAATCAAATTCTAAAAACACTCAGCCATCAGTGGAATCCCTGCTGCATTCTTTGTCTAAGGAAGTTAGGCAGGGATTTGTGGTATCACAGAATATCCAGAAAGGGATTCAAGATGTCTGTTAAGCATTGGCGGCGAAGATGGATATTCTAACACAGCGAACTCAGATTTTGGAAAACCAAGTGACTCAACTTAATGAAACGGTGGAGAAACATACAAATGATATTGAAGTATTAAAGATAACGGGAAAGCAGAATACTGAGGCCCTCATTCTGACCCTGGCGGTCGGTGATAAAGCGGCGGCCAAGCCGCCAACAGGCCGGCGGTCTAAAATATGCAATTCTGACCCTGGCGGGAACCGCCAACACAGCCCGCCAACTTAACACTCCGACCGCCACAGCGGTACAAACAAACAGCGCGGCGGTTCCCGCCAACAGCCCGGCGGCAGACAAAGTACCGCCCACCCTATTACGACCCACCAATCTGCCACCTTTTCCGGGGCGGGAGCACCGCCGATAAGAACACGGCGGAAACAGACTACGAACGGGAAAACGCTCACCTCTACGCACTCCACGCGAGATTCCGGCAGTATGGAGCCAGAGTTACAGGTCATCCCCGCACTCCTATTCCTCCTCATATACCAGGAGCACGCCCGGCGGCGCGGAAGACATCGGTGAGTACTGCACCTACGACACAGGGGAGGGAAAAGATTACCGGCACACACCCACCCACCCACACCCACTACAACACACACATCAATGCATTCCCACAGATCACTGTCACAACCCACAAACCACCCCCCTCCGAAATAATGCAAAGACCAAAAGAAGAGATCATAAACGGGCAGATATATTTAAATATGTACGCCATTAATCCCAAAAAATAAATAAACTATGTACAAAATATATACAGCTACTAAATGTAGTCCAACCACTGTCCGTGGATCACAGGGGTCCTGTGCAAAGGGGCAAGGCCCAGTCCCACGACAAGAACTCCACGGAGAGAACACTGCAGGGGCATCAGAAAGAAAATAGGACAGGCACCTCAGGGGGAAGGGAAGGGGGGGCACCTCAGCCACTTGAGTACACGACGCCAGATCCACGAGGGGACTCCATGACCACTGGGCCATCCTGGGGAGAGCAAAGCCACAGTCCAAACAGTCCATACAGTGGGTGGCCTGCCCACTGGGCCATCCTGGGGAGAGCAAAGCCACAGTCCATACAGTCCATACAGTGGGTGGCCTGCCCACTGGGCCATCCTGGGGAGAGCAAAGCCACAGTCCATACAGTCCATACAGTGGGTGGCCTGCCCACTGGGCCATCCTGGGGAGAGCAAAGCTACAGTCCATACAGTCCATACAGTGGGTGGCCTGCCCACTGGGCCATCCTGGGGAGAGCAAAGCCACAGTCCATACAGTCCATACAGTGGGTGGCCTGCCCACTGGGCCATCCTGGGGAGAGCAAAGCCACAGTCCAAACAGTCCATACAGTGGGTGGCCTGCCCACTGGGCCATCCTGGGGAGAGCAAAGCCACAGTCCATACAGTCCATACAGTGGGTGGCCTGCCCACTGGGCCATCCTGGGGAGAGCAAAGCCACAGTCCATACAGTCCATACAGTGGGTGGCCTGCCCACTGGGCCATCCTGGGGAGAGCAAAGCCACAGTCCAAACAGTCCATACAGTGGGTGGCCTGCCCACTGGGCCATCCTGGGGAGAGCAAAGCCACAGTCCATACAGTCCATAACAGACCCCACTGCCACTGGAGGAGGCAAGTTGGCCAGAGGACATCCTGCAGCCCTGCCCGAGATAGATCCTGCCCTGCCACGTCTGCCAAAGGGCCAGCGGTTCTTGCCCTGAAGGGCCCAGTTCAGCGGTTCTTGAGACGGCGGGGCCCAGTTCAGCGGTTCTTGCCTTGAAGGGCCCAGTTCAGCGGTTCTTGCCTTGAAGGGCCCAGTTCAGCGGTTCTTGCCTTGAAGGGCCCAGTTCAGCGGTTCTTGAGACGGCGGGGCCCAGTTCAGCGGTTCTTGCCTTGAAGGGCCCAGTTCAGCGGTTCTTGCCTTGAAGGGCCCAGTTCAGCGGTTCTTGAGACGGCGGGGCCCAGTTCAGCGGTTCTTGAGACGGCGGGGCCCAGTTCAGCGGTTCTTGCCTTGAAGGGCCCAGTTCAGCGGTTCTTGAGACGGCGGACGGTCTATGGCCAACTGCTAAATGCCTGGTGGTGCCCTCCTGGGCAGCGGGGATGGTGCTCCTTCACTGCCCACCTGGGCTGTGGGTGGTGGGGCCCTCCTGGCCAGCTGGGCTGGGTCCTCCCTGGGCAGCGGCTATGGGGCTGGTGGGCTCTCCCGGGGCAGCTGTGCCGGTTCCTCCCGGGGCAGCGGCTATGGGGGTTGTGGGCTCCTCCTGGGCAGCAGGCCTGCTGTCTGACCTCTCCAACTTGCTGCCCTTGCCCTCCTTAGTCGTCGGCCTGTGGCCCTTTCCTCCCTTTGGAGCTGTGGCTGGTGACTGTCTCTGGGTGGTGTCCGGGGGGGATGTAGAAGGCGGGCTCCTGCGGCGCCCCTTCCGCCTTCTGCTCCTCTTCCCAGGGGGTGGGCTGGCTGTCCCCTTGCTGCTGGGCGAAGATCCAGACATGCGGGCTGGCGGGCTCCAATACCCCTGCACCCTTGTCAAGGGGGCTGCAGGGCTGGTGGTGGCTGAGGTGCTCTTCTTACCCCGACGAGAAGGAGGGGGGGGCTCAGGGTCAGGAAAGAAGTTAGTAGTGGCGAGGAAGAGCTTCTTGGGACAATGGAGAGTGGTAGGTACAGTGGGAATGGGAGTGGAGGGAGAGGATGTGGTTGTAGGTGAGTCACGTTTGCTGTCTTTGGGTGCAGGTGCAGGAGGGATAGGCTGTCGTGAGGTGGATGGCTGTTGGGTGGGTGGGTGGCTGCGTTTGTGTGGTGTGGAAGAGGGGGTGACAGACACAGTGGGAGAGGACACAGGGGACGTGTAAATGGCAGTGGGGGTGGTGACTGCACGTGTGCGGACTGGAGTGGAGGGTGTGCTGGTGATGGAAACACTGGCTGATGGTGAGGTGAATGGAGGTGTGAGTGTAGACGTCACAGGGAGGGAGGAGGGAGACGAGGAGGTGGGGGTCACAGAGGTGGTAGTGACTGTTGGCATGTCTGCATCGGAATGTTGCGTGTGTGAATGTCTGCGTGATCTGTGGTGCTTATGTTTGGATGAGCTTCTCTTGGGTGTTGAGGTGTGTGCAGGCTGGTCTGATGGTGTGGGTGGGACAGGCAGAGGAACAGGAGACTGGGAGGAGGGAGTTAGTAGAGGCAGGCAGGAGACAGGGACAATGGCTGCCGTCAGTGCTGAGGCCAGAGCCTGGAACGATCGCTGATGGGCAGCCTGACCCGAATGAATGCCCTCCAGGTACGCATTGCTGCGATGAACCTCCCTCTCCACCCCCTGGATGGCATTCAAAAGGGTAGTCTGCCCAACAATGAGCGTTCGGAGGAGGTCAATGACCTCCTCACTGAGGGCAGCGGGGGTAACAGGGGCAGGGCCTGAGGTGCCTGGGGCGAAGGAGATGCCCGGCTTCCTGGCAGAGCGGGCACGGGGCGAACGCGGAGGGGCTGCTGGGAGGGCGGAGATGGTGCGCTGGGTGGCGGCTGTACCTGTAATGGCGGGGGGCACGGATGGTGCCACCCCCGCAAGGGAGCCCCCTTCCGAGGACGTGTCCGTGTCGCTGCAGGCTCCAGTCGTCCCCGTCGTGGAGCTCCCCTCGCCCTCCGTCTCACTGGTCCAGTCTGACTCTGTGGCATGGCCCTCCTGGGCCATGTGAGATGCAGCTCCCTCCTGCCCCGATGCCACTTCTCCTCCGCCTGATGATGCTGATGCACACAAGCACAGAAAGACAAACAAAAAGGGGGGGGGAGAGAGAAATAAAGGGATATTGAGTACATGGATCTCCGGTACAGTTAGCGGACATGACAGACACAGATGCCCCCTGCACTAAGTTGCGCACTTGGGGTACGCTACGCATTCCGTGGAACATGCCCTACACGCCTAGAGTTGACAACTGCACCCATGGATGACACGGCCCAGGGATGGCTGTACTGACAAACTACTGAGGGTGGTGGCTGGGGACACAGGGGCTTACGGGGGTGCCCAGCCTACAGATATCGCCCTGGCCTAGGGGGACCCCCAGCCCTCCTCCCCCACCCAGACACCTCCACTGCGCGACAACAGAGTAGATAATGCTTGTACTCACCCCCTTGTGTCTGCTGTGCTGCCCTCACGCGCCCATCCAAATCAGGGTAGGCCACCGCCAGGATCCGGAACATCAGGGGGCTCAGTTGACGGCAGGCACCCCGCCTACGTTGGGAGGCCATCCCCAGCAGAGACTCGGCGGTCTTCTTGGTCCCGCGGCGGATGTCCTCCCACCTCTTGCGGCAGTGGGTGCCCCGTCGATGGTGGACCCCCAGGACCCGGACTTCCTTGGCGATGGCAAGCCAAATCCCGATCTTCTCATGGGCGCGGACCTATGTGACACGTACAGGGAGGGAGAAATACCACGTTCAAGTTACTCAGCATTTTCCTTTCCAGTGGCCCAACGCCCCCCATCCCCGCCAGGCCCCCCGCCAGGCCCCCGCCATGCCCAACATGCCCCCCATCCCCGCCAGGCCCAACATGCCCCCCATCCCCGTCAGGCCCCCCGCCAGGCCCATCATGCCCCCCATCCCCGCCAGGCCCCCCGCCAGGCCCCCGCCATGCCCAACATGCCCCCCATCCCCGCCAGGCCCCCCGCCAGGCCCAACATGCCCCCCATCCCCGCCAGGCCCCCCGCCAGGCCCAACATGCCCCCCATCCCCGCCAGGCCCCCCGCCATGCCCAACATGCCCCCCATCCCCGCCAGGCCCCCCGCCAGGCCCCCCGCCATGCCCAACATGCCCCCCATCCCCGCCAGGCCCCCCGCCAGGCCCCCCGCCATGCCCAACATGCCCCCCATCCCCGCCAGGCCCCCAAGCCAGCCAGTGGCCCCAAACCCAGATTGAATTAAACTCACTTGTTGGTCTGGAGGACCGTAGAGTAGCGCATACTGGGGGAGGACCCCATCCACAAGTTTCTCCAACTCCTCTCCAGTGAAGGCAGGGGCCCTTTCCCCAGTCGCAGCAGCCATGGTCCCTTCCAGACCGAGGTCACAGCAACACTTGCAGTATAGGTCCTCTCCTGTGAAAGTTCAAGTCGCAAGTGGATAAGTAGATAGAAAATGGCGGTCAAGTCCGCGGCGGTGCGTACCGCGGCGGTGCGTCCCGCCACCGCCGGCGCCCTTCGCCATTGGCTCCTGAAACCCATAGGCTTCAATGTTAACCAATGCGGCTTCGCGCCGCGGTCTTCGCCCGCCGCCCGCCGCGGTGTGCCACGCCAGCGCATTGACCTCACATCCCATTGTCACACTTCACAGGTCAGGCAGCCGCCATTTCCAGGGCCCACATGGCTCAATTTCAACTGCGTCACACAGGCCTAGGCCTTGCATAGCCACTCAGACACGCCATTCACTGCATAGAGAATCGTATACTGTGCTAGCTGTGAGTACGTACCTGTGGGTTGCCTGACTGTGTGCTCCATGTTGTCCTTCCTAGGCACCGTCCGCTGGGTTGGGCGAGGAGACGGATGAATCCTCCCGTGTACCGACCGCTGGTTGACCTGTCGACAATGGAAGAACGCCACATTATCCTGACCTACCGTCTTAACCGTGCCACTATCCATGAACTGTGTGCCCAGCTGGAGCCCGACCTGATGTCCCCCATCCGCCAACCCACAGGGATTCCCCCTCTGGTGCAGGTCATGTCAGTACTACATTTCTTGGCAAGTGGGTCATTTCAGACAACCGTGGGAATTGCTTCCGGGATGTCTCAGCCCATGTTTTCAAAGGTGTTATCCAGAGTGTTGTCTGCCCTGATGAAATCCGTGAGGAACTACATCATTTTCCCTGAGGTGGGCGAATTGGCTACAGTGAAGGGTGATTTCTACGCCCTTGGACATATTCCCAACGTAATTGGTGCCATTGATGGGACCCATGTGGCTTTGGTTCCCCCAAGAGACAGGGAGCAGGTGTACAGGAACAGAAAAAGTTACCATTCAATGAACATCCAGGTGGTGTGTTTGGCTGACCAGTACATCTCGCATGTAAATGCCAAATTCCCAGGGTCAGTGCATGACGCCTACATCCTCAGGAATAGCAGCATCCCTTACGTGATGGAACAGCTACAGAGACACCGTGTATGGCTAGTGGGGGACTCTGGGTACCCCAACCTGTCGTGGCTACTGACCCCAGTAAGGAATCCCCGGACCAGGGCAGAGGAACGGTACAATGAGGCCCATGGGCGTACTAGGAGGGTGATCGAACGCACCTTTGGCCTCCTAAAGGCCAGGTTTCGCTGCCTGCATATGACAGGTGGATCCCTAATGTACTCACCTAAGAAGGTGTGTCATATCATCGTGGCCTGCTGCATGCTTCACAACCTGGCTTTGCGCCGCCAGGTGCCTTTCCTGCAGGAGGATGGTCGAGACGGTGGTGTTGTGGCAGCGGTGGAACCTGAGGAGAGTGACGAGGAGGAAGACGACGGGGCTGAAACAGACAACAGGGACAGAATCATTGAACAGTACTTCCAATAGGACACAGGTAACATTTCAAAGATAATTTAGTAAATGTTAACTACTCTGCAGCATCTCTGCTGCCTGTCTATTTGCCCCAGTGTATGATGACTGAGTTTTGCCTTTTCCCTCCCTATTTCAGATCTGGGGTCCCCACTACGAGTCCTGTGCTTCGTTTCCCCATGGACTACAGCTTTGTGGCAGCTGTTTGTTGACTTCACCATGTACAAGGACATATTTGCACTGTCATGTCAATTACAATCTATTGAAATCACAGCCAGACTCCTGATATTTTGGTGCAAAATAGGTGTTTATTGAAGTGCTCAAAATGGGATGGGTGGTTTCAAGTGGGTGGGGGCTATGGTGAAGGAATGTCCATGGCAGAGTCCAGAGTAACAGTCACACAGGTGCATTGTCCAGAGGCCTGTGGAGAGATGGAGCATGGGCAGTTCGAGGATGGACAGGGTGACAATGTGGGACAGTGGGATGACATCAGGTGGTATCCATTGCTGGCGGGGGTCTTGACATCCTACTCTGTCTTGCGAGATCTCAGGGCCCTCTTGCGGGGTGGTTCTTCTCCTGCAGGAGGTGGGGGTCTGGTGGGCTGCTGCTGTGCGGGGGCCTCCTGTCCACTAGCGCCGGCGGAGGTGGATGGCTGTTCTTGGTCCAGGCTAGTGGCAGGGGCCCTTGGGTGTTGTTCAGTGTCCGCCCTGCTGTTTACGAGGTCCTGCAGCAGCCCTACCATGGTAACCAGGGTGGTGTTGATGGCTCTGATGTCCTCCCTGTACCCCCGATAGTGTTCCTCCTGCAGCACCTGGATCTCCTGGAACCGGGCCAGTACCGTCGCCATCGTCTCCTGGGAGCGGTTGTATGCTCCCATGATGGTGGTGAGGACCTCGTGGAGAGTGGGTTCCCTGGGCCTCTCCTCCCCCCCCTGTCGCACAGCTGCCCGCCGAGTTGCCCTGTTTCCCTGGGCCTCTGCCCCCTGGCCGGTGTGCCCACTACCACTGCCCCCAGGTCCCTGTTGTTGTTGGGGTGGTGGGTTATCCTGGGTGCCCTGTAGTGGTAGACACACCGCAGATTGACGCGCCCTGGAGACAGAGGCATGGGCCCGCTGGGTGGGAGCTGTGCTGGTGTTCCCAGAGGGGTTAGGGTCTATAGTGGCCTGTGCCTGTGTGAGGGGAACCGACTGTCCAGAGGTCCCCGATGGTCCGGGCTGGTCATCGGTGTCCAGATCGACAGAGCTGCTGTCATCGCTGATGGCCTCTTGGGTGGGGGGTGTGGATAATTCTGGCCCCTCCGCCGCGGTGTGTTGACGGTCGGGTCCTGCAGGGGTATAGAGGTATGGTTATAGTTTCAATGTGTGGCATATGGGTGTATCTGTGGGTTCCCGTGTCCCCAAGTGCTGGCATTCGTGTGTGGGGGCTTTGGTGAGGGTGGCTTGTGGGGGGGATGTGTATATGCATTGGGCATGCTTTGGTGATGGGTGTCCATGCTTAGTGGACGCATGCAGGCCTATGTTTTGGGATGTGTGGGTTGTGATGGTGAGACATTGGCGGGGAATAGGTGTGCTGGGGGTGGGGGTGAGGATGGTGGTGGGGGTGAGGATGGTGGTGGGGGTGAGGGTGGGGGTGAGGATGGGGGTGGGGGTGAGGGTGGGGTTCGAGGATGGGGGTGAGGGTTGGGGTCTGATTTGGCATGCAGGTGGGGGGGAAGCAGTATTGAAGCTTCAACTTACCAGTATCCATTCCTCCGCCGACTCCTGCGAGGCCGTCAGGATGCAGGATGTTCAAGACTTCCTCCTCCCATGATGTGAATTGTGGGGGTTGAGGTGGGGGTCCTCCGCCAGTCTTCTGCACGGCGATGTAGTGCCTGGATACCATGGAACGCACCTTCCCCCGTAGGTCGTTCCATCGCTTCCTGATGTCTTCCCGATTTCTGGGGTGCTGTCCCACTGCGTTCACCCTGTCGACAATCCTCTGCCATAGCTCCGTCCTCCGGGCAATGCTGGTGTATTGTATCTGTGTGCCGAACAGCTGGGGCTCTACACGAACGATTTCCTCCACCATAACCCTGAGTTCTTCGTCTGTGAAGCGGGGTTGTCTTTGGGGTGCCATGGGGTGGTGTGTATGATGTGTGGGGTGGAGTATGTGTATTTAAGTGAGTTGAGTGTGGTGGTGTGTGTTGTTTTGTGTGTGGATAGTGTGTGGGTGATGGTGTTGAGTGGCTGTGGCTGTTATGTTTTGGATGCTGGTGTCTCGCTCTTGTCTTCTTTACGAATTTTTAAGCGTAGGGGTTTGTGGGTGATGTGGGTGGGTGTTTTATATTGTATTGTGTGTGTGGGAGTGGTGTGTGTATGTGTATCAGGTGTGTGGGATTCAAATCGTCCAATGTGGGTGAGTTTTGTTCGTTTGTGTGTATTCTGACCGCGCCGGTGTGTCCCGCCAATGGAATACCGCGTTTGAATGACCGCCGCGTGGATTCGTGGGTCGTAATGGCATGGGCGTATTTCTGTTGGCGTGGCGGTGGAGGTTTGGTCACCTCCACCTTTCCGCCGACCGCTGGTCTGGCGGTCTGTTGTGGCGGTCGGATTTTCGGAGGTTTGCCTTCTGCGGGTCAGAATGACCGTGGCGGGTTTCCGCGACCGCGGCGGGATTATGGAGGATTTCTGACCGGCGGTAGGCGCCTTTTACCGCCGAGGTCAGAATGACCACCTGAGTGTCTTGAAGTGTTAGAAAATAACGCCAGGAGGAATAATATTAAAATAATGAATGTCCCGGAGGGAGTCAAGGGGGACAGTATTAAAATGTTTGTGGTAGGTCTTCTGAGTCAAGGTGGAGTGTGGGAACTGCTTGAGGACTTGCTATCCCAATATATACAAAGGGCCCACAGGGACCCTTTTCGGAAATCACTAAATGCCACTAAGCCAAGAAGGATGCTGGTGAATTTTCTCACCTATTCTATTAAGGAAAAGATCCTCTCTAGGGCGTTGAAAACCAGAACTTTGAATGCGAATGGAGATTTTTTAAAGTAAGATCCAATTTATTGCGGATGACCTCCAACCGACAATGGGAACTTGGCAAGAGGTTGGAAGAGTTTAGGAAACTGGGGGCCATGGCCTAGTTAAAATTTCCAGCGACTTTGAGAGTGATGAGAGAAAATCGGATGTATAACATATGGGATCCCCATGAAGCAGACTCTCTCCTTGAGAAATTTAAGAATAACTAAACCACGATGAGATATTCCTTCCTTCCTTTTTTTTTTTTTTTTTTTTTGGTGGGGGTCTAGCAGCGCCAAAAGGCTGGATAGCCAAAAAAATGGGGGTGTTCCCCAGGGAGGTGAGAAGGATGGTACGGGGGAGGGAGTTGGGAAGGTGAGAGGCAGGGGTTTGACAGGGGTGGGGTGGATTAGGCACGGGGAAAAATTTCCTCATCATAAAATGGTTCGACCCATTGTATTGTTTATTAGAATGTTCACTACCTCTGAAAAAGTATATAAGAAGAATGCCTATAGGTAATCTCCAGATTCTTTCATGGAATGTGAATGGACTGAGAATAAAAGAGAGGAGAAGTTGTCTTGCAGAATATCAAGGATTCCCCAGCACAAATCATAATGATTCAGGAGCCTCACTTGACATCTGTAGAAGTATATGAGATACTTAAGCCCCAGGTTTGGGCTAGTCAAGTGACTTGTTCTAATAACACATTGCATTCGATGGTAGTAGTAATCCTGGTCAAGAGAGCCGCCAAAGCCCTGATCATGTCCACTAAATCAGACACTAAAGGTAGATGGGTTGTGGTGGATGTTAAAATCAATCAGGCCATTTATACTTTGGAATCCTATTATGGTCCCAATGTGGACGATACAACCTCCCTACAGGAAATATGTAATGCACTCCTGACAATCCAGTACCCAATTATAATAGCAGGTGATTTTAATGTGGTCTTAAACTATGTGTTGGATAAATCTTCTGGTAGTAAGGCCTGTGGATCTCGAAAATCTTTGGTGTATATTAAAGTGATGATGGAGCAGTATGTTTTGGTTGACATTTGGAGAGAGTTGCACGGTCGTTCGCGTAGCTTTACCTTCCATAATAAAATATTTAGGCATCATTCCAGGATAGATTATTTCCTACTAGCCAAGATTCTAAGGGCATCTGTGGTGGACGTACAGCATATCCCCGCCCATCTATCTGATCCTGCCACAGTCATGTTGACTCTGAAGGAAGATGGCCCACAACCAGTAAAGAGGTGGACGCTAGATCGTTCCCTATTAGCTAATATGTAGGTGGTGGAATGTTTATCAAGGGAAACTAGATGGTTTTTTGAAGATAATTCGAACTCGGCAGCACTTCATGTGGTTTGGGATGCATTTAAAGCTTTTATTAGGGGGGTTCTGATTTCCATCTCCAGCCGGAGAAATAGGGAGTACAGGTCAGGCATTCAGGATATTGAGAATGAATTGAAGAGCTTAGAGAAAAAACTGGTTGAAGCTCATTTGGGTGGGAGAGAGGAAGATTTGACCATGTTAGAATTGGTGACTAAGCGAGCAGCACTCTCATCATTAATAGAGACGCGAGTAAGAGAAAAATGGGAGACAAGCAAATTCGCAAACTTTGAGTATGGGGAATGTGCGGGGAAGTTATTGGCGTGGAAAACTAAGTCTGATCTTGTTAGAAACCAAATTTCAGAGCTAAAGGACCCTGGTACAGGGACGGTTGTAACAGACCCCTTAGCAATTCAAAGAGAATTTCAGAGTTTTTTTTAATCCTTATATAAAGAAGATTTACCAGACGCTGTGGGAGACAAGATGCCAAAGGTAGAAGAATTGATGTTAGGGAGACTTGATGAAGAAGGGGTGTCTTTTTTGGAGGAGGAATTGTTGGAGGCAGAAATAGTACAGGCTATCGCCAAAGCAAAAAAAGGGAAGGCAGCAGGCCCGGATGGCTTGCCTGTGGAATTTTATGTAAAATCAAGTAGTGTTTTATCCCCTCTACTCAAAGAGCTTTTTAATGCAATTTGGAGGGGGGAGTCTCAACCACCAGGTTCCTGGAATGAAGCAATAATAACTGTTATATTCAAACCCGGGAAAGATGTTTTGTTTTGTGAATCATATCGGCCAATTTCCCTATTGAATAATGACTATAAAATATTCACAAGCATACTTGCTAGCAGATTAGGGGAGGGCATTGCACCTCTGATTCATGTAGATCAAAAGGGTTTTTTAAAGAATAGGCATATGTATCAATTATCCCATCAATTAATTGGGGCACTTGTCATGGTGTTAGTAGAGCCGCTTGCCTGTATGATTACAAAGGACGTTCTAATAAAACCTTTTATGTATATGGGGTGGGAGAAAAAGGTATCTTTGTATGCAGATGACATTATCATTTACACCACAGACCTCCCTGCGGCGTTAGATAGAGTGGAAGGGATTACACAACATTTTGCCCAGATATCAGGGTATCAAATCAATGGGCCTGATTACAACTTTGGAGGACGGTGATAATCCGTCCCAAATGTGACGGATATCCTGCCCACCGTATTACGAGTTCCATAGGATATAATGGACTCGTAATACGGTAGGTGGTATATCCGTCACATTTGGGACGGATTAACACCGTCCTCCAAAGTTGTAATCAGGCCCAGTATGTCAAAGACGGAAATCATGACATGGAATATGAATATTCACCATAAGCTGACGAAGGAAGAGATAAGATACCTTGGAGTTAAGATACCACAAGACTTGGAGAAAACATCGTTGGTAAACCTTAAACATTTGATGCATCAGATAGATAAATTGTTATTAAGTTCGATACATCTTCCTTTAACCCTATGCGGGAGGGCGAATTTAGTTAAAATGTTTATTCTCCTGAAGCTCACTTTTCTCTTCAATATGATCCCGTTGGAATTTGCAGAAAAACTAATACAGGACATACAATCAAAGATAGATAGTTTTATTTGGGCCCAGAAGGGAATTAGGATTGCTAGGAAGAAGCTATGTAGAAGTTATTTTAAGGGAGGAATTGCCCTCCCGGATGTTCAGTTATATGTATGGGCATTTCAGTTAAAGAATGTTAAAGATTTATTAGTAGCAGAGGGGCTATCCCCACAAAAGAAGGCTATGCTCAGTGGTGAAGGGGAGCGTAACTTCTTGTATAAATTCGGTCACCCAAGGTTTTACAAAAAAGTACGACTGAAATCATTAAAGGCGGCGGCCTCTTTGTGGGCAAGAATCAGGAAAGTCACTAATTTATCTTATTATAGTACTTGCGCTCCCGTTTGGGACTCCCCCGGAACACCGGATTGTTTGCAAGATGCCTTGGCTCGCCCTTTGAAGGAGGCAGGCATTAGGCAATGGGGACAAATACTACAGAAGGGCGGGGATTGAAACCTTGGGGAACATTTGTTACTACCCATTGTTTGATGTCTAGGTTCAAATACTATCAATTACAGGCATGGGTAAGATCAATAAGGACAGTGGAAAAGGAGACCAATGAGTTAGTGGAGTTGTTACATAAGAATCAACCATCTAAGAAGGAAGCCGCTACCTATTACAGAATACTCTTGGATTGTTTGGAGAACTCAGATGAGGAACAGAATTTCCCAAGCTCCTTATGGTCCGTATGGGAGAAGGTGGCTAGTAAGGAGGAGATCAATACATTATGGGTAGGTTCATGGCAACGTCTCTATAGAGTGGTCAATGCTGCAGCTCTTAGAAATAACCATCTATTTGTTTTACACAGACCATATTATACTCCGAAGAAGTTAAACAGATTCAACAAAAATGTCCATGCAGCCTGTAATAAGTGTTGGTTAGTAGGGGCAGACGATATGCATATGTTGATGTTATGTTCTCGGATTTCGAATTTTTGGAAGGATGTGTTTGAGACTTTGGCCCTCATTCCGACCCTGGCGGTCATAGACCGCCAGGGTCGCGAATGACGGAAGCACCGCCAACAGGCTGGCGGTGCTTCATTCGTCATTCTGACCGCGGCTGTACAGCCGCGGTCGCCCAGCCGGGTCCGGCGGTTTCCCGCCGGATTTCCCCCGGCTGGGAGAATCCTCCAGGGTAGCGCTGCCCTGGGGATTCCGACCCCCTTCCCGCCAGCCTGTTTCTGGCAGTTTACACCGCCAGGAAGAGGCTGGCGGGAACGGGTGTCCTGGGGCCCCTGGGGGCCCCTGCACTGCCCATGCCACCGGCATGGGCAGTGCAGGGGCCCCTTAACAGGGCCCCAGCCTGCTTTTCACTGTCTGCCTAGCAGACAGTGAAAAGCGCGACGGGTGCAACTGCACCCGTCGCACACCTGCAACACTGCCGGCTCCATTCGGAGCTGGCTTCAGTGTTGCAGGCCGCCTTCCCGCTGGGCTGGCTGGCGCTAACAATGTTAGCGCCCGCCGGCCCAGCGGGAATGTCGGAATGGCCCCAGCGGTCTTTTGACCGCGGAGCGGCCAAATGGCAGTTCCCGCCAGGCGGGCGGCGACTGCCGCCCGCCGTGGTCAGAATGACCCCCTTTATCTTTTGTGATACAGGTCCCACTGGTGGTCTCCCCAGCTTTAGTTTTATTCTGCAGCACTTTAGAATTGATAAACCTCTCAAGCGCCCATAGGAATCTGTTATTTTATTTAATACTTTTGGCAAGACAGGAGGTTTGTAGACATTAGATTTCTCCCACCCCCCCCCACCTATTGGGAAAGGATGGATGCTGTAATGAAAATCTGTCAATTAGATCTTTGCAGAACTGGAGCCAATGATGTTAAGAAGTTATGGCAACCCTGGGTGAATTGGTTTTCTCCAAATACTAACACTAAAACTAATTCTTGAGTATATTGTCCAATGATTATTTTATTTTCAAGGTACTGGTGGCATATAGCTACTTCTACCCTTCTGCTATATGTCTTCCGGATACGGCTGGCCCGTTACATGTCCAAAAGGCATTTGAATATATATTGGGTCTGGTCATAATGGAAGTATTATAAGAAATATGAGGACAAAAAAAAAAAAAAGAATCATATTGGGAAGTAAAAGGAACATATGTTTAAGTCATCCTATGGAAAAAATACCTGTGTCCTATTGCCAGGTCAGCAGAACAACAGGGACATGTAGACATGTAAGCCCATATTTATACTTTTTGACGCAAAACTGCACAAATGCACACTTTACACATTGCTTCTAAGTTAGGCCTGACTACTCTGTGCCAAGTTACAAGAGGGTGAGCATAGGTTGATGTAGGATTTGCTGGTGCCTTACCCTGGCTATGGTTGTGGTTGCTTTTCTAAGGCAGGAGTCATGTGGCATGGTAGGTTTAGCGCCATAAAATGATGCTAATCTGGTTAGAGTCATTTTTTTTTTTTACTCTAACCTGCTTAAGTTTTTTTTTGCTGCAAAACTCCCTTCTTCTATACCTCTAGCCCCACCCAACTAAAGTCATTTGTGTTGACACTAGCTTACCCTTTGCACCAGCTTACACCATTCCATAAATAGTGCAAGCCGGGGCTAAACCTTTTTAGTGCAAAACTGTGTTAGTGCAGTTTTGCATCTAAAAGTATAAATCAGGGCCAATGAGCCCTCACACCCCAGGAAAAAAAACTCTGAGGTGAGGGGGTCATTTGGAACTTGGTCTCTGAAAAACTAAAATATTAAAAAAAATTAGAGGACATCAAAGCCAATGATGACCATCCACCAAATGTTTTGCACATTTCCTTTGCTTTACAGATTTAACAAACCTTTTTAATTTTGATCCTTCGCATCCTTCTTTATTCTGATAAATTCCACTCCTAGATTTCTCCCATTATTGACAGCTATCATTGGCTCTTGCTTATACACTCATATTCAGTTAGTGTCCTATTCTTTTTCGGGTCTAATAGCTTCTGTGTAGCCAGATAGTTAACTGACCAGAAATAGGCACCCCTGTGTTTTGAAAATAAAAAAACACATTAGAAATTATTCAATACCTGGCCCTCAGATGGTGGGACAGCTAGGAATATAGAACGTTCCCCAGGTTTACCATATTCACAAAGATTTGTTGAATTTTTGATTTTTCAATCTTTAAGAACAATGTACACTCCATTAGGTTTGAAAATTCAGAAGTTTGGGCTCACATGGAAAGTTAAATGAACATGAAATTACATTTGCAATGTCTGAGATACAGTTTTTATAGCCTCTTACATACATATAAAAAGTGTTTTGTCCATATTTATGCTTGAGGATGAGCTTCAAAATCTGTCTCACCCATTTTCATCATGGTATATGATATATTCTTCGGGATGAAAATTTAAGTTGATTTCCAGGTTTAAGAGAAATTGAATTATGGCAAAAAAAGAATGAAAGTGAGAACATTCAGATACGTTGGATAAGGAAAACTAAGTGATTAGTTCTGATTTATGGGCAACGGTGTTGGTCCTAAACATCAAAACATCAATAGCTTTAAAAATATATCAACTACACTACCCTGAACATCCTGATCTGGTAGACATGGTAAATGTCTACCTCACGCCATCAAGCTTCCCCATTGTACCCACTCCTGTCCTGCTGCAGCCATTGGGCATCTCTGGGAGAAGGAAGGATCTTGGAAAGAAAGAAAGATACAGAAGACTACTCAATTATCTTGGTTTGACAGCTGAGGTCTCACTAGCTTATTTTATTTTTCAACAGACAAGGACAACATAAAATATTCACTAATCATAGTTGAAGTCCAGGAATCATCAGGAGCATGACCAGTATTACAGTTTGAAACATTCGCCCTAATCACCCAGATAATTACTGAGTATTCTGGCAGCCAACCCACCCACCAAGGTACAGTAATAGATACAAGGGGTAATAATTCCAAGGCATTGAATACATCCCAGAAGGACTCCCACGGTTATGCAGCAGTACTGCAATATTGCAAGTTTCCATTAGCCACAATAAATATAAGGCATTGTAGTCCCAGTAGTTACCAGAGGGCTGTCTTCTTCCAGCCATCCTCTTGCACCTCCACCGCTTGCCTGGCTCAGTAAGTCCTGAGAGGGCCCCAATTATCTTTTGCCCGTGAGGTCACTGGAAGCATTAATGTATAGGTCTCAATAAAAGCATTGCAAAATGTTAAAACTCCAAGGCACTGATTAATGTTGGGCACATCATAGCCTCGCCCATCCAAAGCCACTCTGCTCTTAGCTAGTAGGAGCAACAGTGTTGTGACATTGTGCCACATAGTAGTAAAGTTCAATGTCAGTGACCTTGAAGCCACCTCGGTCGGTCGTATGAAAGTGCATGAGATGTGATGCCTCCAGTTGTGTGTGCTACAGGTTATTATCATTGCTCACCTGTGACAATAAAATATTAGCTAAAGTGATTGTGAATAGATTACTGCTACTGCTTGAGAAAATGGTTTCCCCGGTGCAACCAGGAACTCTGCCCCTCATATCCAACAATCGGTAACTGTGGAGAATCTTTGGGGCTCCTGAGTCTGTTGCAGAATTTAGCTGCCTCATCTACCACTGAAAATAGATAGGATTTCCCCTCCAAATCCAGTCACGGCAAGCAAAAGAGGCGGGGCAGCACACAGGGGGAGCTAAATAAAAATTAAATAAAAAAGAATTACAAATTAAAACACTTACCTCCTCGTTGCCACCGTGCCTCTCCCCTGTCCCGTGTAGCTCCAGGCTGCAGGCACAGGCTTCCAGCCTTCCTGCGGCCAATCCTGGCCCTGCACAAAGTAGCATCAGGATTGCCTGGGAGCACCCAGCCCGGGCGCTCCCAGGAAAGACTGGGAACCTGTGCAGGCTCTGTCCAGCCCAGCAACTATGTTGCTGGGCTGGAGAAAACCTATGTGCATTTGTGTTTGGCCGGCCCGAGACGGCTGGCCAAACACATATGCGCTTTGAGAGGCAGTGCTGTGCAATCCCCCTCACTGCTCGTCACCCCCGTGGCACCACCCCTTTTACCAACAAACAATAAGAAACACAGTTTATTAACTTTTTTGGGTAAAAGGTTTGCAGCTGCTGCTGTCGGTGGGGGTGGGGGGTCTGTCCCTGTCCAGATCAATTTTCATTCTCATCAACTCTTCAACTAGCTACTTCATTCTTCTATAGAGTGTCTTTCTGAGAGAAAGAACTGATTACTATATGGTAAAGATTTACAACTTCAAGGCTTACCACAGATATCCCTCTGTAGGGGTTACCCCAATGCATGATCAGTGTCTAACCATTCTGCTCTTGTTGTGCAATAAAATTGTTTCTCCAGAAATTTGATGGCCCACCGACCGCTGTTACTCAACACTAGAATCTGATATTCAGTATAAATGTCTCTGCTGAAATTTGGTGTCCTATAGCAGTTGCTCCCCAGTGGATGGCTGTCATGTGCAACCAAACAGTAAGAGTTTTCAGACGTTGTATCTGTTCACACTGGTCACATGCCCACTACTGTTGTTGTAATACCGAGACTGCCTCCAAGAATCTGCTCTCTATCTGAGAGAGGTCCTAGGGGTGTGAGTGGAGGTCAGTGGAAAATAAATTATTTATCTAGTTGGTAACAAGACCTGCATCAGAGCAGTAGCAATCAGCCCTCGTGTAGGGAGCTCAAGGTTATTGTTGTGCCTCGGAAAGGTAGTGAGAGTTCAATCTGAGATGAAGATTTAATTCAGGCCCACCCCAGTGACACTCTTTTTGGTTCGGAAGGGAACTCGAGGTCCAGTTCAGGCTTTTTTTCTCCAGCCAACTTAAGGAAGCGTTCCATTCCACTACCAGTTCAAGAGGATAGTGGGAAATGTCATCAACAGGCGTTGTATTGATGGCTGTGGATCATAAAATGAACACCATTTCCTTTCGCACACAGTACCATTTCATTTATATTCCAAAATGAATACGTACCCATCGAACCTCTCCAAGGATTAGACGTAAGGGACAACACTTATGTTTTCCTGCCCGAAATGACTTACCTAAATACCAACCCGAAGGACTTCGACTGGAGTTCTCTGACCATCATTGCCTGAACGATGCCAGTCGGCCACATACAGCGCCAAGTGAATGTGCGAAGTGGCTGGTCTTTATCAAAATATCTAATATAGAACACGACTCAAGTTAAGTACTCATCACTTATTGCACACTGTTAACAATAGCTCACATTTCTGATAATGTATTTCGAGATTCGATATGTGATTCTATTGAGACGTATCAATTTCGAGTATTTTATTTATACTCTTCAAGCAGGCCTTTTTGGACACAAGCAGCCTTCTTGCAAAAAAACATTGGGCAAGCACATTGGTATGCAGCACGGTTTGGCGTGAAGCAAGCCATAATAGAATCCTCTTTTTTTATTTAAAGATCTGACTACATTGGCTGTAGAAATACACACGATCACCATTATCTGTGCCAAGGATAGCACTATCTTTTTTTGTAATGATTGAGAAAAATGTGGTTAGGAGCCTTAATGATAAAAAATAAAGCTTTGGGAAAATGTAAGTAAAATGTTGTACCATTCTGAGTGAAACATTGTAGCGATTTATCACGCATGGAATGATGTAAATTATTATATCAACGTGTATTATGCTTTTAATCTTAATTCTTGTTTCACGTGTTAGTGGCTGGGGCACATTCTTTCTCATTTTACAAGCGTTTGCATTTCTACCTGCTGCACAATTGTGTCATCAAAGTATTGGGGATCACATGAAATAAAAGATGTTGCAGTCAAGAATGCGAAATACCGACTCTGTAGATTAGATGGTTGGCGATGAGCAACACGTTCAATACTAAAACGTGACATACTCCAGTGGTGCCTATCTGGAAAGGATTTCTCCCAAATTGTTAAAGGATTACAACATTATTTCCGGGATGAAGGTACAGGTGAAAGCTATGGCATTACCTCTCGGGGAAGTAGCGAAAATTGATATGAGACTTATAGAAAAAAAGTACATTGGCATTGTAATATACTTTTGCAGTTTCCTCGACGATGCCTCTAATTCAATGCACAGGGTGTACATTGTCACGTTTTGTTTTGTCTTGTCTATACCTGCACATTGACAAGGGTCTTATCATGCGCTGTTTTAGCATTAATAATGGGCGCTAACTCCTATGAATGATCGACGTGACAGTCTATGAATCACTTGATATTGAATCATGTATGCCCTAATCTCATTATATAGCAGACACTGCGCTACATGCTCGGTATGGGTGAAGCTATGGGACGGGAAAAACATATTCACAGAATTTTTGGGGGACTTTGTAAATATTGTAAGGTTACGTTTTTTAAATGAATTGTATTTAATTACTGAAGTATGAGATTGTGTTTTAAATAGTGTTTAATCAATTTTAAAGTGCACGCCCCTAACATGATGCAGTATTTTGTTTAGGTTCATGAACCTGGTGCAGTTATTTTGCTAGCGCATGGAAGTACCCTTTCACTTCACAAAGGCTACTGCGTAGCTGAAACACGTCCTGCTATTTTTTATGCCAAGAAACTTGGTGCAAGGGATTGGTGTGCCGCTTTCATCCTTTCTGCAAGTTTTCGCGAATTGTTTGGATTTGAGATATAAACTACATACCCATACACGTATGTTTATACATCTACATATATAGTGAAAACATTAAGTATAAGTGTAGAACTACTCATTCATATAATTACTCTTTTTATGTAATAATCTACTTATGATAAACCAAGTTCATTACAAATGAATGAAAAATAAAAATGTTAGAGATTTTCTCCAAATATTGTGTTGTAACATTTTATTTTGTATTTGTTAATATACATTTTTTACAATATTTAAAATCTTTACATTGGCATACTTTTAAATTTGTTGTTTTGGAAAATATTAAACCTTTTTCTGTTTCCCTATATTTGCCCTCATAGAGTGCCCTACTTTGGTGGCAGAGATCTCCACCAACATTTGAAGAGTTTCTAGTAGTATCTTCACATTTGTAAATTCTGTTGTAGAATGCACACGCCCTCATTGGAAGAATTGGAGACATGTAGCTCTCACAGGATCAACACACACATAATATTTTACATCTGAAATGTTTAGAATGTATCCTTACCAATGAGATTGCTCATATGGATTATCCAGGTGAACACATTTGCTACCAGAGACAGATTTTTAGTTTTTCTTTGTAGGTCCACTAGTTGCCTAGTGAACTTATTTAATATTCACACATTTGTAGATTTATTAGGATTCACCCAGTAATTTGGTTCCTTGCTTGAAAACTTGTGGACATTTACTCGTATACAGAACTGTTCCAGATGCATATTTAGGGTCTCTACAGGGAGGCTATACCCAAAAAGTGTTGGGGCTTTAGAACAAGCTCCCACTCCAAGGATACAAAAACGGTGTCAAGGGAAAATTGTTTTTGCTTTATATTCCTACATGCAAAAATTCATGACTATTACTTCACGGTGTGTTTAAATACTTACATATCTGTATACATGAGTTAATCACAGAGACCTTGGAGTATGCTAAGAATTCTTTGTGAGTTAAACATTTGGGAATTTGCTTTACATGTAGAACTATTACAATTTAAACATTCTCCCTGCCAATTTTGTGAATCGGGCATAGCACATTTATGCAAGCGAAAGCATTACTTTTAAACCCTGAGTGTGGAGGAAAAAACTGATCGCTGGGAAAACTGCAGTTTGTTCAGGGATTGGAATTCTGAGTATTCTGGTAAGCACAGAATGTCTGTATTTTCTTCCATCAGATTTTGATATTCAAACACCTCTACATTTTTTGGGGCACCACGTGCTATAACCATCTGATACACACAGAGTGTGTGGCACGAATCACTGATAATATGCATTATTGCTAAGGTTTCCTACATAGGCACATATTAGGAGATATTTATCTCACTGAGTAAGTAACTAACTCTGGGTAAAGGTAAGTACTGGTTGTGGTAACTACCTCAGCCACAGTTGTTAATTGATTGTGTATATATGGTTGTACAAGGTTGGAAGATATTTCGGGCCATATTTATACTTTTTGATGCAAAACTGCGCTAACGCAGTTTTGCGTCAAAAAAAATAGCGCCGGCTAACGCCATTCTGAAGCGCCATGCGGGCGCCGTATTTAATCAATGACGTTAGCCGGCGTTAGCCAGCGGCGCTGCCTGGTGTGCGTGGAAAAAAACGACGTACACCAGGCAGCGCCGGCGTAGGGGGATATGGAGCTTGGGCGCCAAAAAATGGGGCAAGTCAGGCTGAGGCAAATTTTTCGCCTCAACCCGATTTGCGCCATTTTTTCCGACTCCCAACCCCCATAGAAATGACTCCTGTCTTAGCAAAGACAGGAGTCATGCCCCCTTGCCCAATGGCCATGCCCAGGGGACTTCTGTCCCCTGGGCATGGTCATTGGGCATAGTGGCATGTAGGGGGGCACAAATCAGGCCCCCCAATGCCACAAAAAAATAAAAAATAAAAAATAAAAACGTACCTGAACTTACCTTAATGTCCCTGGGATGGGTCCCTCCAGCCTTGGGTGTCCTCCTGGGGTGGGCAAAGGTGGCAGGGGGCGTCCCTGGGGGCTTGGGAGGGCACCTCTGGGCTCCTTCCGAGCCCACAGGTCCCTTAACGCCTGCCCTGACCAGGCGCTAAAAAACGGCACAAAAGCGGCCGTACGTCATTTTTTTTGACCCGCCACTCCCGGGCGTGAATTTTGCCCGGGAGTGTAAATACGGCGCACATGCCTCGGAGTCAATTTTTTAGATGGGAACGCCTACCTTGCATATCATTAACGCAAAGTAGGTGTCCACGCTAAAAAATGACGCTAACTCCATGGACTTTGGCGCTAGACGCGTCTAACGCCAAAGTATAAATATGGAGTTAGTTTTGCGTCGGAATTGCGTAAAAAAAAACGACGCAATTCCTGCGCAAACAGAGTATAAATATGCCCCTTCATTTGACCAAATTTACGACCCAACAGTTAGTTGTCACACTGATAGAACAACAACAAAAAATATATATTGTAATTAAAGTGGGAGTGAGAGCTGTGGTATCCACGTGATTTCATGTAATACTCACCTTTTCAGTGCCCTAGAGCGGCTAATAAAGGCTACTTCATTTCCTGTGCAGAGTTTCCTTTATGGTGGCTTCTAGAATATCTCTTTTCAGACATCCGTAACTACAATATCTGCACAATTTATTAGCAAGCACTGTGATAATGGACGTGGGAGACAACCTGACACTGTGGCACCATCTTCACTTTAAAGTAACCCACCTCAGGACTGTCACTGCAATGCAATTCTGGTGACGTCTTAATTTAAGGGATATTAAGGCATCCTGCCAACTGTCATTAAATTGAGACGTTTTTGTTTGTCTAGACTAGATGCATTGTTGGTATATTTTATTATTAGAAACGCTTTCAAGGGCTTTGATACAAATTGTACATCTTCTTTTAAGGACCAGGTGAAAATCATGCAAACTATTGCTCTTGCTGTCTCTTGGCATCAAGTTCAACTATATTTATGCCAATTAACCTATCTGATGTTGGCACAATCAAAGTAAATGTCCTGTGTTGTGTATTGTGCTTTAGTGTATGGCTTGCTGATTATTGACGGGGAGGATGACTTTGTATTGCTGGTAGATGGGGGGACTACAACTCCCACAACTTCCCCCACTCTCGGGTCCCAGGAGACGACCAAAGCAACGGTTTCACCTGTGCCTGTGTTGGCGCTAAATACACGTCTGTTCTCCCCGTGGCATGGGATGACTGTGTATTGATGGTAGATGGGGGAACTACAACTCCCACAACTCCCACCACTCTTGGGTCCCAGGAGGCAGCCCAAGCATCGGTTTCACCTGTGCCTGTGGTGGAGGTATAAAGCGCACCTGTTCTCCCTGTGGCACGGGATGACTGTGTATTGCTGGTAGATGTGGGGACTACAGATCCCACAACTCCCACCACTCTCAGAACCCAGGAGGTGGCTCGAGCATCAGTTTCAACTTTGCCTGTGTCGGCGCTATAAGGCATGTCTCTTCTCCCTGCAGCGCGGGTTATGCCCGGGCAAAGCCTGGGCCAATGGCGGGCCCATCCTGCACCCGTCAGCGACAGGTGGCAGCAGGGCAAGGCCACCGCTATTGGCTTTTGAATAACTTACAATGGCTTGTCAATAGTTTTCTGTATCCCATGGGAAAGCTGAGGCAGTGATCCCATGAGGGAAGATAGGGTGTGTCTATTTAGGGGGTAAATAACACTAAAGAATACTTTGTTGATGTCCTCTTACTTTTTCGTGCTTTTCATCAAATAGGTGATTTAATTGTGACTCTGGACTTTCTGGGGTGACATTAGACCCGATTAAGTTGATATCCTGATTTCACTCTGGGGGAGAGAGCAAGGTGAAGAGGTGCTAATTTATTTTGGGGAGTGCTGGGGAAGAGAAAGCACTCAGCAGTGGGTGTGAAGGGCAAAGAGCAGGGGACCTTGTGTACTTCTATATTAAATTATTATTACAGGGATATGGGATCTGTAGAGAAGCAAATTATCACTGTTGAGGAACCTCTGTCTACCCGTGAGGGCGAAGCATTATGCACCTCACACTGTGAATTTAGAGCTGCAAATGTGAAATCACCTATAACTTCTACAGTAGATACAGTAGTTTGGGGTAGCACAGATAGTACAGTTAGGGTACAAAATGCTCCTAATTCAAACAGTGAACTAGAACCCGAGCTGCTGCTAAAACAAATTAGTACTCCAGGACCCCTACCGAAGCACCAAGTAACTGAAACAAGGGAGGCCAAGGCCGTGAATTTAGACCCCAAAATCCCTAGTAAAATGGGCATGGTAAAATCCTCCACACAGAAAAGTAGGCCAAGGTTACATCTGAGGAGTTTAAGGAGCTGTTAAATACCATGTGTTGGAAATGGCACTTTCTGCAGGGTCACCCCAAACTTTTTGCCTTCCTCCTTCTCTTTTTCTGACCTTATTTTTGCTGGTTTCAGGACTCTGCGCACTTTGCCACTGCTAACCAGTGCTAAAGTGCATATGCTCTCTCCTCAAAACATGGTGACATTGGCTCATACCCAATTAGCTTATTTCATTTACTTGTAAGTCCCTGGTTAAGTGCACTACATGTGCCCAGGGCCTGTAAATTAAATGCTACTAGTGGGCTGAAGCACTAGTTGTGCCACCCACATAAGTTGCCCCCTAACGATGTCTCAGGCCTGCCTCTGCATTGCCTGTGTGTGCAGTTTCACTGCCAATTCGACTTGGCATTTAACAGTACTTGCCAAGTCTAAAACTCCCCTTTTTCTACATATAAGTCACCCCTAAGGTAGGCCCTAGGTAACCAATAGGGCAGGGTGCTGTACAGGCAAAAGACAGGACGTGTACCTGTGTACTGTACATGGCCTAGTAGTATAACACTCCTAAATTCGTTTTTACACTACTGTCCCTTCCTAGGCTAACATTGAGGCTACCCCCGTATACTGCTTGAGTGGTAGTTGCTGATCTGATAGGAGAAGGAAGACCATATTTAGTATGGCCAGAATGGTGATACATAATCATGCTGACTGGTGACGTTGGATTTAATATTACTATTTTAGAAATGCCACTTTTAGAAAGTGAGCATTTCTCAGCACTTAAATCCTTCTGTGCCTTGCAATCCACGACTGGCTGGGTTTAGTTGACAGCTCCTTGGTGCATTCACTCAGACACACCCCAAACACAGGATACTCAGCCTCACTTGCATGCATCTGCATTTTGAATGGGTCTTCCTGGGTTGGGAGGGTGGAGGGCCTGACACTTGCATGTCAAAGGACAGTAGCCCACTCTCACAAAAAGTATGCCACACCCCCTACTGGGACCTTGGCAGTCAGGAATGACCTTGTGCACTCCTAAGCCACTCTTTGAAGTCTCCCCCACTTCAAAGGCACATTTTGGTATTTAAAAAGGGCCTCTGCCCCAACCAACTTAGACACTTCTGATGGAGACACTATACCTGACAAGACACTTCCTGGAGAAGAGAACCTGAACCAGAACCTCCATCCTGCCAAGAAGACCTGTCTGGCTGCCCAAATGACTCACCTGACTGCTTTCTGTGCTGCCTTGCTGTTGCCCTGCTGCTTTGCTGCTCTCTGGCTGTGGTGAGAAGTGCTCTCCAACGACTTGGATAGAGCTTACCTCCTGTTCCCTGAAGTCTCAGGACCAAAAGGACTTCATCTCTACAAGAAGGACTCTTTGTGCAGTGAAAAATGACACACATCCTGCATCGCGGTGAAAATTTCACTGCACACCGAAGCGGAATGGCCCAGCCCGACTTCGCAATGAGTAAATTGATGCAGCGCCACCGTAGAGACCAGAAATTCGACGCACGGCCCACTGGATCAACGCACAGATGAGCTGGGATGACGCAGCCCAACTTCCAGAGAAGAATCGACGCAGTACCTGCCGGGCGGTAGAAATTTCCACGCAACATCCACCGGATTGATGCAGTCCCTGTGACTTCATCCTGTCAGCGCCGTAAATCCACACATCATCCCCGGTGATCCGAAAACCCTGCAACCCAAAGAGGATCTGCGGCCAAATGGCAGAAATCAACAGACAGCCGGCCCTGCGTGAAAACTAAACGACACATCGCCGTGTGCGGCCCGAGAAATCGACACAGACTCCCTTGTTTTCCATGCATCTCCTCCTTTGCGGTTCTTTGTGGAGATTTTGAAAGTGAACCAGGTACTTTGTGCTTGAAAGAGACATTTATTGCTTTTAAAAGACGAAAGACACTTTATATCACTTTTACAGTGATATCTCAAAATATACTTATTGCATTTTAATCCTTTTGACCTGCATCTTACAAGATAAATAATATATATGTTTGTAAACACTGTGTGGTGTATTTGTTGTGGTGCTATACTGTGTTATTGCATGATTTATTGCACAAATACTTTACACATTGCATTCTAAGTTAAGCCTGCCTGCTCAGTGACAAGCTACCAGAGGGAGGGCATAGGATAATTTGGATTGTGTGTGACTTACCCTGACTAGAGTGAGGGTCCTTGCTTGGACAGGGGTAAACTGACTGCCAACCAAAGACCCAATTTCTAACACCGTGCAATGCCTGCAATCTTTTGTTAAATTGTCAGTGACTTCCTTAGCTAATAGAGGGATTCAGGTGGAACGTACGATCTCCTCTTCTGAGGAGCTTCTACATTCAGCTCTGGCATCAGGAATAGTGGCATTTCTTTGAATCAGGGTGTGGATAACGTTACGGCCGCCGGGGCAATGCAGCACTTCAGAAGGTAGGAGGGAGATGTTTATTGACCAGAAATCAGGTTGTGGGTGGTCATTCTGTTCCAATGGCACAAGCTATTATAGGTGGATTAAATAAGGAACACAGCTCTTTAGCATCAGAACAGGACTTCAGAAAGAATAAGGTTATAGCTGACAAAGTGGGAGAGTTTTGGAATTTGCTGATCTACGTCCCCCTGTATCTCCTTATATGGTAGTGTTGACTAACGTACCATCCCTGCCTGCAGAGGTGATGGTTAAGGAAACATAGATATCATTGAGGAATAAAGCGTTACATTGGCTAGGGGAGAAATCCAGGCTTACATGTGAACTGTTTGAGAACATTGAAATGATTAGGAGAGTGAAGTGGGTGGGGAGGGAGCAGAAACAATTACATGGAGAGTGTGTGGTCAATTTAAAACTCTGCGCTTGGTAGAAACTATATTAAATACAGTGCGTTTGTAGGAGGTGTTGTTAAATTGCATATCTGTACTGGCCCTTCGTTACTTTTATCAGTCTCATGGCATGCGGGAAGCACCTAAATGTTCCTCCAGCTGTGTGTAAGTTTTCCCCAGTTCATTACCAGTAAGCACTTTTCATGTCTTGAAGGCTTAAAAGGAGTAGATTGACTTGGTATTATTTCTAACTTCCCGTCAGGGGACAGGGTGGCACCTCCTTCTGGATTAAAAGCTGATTTGCCAATAGCTCTGATGTTCATGGTGTAATAGACGCCCCACGCAGATTGCTTGATGATGTGATAGAGTTAAGTCACAGTTCTTTGGTAGTCCTTCCTTTTACTAGAGTTGTGTCTGGTACAGTGAAGACAATTCTGGACTGTGGCAGGTTTGCTGGCGAAATTGGTAATAGCAGACTTGTTTAAATATGTAAACATCTATGACATACTCTGCTTTCAAGAGACTTGGGAAGTAAACTCAATTCATATAAATGGCTATAGAATCTTCCATACCCCTGCAGTGCCATTAAATTCTGGAAGAGAGAGGGGGGAATTTGTATTTATATTTCAAACTCTCTGACGGTTTCCAGCATAACTATGATGGCTCCACAATCTTTTTATCAGATTGTTATGGTTGAATTCTCAGCTACATGTGTGTTGGCATTAGCTAATTATTATAATAATATCCCAAAGGTGGGGGTAAAATCACTTTTGATTCAACTAAAAAAGGATTTTGAAACTATTAGGAATGATATCTATAACAATGTGGTATTTCTGAGGGGTGGGGATTTTAATGTTGAACTATGCACTAAGGGTTCAGATAAGATATGTGACCTAAGTGAAAGTGGGAGGATGGACATTCACATTTCATACACACGCCCTATGGTGACAGATTAAATGAGTTTCTCTTTAATATTGATCTGGCCTTCTGTAATGAGGTTTGTTCCACCCCAGTTTCATTTTTGTATACATTTAACGGACAAGGGAAAAACTCGGCAATAGACTGTATATATAGGGCTGAAAATGTTATTACACATACCATTGCTTGCAGCGAAGATTACCCATTGAGTATAGACTTAGATTTATTGTCTAAGGATTTGTTAGGTCAGGTGCTACATCCAAAATATTGCACAGTATGTGAAATGGACATTGCAAAGTATAATAGGTATACCTTGCGAAGGTCCCAGATTGATTCTCAAGAGTAAAAAAAAAAAAGCTGATTTACTAATAATAAACAGGCCTTTGAGAAATGTTTAGATGTCAGCGCTAGTCCTGAGGATGTAATTGAGGGCTCTGCCATGGGACTGCTAAGGGCATTAAGGATGGTTTGGTGGTTTCCAGTAGTGACAGTAACAATTAGAAAAAGGGGTGGTTTGATGGGTCTTGTACCAAGGCCCACAGTATATTGAAAACAGCTTTACACAAAAACCCACCTTGTATTCACAAAATCCGGGCTGCTAGGACAAATTATAATTGCATTTTAATTCAGAGGAAAAAAGTGTTGAAAGACGAATTGTGGGATAAATTGCAAGAAACCAGCCTTAGTAAAGATTCTGCTTCTTTTTGATGTGTAATTAATTCTCCATCTCTTAGTTCAGATGATGGACCACACCTGTAAAATGCAATTAGTGAGACAAATTAGATCTCGCACTTTTTAGCCATCTATTCGAACCATTCTGAAAGGTTAAATGTAGCTGATGATGAGGCACTTGATAGCTGCTCTCTTGCCCCTGTTAACTTTCCAATTAATATTTACCCTGGAGGAAGTTATCACGGCTGTAAAAGCAAGTAAAGGTGGGTAGGTACCGGGGCCAGATTTTATCCCTGTAGGCAAATTTTAGGTCAACACTAGCCTCCGGGGACCTCTGCTTACTCAAGTTTTAAAAACATGCTATAAAGTTGTTTTTTTGGGGGTCTTTGTCAGAATTTCTCATTGTGCCACTTTAGAAAAAGGGGACAGACATAGTCCAACTTGTTACCAGCCTATTTCTTTATTAGACTCCATGGTGAAAGAGGCTGGTTGCATTGTCTTGGAAAGATTACAGGATTGGGCTCAGGAGACAAAAGTTTTATCTGACTTACAGTATGGATTTCATACTGGATTTGTGATTATAGAACAGGGCCTCCAGTCTTAAGATGCTGATTGAGAAATACTGTATTATCAAACAAGGGAGTCTATACCTGGCTTTTGTTGATTTGTCAGCCACGTTTGATTGTTTAATCCACAATAAATTGTGGGGTATTATGATGGATCTTAGGGAGGACCCACCGATTATACAATTCCTTAGGCAAATGTATCAGAGTTGAAGGGGTAGAGTGAGGTATGGATTACTGAGTGAATGCACCAAGCTATTCAGCAAAAAGAGGGGGGTGAGGCAGGGATGTGTCCTGGCACCTTTTTTTTCCTTTATATATTAATAGCCTGGGCAGTATGTTAAGTCCTGAGTGTAAAAGCTTGGCTCACCCTATTCCTGCCCGGCTTTATGCCAATGATGCCATGCTCATGGCATGCACACCTCTTGCACCATAGTAGTTATTAAACTCGATTTGTATTCTAGTCAATGAGAGTAAGACATTTGCTATGAGGTGTGGAAAAGCAATATTGAAATCTCATAGTCTTATGATACAAGGCACTAGAAATGATTATGTTAAATCATTTTCATATCTGGGGATTATGTTTGCCCAGAAAGGGCTATAGTCAATGGCGATTAAGACCAGGAGATTACATTTCCAGAAAACTATTACAGCGCTATGTAGCTTTGCGTGTAAACTCTGAAAGAAACCCTTAGGGAGCTACTAACAGTCTATAAGGCTACATTTATGTCAGCAGCTTTGTATGAGGCAGGCCTGTGCGGTTATGTAAACAGCGAATCCTTGCAAGTTATTAAAAAAGCTTTTCTGAGGTACCTCCTCTCTCTTCCATTGAGTAGCCCATCGTATGTATGCTTTGCCGAATTAGGGGTCTCTTTGATTTCAAGTTTAATTAAAATACAGCCGATTTTGTCATGGCACAAAGACTGGACTTCTGAGCATACTAGGTTGAACCAAGAAATTATTGGGGATTGTCTCAGATCCTCTCAAGTAGGAACAATTTAGTGGCTAGATTATGTTAAGAACTTTGTGACCAACCTGGGGCATCAAGATTACTTATGTGAACCTGAATCTCTAAGGAAGGACTGTAGCAAGGAAATCCCTAAAGAACAAGTGCCTGTCACATTTGGAAGAATTATGGTTATCTGCTGAACTTCTTAAGCCAAGTGTTTTAACAAATCAGCTGACTTTAACCTCCTTTGACATGCAATTGAACTTTCCTGAGGTGAGCAACGACCAGCACAGATTTGTTTTAACCAGGTTTAGATTGGATAATGTTCATCATCTGGTGAGTTTTTACAGCTATGAATGACTGGTCACGGCCTATGGAAAGATGCCTGTATGACAAGGAGACTGACCAAAGCACCTTTCATACAATTTTATTCTGTAACTTGTACAAGATACAAAGGAAGGCACCGTTGTTACCACTGTTGAGATCCTTGGACTTGCTACAACGTCATCCAGCCTATGTGTTTTTGCAATCTTTGCCAACTACTTATATTTGTCATGTTATGTCTAAGTTCTTAAGGCATTGAAAGATTATACATCTTAAGGAGAGTGGGAGGTAGACTATATTTTAGTGTTAAATGGATTGATGTTTTTACTATTTTATTACAGTTTTTATTGTGTGTTTTAGGATTTTAACAAAAAATTGACTAAAGCTGTTTCTGATTCTGATTCTGAGTATTGACTGATGCATTTGAAGTGCTGCAAACCACCATTTTCAACTTGCTTGGATCCCATGATGAGCAGATACTAAGAGGCAGCTGCTATTACAGGAATGAAACTAAATAAAGACAGACAATCTGGAAATTAGGATAATAAACATGTCTTAACTACATAGATTCCTTTCCAGTAGTTATCCACAGAGTCCCGTGATTTCTACTAGAACTCAGAGACACACTTCAGATAGGTAACAAGAGGAGGGGACAATTGTCCTCTTCACTCTATACTGCTGGTCATCTCTTTTTTTGTAGAAGAGTAGATAGCCGAATGCACTTTCAAATTGTGCCTGGGCTGATGAGTGGATCTTCACATTAAGCATTATAATTAATTCCAGTAAAGTTTGCTCTGTCACACTAAAATAACCTATTCAGAGGTACTCCATTACTTCCCAACTTGTATTCCCAGGTTTTTTTTCAATATTATTTACTTCTCAAATTTTAAGCTGATTATCAACACTGAATGATTCACTTAATTGTAACAGTTGCCTGAAAATCAATGTTGTACTTGTTCATGGGAATGTCAATTTTCATGGATCTTGCAAGTCAAAATGTAAGTGCACTTTAGAATGTGGAGTAGTGTTACTAAATGATTTTCCCTTGATGGTCTGAGGGGTTGTGTACAGCCTGATAATTGATCGCATTACAATACAAATTTCCTTAGAAAAATTCAGTATCATACTTTAGGGAATCCCAATATGTTTACTTAGCTGCTATCTGCAAGAACAAATTATTGGGCTGAAGCGTGCAGCAGTCATGAGTGAGGAGAGAAAAGAACATACAATTCTTGTGTTATGTTATATTATTTTACGTTACATTATCTTATGTTACATCAAAGTGGTTGTGTTTTTTTTTTTTCGAATCTTGTGCTCTCTTGTGGCTCTTCTGATTCTTGTCTAGATGGTGCTGCACAGCTTAACTTTAACAGGGTGCAAGCATCCAAGGTTTCCTGAAAAGCCTCACTTGAACAGATAGAGATGAAGAGGATTGAGTAGAGGCCCTTTAAGATCCAGACCACATGCCTGTCCCATCAGACAGGTAGCCGTGGACTGAGTACATGTGACTACTTCTGGGAATGCACCCAAACTAACAACTGTCTCAAAACTAACTCCATCAAGAAAGAAAACAAATGTAAATGGAAAAAACAAAGGACATTTGAGGGGAAGGATGTGTCTGTTATTTAGGAAGCAGATTTACCTCACATGTAGATGACATCTGGGAAATTGTAATCATATTTTGGCCCAAAACGATTTAGCCCACAATTTGCGATTAGTATTAAGAGTTGGAAAGATCATCCCTGTTATTACAGAATAATTTCATGTAAATTGCTACATTGTCAATATATTTCTGTTTGTTTAGGGTCCTACTTACCTATATTGAAACCGAGTTGTTAGTGGTGCTATTAGTTTGATCACATTTTTACCACCAGTCATATTTTGGGCACTACCTGTCTTCCATTTATATTACTGAGAAGCAAAGGGTGTGTAGGTTGTTTTAACTAAGGGCCTTAAACCAATTGGTATTCCCATATATTGCCTTGATAGCAGAAGTACATTTTAGTATTTATTTTTCAAATTCAGCAATACAGTTTTTTTAAAAGAAAATTCATTTAATGGTTCTGAAATAACTCCATTGGGTCTAATAAAATATGTTTAGATTTTTTCAAACACAGCTTCATTATCAACATTTGCTGTTTTGGAGTCCTACCCAAATGTAAAGTTAGTCATGAAACCTATGCATGCCTTGCGTTGAACATTAAAGTATTGACTACAACGATATCATGAGTCAAGAGTATCGTAGCAAAAGTATTGGTAACCAAACTATATTTGTGAAAGTAAATATCGGTAAGTATACACTTACTATTCTTAAATTCACATTTATATAAATTGAAGCTGTATATATCATTATGATTTGTGTGTGAAATAAAACAAATCTATACTTACCAGTATATTTGCCTTATCGATATTTTGATCAATATTTTTGCTAAGATATTTTTGGAACACAACATTTATAACTCAAAAGTCTGGTACTGTATCCTTTTGTAGCACCCATTGGTTTTATCATTCTTTATTTCATATCGGTGAAGATGGGTCATGCTAGCCCTCAGCTAAGAGTGTGGGGCAAAGTCTAGCGCGAAGCTTCATTTTGCAGTAAATACATTTTGGGAAAACTTGTAAACAGTGTTTGTCAGTAATTTGAGGTAAGGTTTTGTTTGTATATAAGTTTATAGTTAATATGTTACCCCTTCACTGCCAGGCATTACCTCCCCAGTGCTGAGCCCAATTTTGGCTATTAGGGGTAGTTTGCGCTTAACCTCAAACTAAGAACTATCATGTGAAGTCATCCGCCTTCACAGAGACTGGGGTGTAAGTACACTTTTGATGCTACAAATGGATACAGCACCTTATATGTAACCTTTGTTCCATAGAAGGTATCCATGCCAAAGTTCAGTCCTTTTTTTCCCAACACCCTGGGGATTTTAAAGATGCAGGGTGTTTGTGGATTACCCTGGAGGGGACTGAGAAGATAGGCAAAGTATGCCAAAACTTTGAGTTTACAATTGCGATGCACCAGTTTGCTTGTGCCACCCTGCACCCCCATAACAACATCATGGTAGCACTGTATTTGCAATACAAAGCACCATGGTGCTCATTAACACAGCTGTGCCAGGATTTCAGATGCAGTTGTGGTGCTTTGCTGGACAAGTGTCGAAAATGTTGACACTAGTCCAACAAAACTCAGAGAAACACATTTAAAACAGCCTAGCATCACTTTAACAACCTGCCCTTGAGTAGCCATTAAAAAATAATGCTAGAATGATGCAGTTAAATCTTGTAGGCCTTCTAGCAGGAAATCAGCTTCGTTGCATACATTATACCTGGTGCTGGTATAATGTGTCACAAAAGTTTACAAACTGGCTCAATATGAATGATACCATTACGTGGGGTGGGGAACTGTTCTGCACTCTATGGCATGGCAAGGGGCTTGTAACTGAACCCTCTAATTTTGTACCACAGTTTTGACCTGTGTGAAACCCATGTTTGATGCAGAAAAGTTGTAGATTTCTGAAGGGTAGACAAAATTCCAAATTCAGCAATGGGTCATATGTGGAGATCCCTCAAGGGTTTCCAAAAGAAAATAATTGTTGAAAAAAAGAAACCTAGCCAACTTGTACATTTTTGAAAACTAGATACCTAGGGATATTTAGGGAGGGCTGGCATGCATAGTTCTTGCCAAGTTTTTTTTTTACAGAGAATCCCTTGCAAACCTCAAACTCTGACTAAAAAACTAAGGGGCATATTTATACTCTGTTTTCGCTGGAATTGCACCGTTTTTTTTTACACAAATCTGACGCAAAACTAACTCCATATTTATACTTTGGCGTTAGATCCGTCTAGCGCCAAAGATCTTGGAGTTTGCGTCATTTTTTAGCGTGGACACCTACCTTGCGTTAATGATATGCAAGGTAGGCGTTCCCGTCTAAAAAATGACTCCGAGGCATGTGCGCCGTATTTATACTCCCGGGCAAAAATGACGCCCGGGAGTGGGCGGGTCAAAAAAAATTACATCCAGCCGCTTTAGCGTAATTTTTTAACGCCTGGTCAGGGCAGGCGTTAAGGGACCTGTGGGCTCGGAAGGAGCCCAGAGGTGCCCTCCCATGCCCCCAGGGACACCCCCTGCCACCCTTGACCACCCCAGGAGGACACCCAAGGATGGAGGGACCCATCCCAGGGAACTTAAGGTAAGTTCAGGTAAGTATTTTTTTAAAAAAAAAATTGTGGCATAGGGGGGCCTGATTTGTGCCCCCCTACATGCCACTATGCCCAATGACCATGCCCAGGGGACAGAAGTCCCCTGGGCATGGCCATTGGACAAGGGGGCATGACTCCTGTCTTTGCTAAGACAGGAGTCATTTCAATGGGGGTTGGGAGTAAAAATAAATGGGGCTAATCGGGTTAAGGTGAACATTTTGCCTCAGCCTGACTTGCCCCATTTTTTGGCGCCTAAGCTCCATTTTCCCCTACGCCGGCGCTGCCTGGGTTAAGTCATTTTTTTTTACGCACACCAGGCAGCTCCGCCGGCTAACGTAATTCCATAAATACGGCACCCGCATGGTGCTTTGGAATGGCGTTAGCCGGCGTTAAATTTTTTGACGCACAACTGCGTTGGCGTAGTTGTGCGCCAAAAAGTATAAATACGGCCCTCATTTTCCTCAAATTTCTGTGGTGAAAAGTTCTGGAGTCTGTGGGTCACAACAAACTTCCTTCCACCTGATATCCCCGCAAGTGTCCTGTTGAAAATGGTACCTCACTTGTCTGGGTAGACCTAGCTCCCGTGGCAGAAAATGGCCAAAAACACAACATGGGCCCAGTGCATTTTTCCATCTAAAACTGACCCCTTTTTCTTATTTGTGTAGCTCTAGATTTTTGTGAGCTCTAGATTTTGGACCCCAGCTCAGCCAACGTGCACATTTTTTAAACCTAGACAGCTAGGAGTACCCAGCCAGCGTTGTTGACTTGCGTAGATCTCAACACATTTTGTACCCAGAATCCCATGCAAATTTCAACCTTTGACAAAAAAGCACTTTTTTCTCACATTTCTGTGGCAGAAAGTTCTAAAATCTGTGGGGAGCCACAAACTTCCCCCAAGTCTCCTAATTGAAACGGTACCTTACTTGTGTGAGTAGACCTAGTACCAGTGACAGAAATGGCCAAAAATGCAGCATTGACACATTGCATTTTTCCACCGAAAACTGACCCAGCTGGCATCTAGGGATACCGAGGCAGCCTGTACATTTTTAAAAATTAGAGACATAGGGGTATCAAGAGTTTGCTGAACTGCATGGGTCACACCACGTTTTTTCACCCAGAATCCCTTTCAATCCTCATTCTTTGACTAGAAAAATACATTTTCCTCACAGGTCTGTGATGGAAAGTTACGGCTGTGGGAAGCCACAAACTTACTTCCACCCAGCATTTGCCCAAGTCTCCCAGTAAAAATGGTCTGTCACTTGTGTGGTTAGACCTAGTGCCCTCAACAGAAAAATGCAGAAAAGGCAACATGGAAGCATCACATTTTTCCACCGAAAACTGACCCTTTTCATCCAATGTCGGTAATTCTAGATTGTAGATCCTATCTTAGCCAGCTCCTTGGGAAACCTAGGCAAACGTAGGCACCCTAAATATCTTTGAAAACTAGGTAGGTAGAGGTATCCAAGGTAGGCTAATTTGTGAAGCGCTCACCTCATTTTTTACCCAGAATCCCCTGCAAAACGCAAAGTTTGAGTAAAACACATTGTTTCCTAATATTTCTGTGATAGAAAGTTATGGAATCGTTGGGAAGCCGCAAACCTCCTTGCACTCGGCATTCCCCCAAGACTGATTAAAATGATACCTTACTTGTGTGGGTTGACCCAGTGACCATAAAAGGAAACAGCACAAAACGCAACATGGATTCAGCACATTTTTCCATTGAAACCTGATCCTTTTTTTCCAATGTGGGTAGCTCTAGATTTTGGGCCCTAGTCCTGCTGGTTCCTAGGGAAACCTTGCCAACCTGTACACTTTTTGGGAACAAGATATCTAAGGGTATCGACGGTGGTTGACTTGTGTGGTTCTCAACACATTTAACCCCAGAATCCCTTGCTAATGTCAAACTTTAACTAAAAACACATTTCCCTCAAATTTCCTTGGTAGACAGTTGTGGAATCTGCAGAAAGCCACAAACTTCCTTCCAGCTGACATTCCCCCAAGTGTTCCGATAAAAATGGTACCTCACTGGTGAGGGTATACCTAGTGCCTGCAACAGAAACTAGCTCAAAATGCAACATGGCCCCAGGGCATTTTTCCACTGAAAACTGATTTGGAACCCTAGCTCAGCAAGCACCTGAGGAAACCTAGCTAACCTTTACATTTTTTTAAACTAGATACCCTGGGAAATCGAGGGTAGGCTGACTTGCATAGCTCTGACCAGGTTTTATTACCCAGAGTCCCCTCCAAACCTGAAACTTTGACTAAAAACAGTTTTTCCTCACATTTCTGTGACGAAAAGTTCCGGAATCTACAGGGATCCACAAACTTTCTTCCACCCAGATTTCCCCCAAGTCTCACTTGTTTTAGTAGACCTAGTGCCTGAGACAGGAAAAGGCCCAAACGCAGTATGGAGCCAGCACATATTTGCATTGAAAACTGACCCTTTTTTCCCAACATAGGTAGCTCTAGATTTTGGACCCTAGCTCAGCCGGCACCTTGCGAAACCTATCCAACCTGTACATTTTTGATAACTAGACACCTAGGGGTTTCCACAGTGGACTGACATGTGTAATTTTCACTTCTTTGGTTTTTTTTTTAGAAAGAATCCCTTGCAAAACTCAAACTTTGACTAAAAACACATTTGTCTCACATTTCTGTGATGGAAAGTTCTGGAATCAGTGGTAAGTCACAAACTTCCTTCCACCCAGCATTCACCCAAGTATTCTAATAAAAATTGTACCTCATTTGTGTGGCTGGGCCTATTGCCTGTGCCAGAACAAACTAAACCAAGGTCAGTGATGGTCACTCAATGAGGTTCCCTCTATGATGGTCCCTTTGCGAGGACTTCCATGTTTGATCCGTTCCTGTTGCGGGCACTAGATCCAGCCACACAAGTGATGCAGTATTTTTATTATCATTAAGACAATTGGGGAAACGCTGGGTGATAGGAATTGTGTGGTTTCCTCCTGATTCTGGAAGAATATGGCACAGAAATGCAAGGGAAATGTGTGATTTTAGTCATATTTTTCAGGTTTGTGGGGCATTGTGGGTGAAAAATCTTGACGGAAGTCATAAGAGGCAAACCATCCTGTACTCCTCTGTTTGTCTAGTTTATGAAAATATCTAGAGTTGGTAAATTGTCCCTTGACACAATTAACCCCAGCAGAGAAGGACAGAAAAGTCAAATATTACTCCACAACCATCTATTCCTCAAGTACACACACACACCGGTTGGATTTGGTATGAGGGTAAGTGAAAGGTTCAAAATGTAAATTTCATTAACAAGAGATATCTAAAAAATGAAATAGACTGTTAATAATTGAAAGGTCAGAAATCTGAACCAATGACTCAAAACTCACACCTTTGCAGGCCATTCATACACATTTCATGCATGAAATACACAAGACCAGCAGCGGGACCAATTCTTTACAACACTCTTATCAACAGACAACGCCAATCAAGGGCCCATCAATTTCATATGCCCACATGACTAACACAACAATCACCCTGGCTGGCAGCTGTCAGAGTGTGTAGACTGGTGTTTGGCTAACAATGTGTATAGTGACCAGCAGCAAGTCACTACTCACACACCACCAGCCAAATGCAAGCTCACACACAATGCCAGCCAAGCACCAGTCCATGCTCACTATCATCCAAGTGTAAGTCCATGCACACCACCAGCCAAGCACCAATTCACCCGCACCACAAGCCAAGCACCAGTCCACGCACACCATCATCACATGTTTTTAACAAAAAAGAAAACTCAAACTAATTGGACGTAGGTGGGAAAACTATAACTACAAACACAACAGCTCTTACTAAATAAATGACACTTATGCAAACTGTGAAATCTGAACAAAAGATATAAAATGATACAGATCAGTCAGTTCACTTTTATGCTCTTGCGTCAGAGCCACCAGATCCTCGGGGTCTGTGCACGTTCTCAACACATCCACCACTGAACAGCTCCAAGACTCTGATAGATAAATCACAGAGACTGAGAGAGTTCAAGAGGGGAAGAGGGGATTAGGAAGGGAACAGCTGGGAAGGAGACCTGTAGTAAGAAAAAGGTTAGAACACACAATAAGAAAATTATATCTCCTGAAATCAATACTAGACTATGATTCTAAGCCTAGTCACTCTGAAAACATGAACAATCTTAGAGTTCAGTTTAAAATGACTAAGTTTCAAGATGGCCGGATACCTGTAGGGGAATCAAGATGAATTAAATGAAAACTTTCTTATTCAAATACTTTACTTTACATGAAAATAAGAAAAACATTCTGACTAAATTTTAAACAAGTCATATAAATCCTGTTTTGAGAATGTATACTAGGACCATACAATATTGCATCTAGAAACTCTGCCCTTCTGTGTACTCTTAAAATGTTTCAACACAAATTGCGCATATTGCAGATATATATATATATATATATAGTAAACACCATAAAAGGATTGTGCACCATGAATAACACAATATGGATTCAGGAAACAAATCACATAACTTGTCAACTTGAATATTATATAATAAATATCTTAGAATAGTGGCATACAATAAGCAACATGAATTAAACTCGAGGAGAGAATCGTGCGTCTTGCCGATTCGAGTGTCACTATGTAAAATACCAAGAAATGGTAGCACGCAATGAATATCAAAGTCAAATCATCATTAATCGAATCGCGCATCTTGCCGATTCGTAAAACACGATGTAAATGTCAAGAAATAACAGCTCACAATAAATAACAAGATCAAAGTACAATGAAACAAATCGTGCTTCTTTTGCCGATTCTTAAGCCACCATGTAAATGTCAAGAAATGGTAGCGCGCAATAAACAACAAAGTTAAATCCTCATGAAACGAGTTGCGCGTCTTGCCAATTTGTAAAACATCATGGAAATGTCAAGAAATAGTAGCGCGCAATGGACAACAATGTTTAAACACCATAAAACGAATCGCGCGTCTTGCCGATTCTTAAGCCACCATGCCAATGTCAAGAAATGGTAGCACGCAATGAATAACAAAGTCAGACTTTTATGAAACAAATCAGCGTCTTGCCTATTTGTAAACTACCATATAAATGTCAAGAAATGGTAGCTCGCAAGTAATCTGTTACTCATTTCAGAATTAAACCAAGAATATGAAAATTCTAAATAACGGTGTTGGGATAGTCCAACCACAGTCTTACTGCCTGGAACAATGATCACCAATGAAGGATGAAGGGCAGAAGACTGAAAGATCCAAATAGGCCGCCGGGACAGGAGCTCAGGAAGAAGCTGCTGATCTGCACCGGGACCTCTGAATAGTGAGCCCTGGGAGTTGGGCTGGCTCTCTTTTATAGAGTATTGGCCCAGCCCAGAACCACGCCCAGGCATGTTGCAGGAAAAGTCTCTGGAAGGCCCTGGAAAGGGACCACTCCCTAACACACTCTGAAAACCTGCAGCAATACATTGCAAAGGAACAGTATTTGTAAGCATATTAAAAATAAGTTTTCAGGATTGAACTCTGCAATGCAAAAGGCTAAACCACAACATATCAGCACAATGCATAAATTACGTTATTTTGAGAGTGCTGGGTTTTTGCATTTTTGTCACCAATAGAGCGCGTACTGCTCTGGTGTTGACATCTTGGTTGCTCCTAGACATTCTGTTGCGTGTGGTATAATTTAAAAAATGGGTGTACACATAGCCCACGATCAGAAGGACAGTTGGGGCAGTACATACAACTCTCCTTCCTCAAGCCTCTTTGACACCGACTATGCATCTCCTAAGGTGAACCTTTTTCTGGGTGTGGGAGTAATGTAATCAGGAAAGTAGCGATCTTTTAATCCAGCCACATTCTCCACCACTCCAACTCTAGAAACACATGTCTTCCCCACTACAATAAGGCTGCTTATCACAGACTGCTGAAACTGAACAAATGCCATCTTTGAATTTGGAGAACAATTCTTGAATGGAACAGAAGCATTGAAGGTTGCTTACCGGAACAAATGGATAGCCAACTTCTGATACCAATTGTAATCCTTATGAACAGTGATGTAAGGTTCCATCCTCTGATCTACTCTATCTACACCACCGATGTGCTTACCCCCATGTAGTCTAAAATACACATAGGTTACTGCACTTCATCAACCTGACACCAAACAGTCACAGGTGAAGCATTTTTGTTATGAATGGTTGTCACTATGTGGACATCTCTCCTTTCTGCAAAGTTTACCGCTAGACATTCATCACTACCCAAGGCACTGTACTATCCTCACTGAAACTTTTTACATACAGCTCTTTAGGGTAACCTTTACGATAAGGGTGGATTGTGCCACAAGTAACAGTATCCACTTTGAACAATTTCCTGGATAATTTCACACCAGCGTAGAAGTTATCTACGTAGAAATGCTGACATTTGGCAAAAAGTTCTCTACCAAGCTCCCACACAATTTTCTCACTGACACTGAATGAGAATGGACAAACTAGGGGGATTAATAGTGGAATTCCTACCAGTGTACACTTGGAAATTATAGACATATCCAGTACTACTCTCAGACAGAGTATACATCTTAATCCCATAACATTCCCTCTTGCTAGGAATGTCCTGCCTAAAAACTAAACAGCCCTTGAACAGGACCGGACCAAAGACTCATCCATAGCTATTTCTTTCCCTGGACCATAGACCTATGAAAACCTATCTAAAAAGTGATCAAGGACAGGCTTAATTTTAAAAAGACGGTCACAATAGGTGTTGTTTTGTGGCAATGCTGAAGCATAATCAACAAATCGAAAGACCCTAAGCAGAAGCAAATATCGATCACAATTCATGGTTGTAGGAAATATCGCCATTGCAATCAAGGGACTAGTAGACAAATATGAAGACAGGGATGGGTTCCTAATCAAGCCCATCAAAAAGTTAAACCCAAGACTTCTTCAACACATCCAGATTTGTGCAAGTCCACCTGCTAGCTCTAGAATGAGGCTTACGTCTGGCACTGTTGTCCCTCAAATGATGTTCAGCATACAAATTAGTCTGTTCTACAATCTCATCCAAAAATACATTGTCCATGAACAACTGAAGGAAAATGTATGGCTAGAAAGTTTTCAGTATTCACTCTACACCCTGGGACACCAGCAAAGGCAAGCAACACAAAGTGCACCATGTTTGGAGGAACCCAGAGTTCAGTACTTCCCTAATGGTAAGCATTTCAGCCTCAGGCTGCAGTCCTGATGCCTCTTGCTACGCCTCTTGCTATGCTATCGGCGTACCAGTGTCCTCATCTAAAAGAGGCACTTCCTCCACAATGAGAATGGCTTCAACATCAGATGATATCTCTTGGACAGAAAACTTACTGCCAGAATCTTGCAGTTCCTCCTCTGCTTCAGATGCAGAGTCAGTCTCAGAACCATGGTCAGAAGAAGATTTGAAAAGCATACCAACTACCTCTGGAGTGGTAATGGTGCGGCTAGCCATAATCTTTAACTCAACAAATTAGTCAGCAATAAACAGCACTATGTTATAAACAAAGTGTGGCTTTATCAACCATAAAGTAAAACTACTGGCATACAGTCATACAGGAAGAAAACTAAATCAATACAAAGCACACAAAGACCTATATACTCAAAAACAATATCACTCACTTGCCAGAGACAGCTAGACTCAGGATCAACTGAACCTACACAGAACAGACACTGCAAGCACCAATGATATCCCACTAGGAAGGAAAAAAGAAAAGTGCCCACAAGACAATACAATACATATCTTGCACAAATCTAAGAAGAATTGCACACACAATAAAACAAAAGCTAAATATGCTGCTTTTAATACACCATTTACAAAAAAATGCATTATAGCAGAGCAATTATACTCATTTGGAGCAAACTGTATAATAAAGTTTTTCTTACCTTAAACATGCAACTACCGGAACTACAAAACTGCTAAATCTGCAAACATCAGTCGCAGCAAAGGAAATCAAAAGTTTTGCATTAAAATAAAAAAGAGAAATAAAATATTATGAGCACAAATGCAAATGATGACAAAAAATTAAAGTTAAAATTGTAAAGCACTGTGAAGTCTGCCCATTACCATCCAATTGGCAGCCAAACACATTGCCAGCCAGAAGCTGGTCAACACGCATTATCAGCTTGATGCAAGTTAACACACACCACCAGCTAAATTCCCAGTTCAAACAAACTGCCAGCCAGGCGCCAATCCACACACACTGCCAGTCAAGTTCCAGTCTACACACACCACAAGGCAAGTGCCAATCTACACATACCACTACACAAACACCAGTCTACATACACCGCAAGGTGAGCACTAGTCCACCTACATCGCCAGCCAAGTGCAAGTCCACACTCCTGCCAGCCAAATACCAGTACACACACAGCCAGACTAATGCCAGTACATGAAAAATATCAGCCGAGCTACAGTTCTCTCTCACACACACACACAGAGAAACTTTCCCAGGTGCCTAGTGGTTTTCTATTCCTCATTGGGGGCCGAGATGCCTCAAGATGTCACTGACCTGCCTGATGAAGGGAGGCAGAAACGGACAAAACATGTGACCAAAACTGTGCTTAGTGCTTAGAATATCCCGTCCCCCGAGGGCAGATCAGCCTTAAAACGGCCACTCTGCCCTCTGGTAAGGCATAATACAAAAAATACCCCCAGGGGGAGCAACACTTTCCCAAGGGATTGCTCCCAGCAATTAACAAAATAAATAATCCCTTGTGTCTAGTGGGTTTTGTTGCCCTCTGGGGGGGGGCAGATTGACCAGAAGAAATGGTCAAATTAGGCCTGGGGTGGACCAAAACATGGATACTTTGGGCCATATTTATACTTTTTAACGCAAAACTGCGCCGCCGCAGTTTTGCGTAAAAAAATTTACCGCCGGCTAACGCCATTTCGTAGCACCGTCCGGGCGTCATATTTATACTTTGACGCATGGCGGCGCAATCAACAGGTGGGAGCCATTATTTTTGACGCACACCGCGGCGTCAAGTCGTAAATGAAAACAACGTTAACGTGGCGGAAATGACTGTGGGTCGATTTACGACACCGCAACCCAGATATGCACCGTTTTTTGACGCAATAGCGTAAAAAAAAAACGCGAACCCTGTAAGTGCACCAGAGGAGAGCCAAAATGGATCCCAGATGCCACTACAGACCCCAGGAAGATGACAGCAGACCAGGAACCAGCCAGGACGATCCATACAAGAACCAGGACATTTATAGAAAGAAAAGAAAGTGTCGCTTCAGTGCAGAGGAGCAGGAAATCCTGGTTAAAGAGGTGACGGAACACCAGCACCAACTGTTTATCACCTCAAAGTTGCCAATCAGTAGGAGAGAGGCCATATGGCAACAAATTGTTGACAAGATTAACAGTGTGGCAGGACAGTCACCGAGTGTAAGAAACGCTGGCATGACTGCAAACGGAGGACCAAGGAAAAGATGGCCATGAACAGGAAGGCAGCACTGCAGACTGGACGGGGGAGTCCAGCACACCAGGAGGCCATGGACCACATGGAGGAGATGGTCACAGCCGTCTTCCCTGAGGAGATCGTCACAGGGATTCAAGGACAGGACAGCGCAGGCTACCAGGAGACAATGCACATGCAGGGTAAGTCGCATGGGGAATCAAAATACAATAATGTTGACTGTAAGCAGGGGGGTAAATACCTACTACACATTGCATGTAAGTCATCATATACATGGAGTGGCATGGGTAAAGGGGTACTGCAGGGGGGCATGGCCTGCACAAACATAAGCTGGGGCACAACATAACACTACACCAACAACAGTCCCATGAGGGCATGCTGTAATGCCAACAATGGAGCAAAGGGAAAGCCTCGACAGGAGGGAAGGCAACTACGTCAAACTTACATCCTGGCACTTGTCAGCCAACATATCTCCTACATTAACTAGGGCCCTATTAGCAATCCTCTAGCCAAAACGACAACTGCAATGTAACTGCAACAACAGTTGCCACTACAACCTCTGATCTGTGTGCAGCTCTAGTAGCCAATGGCAGTAACCTCCCCATGGAACAAACACACCTAAATTAGGGGGTGAGGATGGCATCTGCAACAATCTCCTGAAACAAGACAAAGGCCCCAGTACACGCAAATGTCAATGCCCATAGGTGTCACAAACATCAGCCAATGTAAGCAACAATAGGAGTGACACAGCACTAAGGACACACCCATGCTGCATATGTCAGGGTCCATCCCGTGCCTGGCTAACAAGGCAACATTACAAATGTCATACTGCTCAGACAACAGCATTGAGGAGGGGACACATGTAACTGGTCAATGAAATACACCTGCACAGTCAGAGGACGAAATAGGACACTGATACGACTATCAGGGCAATCCGATGTAACACACATTACCCAACATCAGCTGTATACATTAACAATGTCAACATCCATATCAGATCATAACATTGCCATGCATAGGACATGCAACATGTCAATTACATTTAAGTCGATGTGAACGATCAGGGATTGGGGCAGGTCCTGATAGTTAAGTGTGCTGCCAGGGCCATCAGAACACCCACAGCCAGTGAAAGGTCTCACCATGAGAATGGATATGCACGGAGGGTTGAGTAGGACAAGAAGGTGGCAACTCTCGATTTGGCATAAACCAACACCGAGAGGCGATGAGGCTGACAAGTCTGATAACTCAATAACATACATGTGACACACAGGTGGGCCATAGGCCTGAAACAATGCCCATCTGAAGGTCAGCAGATATCAATACAAAACAAGATCACAAAGTGAATTCATCAAAAGGCAGGCACGTCACGTCAAAATGGTCACAACACACTAATTGTACCCTGTTTCATTGCAGAGGAAGATGGATCTCCTGCCGATATGCCTGTCCCAGATTTCCCTGATGACATGGATGACGAGCCCATAAACATTCCCCAGGAGACCATCCAAAAGGTCCTTGAAACCCTCCAGACCCCACGTTCAGTCACAAGGAGGAGCACAGAACAAGCAGCCAGCGCAGAGGAACCACCCACCACCCCAATTGCAAGACCTACCAGCTCCAATACAGCTGAGGACTCTGACGACACTGGCACCAGCTTTGAAAGAACTGTAGTTGGAGTACAGCGGGAGCTGGCCAAGGAGGTGCGGTGGGGATGCAAAATATGGCAGCCAGCCTTGAGGGGCCGCGTTTGTGCATAATGTCGTCTGCAGATCAGGCAGCAGCTATGCAAGCCCTAACATCCATACTGCAAGGACTACAAGAAACTGTCAAGGAATTCACCACTGCAGTAAGGGAGTTACCACAACACCTCGCACCCCAAACATTCCACTGCATGCATGAATGCAATCATGACTCCCTCAGGGCCGACCTGGCTGCCTACCATCGTGATGTGGCTGCTAATCTCAAAAACCAGCAGATCCTCCTTGCTGCAGTACTGCCCTTAAGACCTTCACAGGAAGCAGCGACCGGGATGTCTGACTCCACATCTTCTAACACTGAGGTGTGTGTTGCCCCTTCACAACCAACAACAACAAGGACAAAGCAGGCAACACACACATCAGAAGAAGACGACATGGAATAGATCACATTCACACGGAAGAGTACCCGGAAGCACTAGTTCCTGCACCATGGCCTACTTTGTCCAAGGTCCTACGTTTTGTCAAATGCCAGTCTTACAACAACTATACTCAATGACTGTTCTGCTAACCACTGTATAACTTGTCAGCATGCCCAGTTAATGTCTCTCTCCTACTAATCGGCAGATCGTGTCCCTCTGCACTGTCTGTAACATCAGCCCAGCATGTCAGTAGCATTATCTACACCCCTTCTGTAGGATCACCATGTAAGATTTCACTAGAACGGACTCAGCAAACATGGACAATGTACATATTGCACTACAGCACCTATCAATAAATGGCACTTGCACACCAAATATGTCTCTGTGTAATTTGACACATCAACTGTGCAGTAGATAACACAAATGTGCCTGTGTTCCAATCATGTAGCTTGTCAATACAACTGTCCTGACATCATGTAGTCAGATCCATCTGTGCAGTGGCCAGGATTGCATCATAGGCTGCCCATCCTGAGGAGAATAACTGATGAAGTGAGAAACCACACACCATCATGCTGTGTGGGACAGAATAATGCTTCATCAAGAGAAATCAAAGTCAACTAATAGTGGCTGATAAATGTTGTCACCATGCAATACTAACACATTGAACTGTGCAGTCTAATCTAAGCAAACACTACAAAACACAGCATCAATCAACCTTTCTGAGTAAACATCCAAATAGGTAATCATGCAGAATTTTTGCACAAATGATCTATGTCAGTTATGAAGACAAGAAGACAAGAGTGTTAACAAGACCTCATCTTCAAAGATGTCCCTGAACATCACACTGCAGTCCGACCTAAAAATGTCCCCACTATACCAAGTCGAGAAGCACACATTGTGACATAGAAAACATACTCATCGACAAAAATCCTTTGTGATCCATGTAAACTCCGATTGGTGGTTCTAACAAATGGTGGATACTTACCAAGGTAGCACTGGGGTAGCTGCCATTTTACACCTCAGTTTGTATTTGTTTGTAGCATAGGACACAAATGTCATAGAACAACAATCATCTACACTGATGGCAAGGCCATGATCAAGTAGCAGTTAACACATAATGCAAATTATCTATATATTTATTCAAAACTAATCACACCAGAGGCAACTAAGGGAAAAGTCATACCTTCACTAATCTAACCTGACTACTCATTACCCACAACTGTCCCTAACTAACCTAAGCTAAACTTACTCTTCACATATAACGAATCAAACTAAACATCAACCCCCCACCCACCATTATGAGACAGGACACATGTAGGACAACACATACTAAACTACACACATACTATACTATCCTAAACAATCATATATTTTTTTGTATTTTTTAGAAATTTTTTTTTTGTATTTTTTTTTTCTAACACACAGGAACCCCAACATTGACACCCACCCACCCACCCACTTAATAAGGAAAAGTAGAAAGAATCAGGACCCCCCACCCTCCTCCCTAACACTAACTAAACTAACAACCTATACTAACCTAACACTAATCCCCCAAGCCCACTAATCATGATAACAAGGAAAGAGGAGGGAGGGGAGGGAATTATGTCCATTGAATACATTATTCCTAGAGGTTGGCCCTCCAGACGGTCCGCCTGATAGACTTGACCCGCTTCTTGATGTAGCCGACATCCTGGCTAAGATTGTTCACCTTCCTTAAAACTTTGTCCATTTTACGTTCCTAAGCCAGGAATGCCGCAGGGTCGATTGGTGGTGCTGCTGATGTTTGGGTCCCGGCAGAGGTTCTCTATGGGTGTGTTGAGCCTAGACCAATGGACTGTCCTGCAGCTGTCACACTGCTGGGGCCTGGGTGTGCTGCAGATGTAGGGACAACTGTCCCCGCTGTGGCTGGGGCCACCTGGGGAGAACCAGTGGTTGTGGTGGTGGTGGCTGTAGTGGGCAACCTTGGGCCACCCTGTGGTAAAGCCCACCATGCTCCGGAGGCCCGATCAGACTGGTATTTACGGGCCATCCTTCGGAACCCCGACTGCACCTGCAGGATGTGTCGGTACCTCATGGCCCGCCTCTAAATTCATGCTTCTGGGCGGGTGTCATGTTTGCAGCTGTGAAGACAAAGGGCAACTATTTACCATAGGAACTGCATTGTGTGGAATAGCACAAGTGGTCAATCTGACAATACATCTACTGTACTTGTAACAGCTCATATCACAATACAGATCATTGAAAGTCTCAGAGGAAGTACTTGGAAAGCCTGCCTACAAAGGTCATCTCACACATAGCACATACAAAATCTACATGATGGGTAACAACTGGCAATAACTTGTCAACAAAGTACTGACAGTTGCAGCTAACAATCATGCTGCACCTCCTCCGCCTATTGCCTGGACTACATATGTCAGTGTATGTGATAACAATCACAAACTTCAAGGTCTGCAATGTGTAATGGGATTTGCTAGTATAGTACTCATGTGCCATACCTGAGTGTGTACACTAGGTTCAAAACCATTTTTAAAATAATCACAAGTAAGTGTAACATACTGGTTGCTTCAGTCCTAGGTACCCTATTCACAAACCCATGCCTGTGTTTGAGGGGGGGGGGGAGAACAACAAACAATCCCAAAATACATGCACACCCAGGAGTGTATAGAAAGCTCAACATGTCTTTGGCTCCACACACACACCACCAGTAAGGGCTATCAACAAATTGGAGTCAGCTAAACCTTGTCCTATCCAAGGTCCACGCATGTCAAAATGTACTGACCTAGGTCAACATCACATACTTCCAGTGAGGCATGATCTTCAACAGACACAGAGGAGCAAGAACACCCATGATCATGAATAGCATGCACACCTACGCCGTTGCACTCTAGTCCCACACACTTCTAGCACAACTTGTGGAAGTACATGCTCCAAGAAGTTCCAACCTACAGTGTACTCAGTCCATCGGTGAATAGGGAAGCAGCAGTCTTCGGACAAGCCATTTGCAGAAGCTATCTGGGAGAATGTCAGTCTGACATGCAGACTCAGTCTGAGACGAGTCCAAGTGCAACTCCTATTGTAACTAGTGTATTCCACATGACTCACCCCAGTTCCCATAGCGGGCCCTACAGGAATGGCCTACAAACCCAAGATCAGGCAAATGGATAAGCATTGGTCAACTCAAAATATTCTAATAACTGAAATCCCACTAATGGAACAAGACTAATGATTGGGCAGCGCATCACACCTTGCAATGTGTTCAACACACAGGAGTCCATCACACATCACCAGCAAACACAAAACATAACACACATGTCATCACTCACTGTAGGTGTCGGGGTCCTCAAAATGAGCCACCTCTCCCACTGTGTACGGTGCAGGTCCACCTGTAAAGCATGGAAGGAAGAATATGCTCAGAATCAGTGCACTGACAAACCATTTCAAATACAAATACAATGTGATAAGCTGACATGGATAATGAAACACTTTCAGACATGCTCATACTGCATGGAATAATTCTTGGCCAACATTTACATAGGATGGGTCTCCTGCTACAGTTACACACACTTCTACACACATGCAGTGGCCCTGACTGTCATGTGGTGGCAAACATGCACCTCCATTAGTGTGCAGCAACAATATAGGTGTGTATTCATCTCATCATGTGCATCCAAGAGAGACATCCAAAGGCAGGTTACTTGAGGACTACATGACCTGTAAAACAGCCTATGTGGTCATGACACTTTTGTGACAGATAGGTACATGGTACAGAGGGCCAGGTACTTTGGCAATACCTCATGTTGTTACAGTTTCATAAATTGATGTGTCCAAACAAAGGTGATTGGCACCAAACATAGATGTTTGCACCCTAGTCCATACCTTTGGACTGCCATCCCTAATTGGATTTTGGCACAAGTAACAAAAAATACCTGTCTAAGATGTTAGCTGAGGGCACCTGACTCCTTTACAAATATGGTTCATGTTCAGATCTGGCATGTATCAATAAAATATGAATGAGCACATTAATCCCGAACAGGCATAGCACTTCCGTGAACACTTTCCCTACACATTCACCAGACACACATGAGACATATGTCTGGGCCACATTGCTATCATCAATTGACGTGAAGGCAGCACTCATTTTCTGCATCATGTAGGGTTTCCAATGTCAGTCTAGCTGTAGCGTCAACATATGTAGGTATGATGTTAGTACATCCATACTTCACTGGCAATTGTGACCTGTAGAGTCCTGATTGCATCATTAATGTTTTGCTTGTCTGACACAAAGGCGGCACTACATTACATTTAGCAACAAGCAACCTGTAAGTGTGAAAAACATGAGCTGCCTGACTGCTAGCTTTTGTCATCCTTCACATAGTGCATCAATTACCCTGTATGTTTCCCCAGCATTACATACAGTCAGCTACTTATCTGGCAGATTGGGCACCAATCATATCATGTCACTACCCAGCTTTTAATTGTGCACATTTATATGATCTGTACTCACCAACATGGCCACCAATCATGATTCCCAGGTGGTCCAGCAGATCTTGCTCCCTGGAGATCAGGTGAGCCCAGCGGTGCTTCAGTTGATGCTCATTCCGTTGGCTCCCATACAGACGCACCAAGTGATGGTGCACCTTCCCCCACCGGACTTTTCGGGCCTCAGTGTGATACCCCTGTATCACCCTACCCCCAGCCTCCAGCATCAGTGGGAGGAAATGGCAAACCAGCCATATGAACCCCCCCAATTCCTCCTCACCCATCCTGGAAAGCCGTGGCCTACCAGACATTTAGGCACAGAAAAAGGGGAAAAAGTAGTGGTAAAAAAAAATTAAAGGGGAAAATGGGGAAAGTTTGAGTGAGGAAATGCAAAGAAAACTTAACCAATAAAAGAGCCCAACTATCCCCTATATAACAGTACCCACAACAGACTCCCACAGACAATAAATACAACACTGGACTGGACAAATGTAAACAACACACACTCAGACAGTATTCTACAACAATATATTAATGACAAAACAACGAGTAGGATGGCACTCTGGACACAAAAGCACAAATTCACAGGACAACACTTTGCACACAGCCACACAGTCTAGAATAATCAGAGACTGCAAAGTGAAAGTGAAAGTACACCCACTGTACAGATTCTGTCAACAGGATATCCTATTACATCACATCCTGCATAACATGGCCGCCGTTTTTTTACATTATGCGTCATATTTTCACGCATACAGCTTGTGCGTCATATTTTTTGACGCACAGGAGTGCAAATAATGCTGAGTCAAAATATTTTTAATAATTGGTAAATAATATTTGTTTATGGCATAATTTACACTTCCAGAGGTGAAAATTAAGCCGCATCCAAATATTATTTACAATAATTAAAAAATAATTTGACTCTGCATTATTTGCACTCCTGTGTGTCAAAATATATGACGCACAAGCTGTATGCGTGAAAATATGACGCATAATGACAAATATGTATTTCATATGTCCAAATGAGTAATGGAATTTTCCATTACCAAACGGTGCTAAATGATAAATACTGGGGTTAGCTAAAGCAAATGTGCCTTATAGGATGTATAGAAGGTATTCACAGTGCAATAGTAATGATTGGCCATAATGGATATTACTAATAATTGCGCACACATGTAGGTAATTGCTGATTGCAACTTTCAAAATATGAAAGAGCTAACAGGATGTATTCATTAGCTAATTTGTGAGCACATGTATCAAGCTAATCCAAATAGCAAAATGCCCATTTAGGTAATGCAATTGTTGCCTAAACCTTTTTTGGGGGTAACCATGTGCTAATTACGAGTTCATTTAGCTAAAATATGTTTCACTATTGACATGTAGGGCACACATGCCCCTTAAGCATGTGTGTGCTTCACATGTCCGTAAAATGTGTTTAATTGGGGTGCAGCAGAGGGGGACATAGGCCCCCAGCACCCTGGGGTTTGCTGTTCCTGACTTGCAAATAAATTTATCAAACATTTTCCCAAATTCAGTAATGCTAAACCATTGGCAGCAGGCCCATAGATGCAAATTGAGTATGAATCTCTTTTTGCAAATCTGTAATACCATTTGCCCATTTGAAGTTTGCACTATTACTTCTTTAGAGAATTCTGACATACCATTTAGCATTGATTTAATAGCAAATTCTCAACGTTCCTTATGTCATGATAGCAAATAGGTTTTTGATGTATGTGGCCCTTTATGCATTACCTGGTTTAGTGGCATGTTTCAATCTTCATGCTAGGTTACAATTGGGACACTACTGTGATAGGCTGCTTGCAACCATTTTGTTGATTGGATGGTACATGTGCATGTGTGTGGTCCAATGTTGATCCTGTATCATCTGTTAAGGTGTATGTTGTCACTGTAACGTCCAGGTCTCATCATGAGTTAGTGGCAGCTAATCGTGTATCTAATGAGTATCCTTTGGAGCTAAATGTGAGTAAAGTCATAGAGGACATGGTAACCTACATGTGGATGGTCCCACCCTGTCACTGAAGACGTGTAATGAGACTTTCAACTGGGCAACCGTGGTGTGTTGAGTGAGAGAATGTCTCAGGTGTCTGGATCCGGCATGTGTCATTGCAACAATTGTACTCAAGTTGGCCTCTGTGGATGGAAATGCATCTGGAAACATCATAGCCTCTGTGCAGAATAAAATGGCTGGTATTCACCACACACGAGCCATCTCTATTATTTGAACAATGTTACTCAGCGTATGTACTGTCAGGGTCCTCATATGTGTCGACTTTTCATGGATATTATCTGAGGTTGCTGGTTCTGCTGGAGGCCACGTACACCATCAAAGGGTATGGCCCAGGTACACTGTCACACTTTGTAGTTTAGGCATTAATGAGGCCCAGACAACGGATGGGCCATGATTTAGCTATGCAAGGGCACTGTCACAAATATGATACAAATAAAAGTCAGATGATGCAATACAATGTATTTGAGTATACATTGATGAGGCAAATGACAAATTAGCCTCTGAGGAAAGAGAGGTTTTGGACAGCAAGTGTGGTCCATAGGTGGCCACCGGGTATCTTTAGGGTGACCCACGGACAGGTGCCAGTCAGGCTGACAGGATGCTGGGTCAATCAGGAGCCAGCTCTTTGACAATTGACATGATCAGTGGTCTGACTAAGACAGGTCAGAGGGAGCAGTAGACAGATGACATGTCACACTGTGTATGTCCTGTGTTGTTTTGAAGGTGACACATGAACCCTGATACAGTGTTACACGGCAACATTAGTAGCAATGCTTAATGGTGTAATTGCCCAAATGACAACATCTATGCTGTAGGAGGCATCAGCAGGGACGGTGCATGTAAATTTGGGTGGTGTGCATGGAGGTGATCAATGGTGTGGCCTCCATCAGTGTCTCACAAGTCCTGTCGGATGAGATTTGCTTTAAAATGGCCTACAGTACCTTTCACACGGGAAGCAATCTACAGGTAATACCAGGCCTTAAAAACTCCAAGCCAGTGTATTATTTGAGCTGACTACCATGCAGTAAGATAGTACTATGACAATGGTAGACCATAGGAAAAGGTGTGGCACACTGGATGACTCTTGTGAGTGTAGATGACGGAAGTGTGAGTGTAGATGATGGAATCTCAGGGTACACATATTAGTATTCCAGGGACCTCTTCAGACAGGTGGGGTGTGACCAGGCGCATGGGTGTGTAAGGTTTTTAGAAAAGGGCTGACATGTAGATTGGATGTGATGTGCTGGATGCTTGTCATATGTGTGGCACTTGTCCTGTGTATGTTCTGCTTATGTGTAACTCTAGTGACAGATAGTCTTTGCAAAGATTGTATGTAGTTGGAATTACTGCTGCCAAGAGTCTGGTCATACATTCCTGTTCCTGAAGCAAAAGCATGTCAACTGCCTGATGTATGAGGCCTGTTTTCCCCTAGTTGAGTGATGATGTTTTAGTTGTGTGCCATCTGCTGCGATGAACCATGTTTCCAACATGTATGTGTGTAATAGGTGTTGTCCTCAGCTATTGCCCTTCAAAGGTGAACTGTACAGGATGTCAGTCATTTACATTGTGTGTGTATGTGACCATTGTATGATAGGCATCACATTTGTAGTGTAATTTTCTGTGTCCTGATTGTTATATCATTAATGCTCCATGAGGCGACACTCTTCTTCTGATATTTAGAGCTAAAGGTGTTCAGAAATGAATAGCCAGACCATGATGTGGTGTTTCTTATCAGTGTTTATTTACAGTAGTTCATTAAGTGGTGATGGTGATAATATTTTTAAAAAATTGTTCACAATGTGTTGGCGCCTACGCACTCCAGCAGCCGTGTTTGGTTGTTCTCCCTCATGTTGCAGGCCAGCATCCTCCTCTTCCTCGTCTACAGGCATGTATGGGTCTGGTTCCAGGAGGGGAATGTTCCTTTTGATGCAAATGTTGTGCAGGATGGAACATGTTAGTATGATCTTACAGACCATCTCGGGGGAATATAGTAGGCTACCACCAGTGATGTCAAGGCAGCGGAACCTTGACTTGAGGATGCCGAAGGCCCGCTCTACAATGCTGCGTGTCCTCTCATGGGCCTCATTGTATGCACGCTCTGCAGCAGTACTCAGGTTGCCAAATGGTGTCATTAACCATGGCTGGATGCCATACCCCTGATCAGCTGAAAGAGAAAAAGAATGGGATCATGTTGATGTAGCTGGCACTTTTGAAAAGACCTTTCATGGCAGTAGTTGTCTTGTGTTGTCTGTGACTCTTTTGTGTACTAATGTGACATCCTATACTTGTAGGCTATACCATCTGCATTGTGTTGTTTCCTTGGCTGAACGAGTGTTTGTCTGCTAACCGTTTGTCATCAGTATGTTTTGGGATTTTCAGTGCAGTGTGCCCTCCCTAGCATTGTGGCTTGTGAAACAGGTGTCCTTGTGTCTTCACTTGGGGTGAGTTGATAGTTCCATGCAGAGTTAAAATTGAAAGTGTTGTTAACACGTCCATATCAAAGTACACTGGACATCCCATACCTTTAGGCTTAGGCAATGTATTAATGTAAAGGTCATTGGGACACTTACAATTTGCAAGGTGACATTTTGGCAACCACACTCATTAATGTCTTCACATTAGGCTGTACAGTAAATTCCGATGTGTGACAGGTTCAATGGTGACCTAAGAAACATGGCTAGCGATGTCACGACCTCAGTATGTTCCTGTGTAGATGTTGCTGTTGTGGTGTATGTGTTGTGTGTCCTAGAGGGTTGCTGTGCAGTGGTTAAATAAGTAGGTTTTTGTACTTACCAACAAGTAGTCCATTGCCATACCGTCCATCCAGGAAGTGTTGGTTGATGGTGCAGTGACGGAAGATGAATGAGTCATGTACACTCCCAGGATATTTAGCCACGATGTTGGTGATCAATCCTTGGTGATCGACAATGGCCTGCACGTTGATTGAATGTGTGTGCTTCCTGTTGCGGTAGAGGTGTTCAGTTGCAGCAGGTGGCACAAGGCGTATATGTGTGCAGTCGATTGCACCAAGGACGTGTGGGAAGCCATTGATTGCGTAGAACCCCTGTTTAGTTTCCTGCTGCTTCTGCAGTGTGTTAGGGAAGCAGATGTGGCGGGGTGTCAGGCGAATGATGGCATCCAGTACTTTGGGCAGAAATGCGGAGAATGATGGTTGTGATATTCCACCTACCAGGGTACCAGTTGTTTGAAAAGAGCCACTTGCCAGCATATGAAGTACGGCAAGCAGCTTTGTTTCTGTTGGTATGGTGTGGGGTGTCACCAAAGTGGGGGCCAACTGCTGTTCAATGTTTCGCAGCAGCTGCTGAATGGCCTGCCAGTTCAACCAGTACCTCTGTATGATGTCGTGTTCCCTGAGGCCCTGAAGGGTTGTTCTTGGGCGGAATATCCTCTCCTGCCTTCTGATCTGCCTTTGGGGTCCCTGCTGGTGTTGTTGTAGCTGCTGTTGCTGCTGCTGGGCTCTGCGTCTGAGTGCACAGTGGATTAGGATGACCTCCATGGCTCCCTGTTGCTGCTCTGCTGCTCTGCTGTTTGTTCTGTGTGTTCTGATTAAATACAGGTGTGTTTGCCCCATTTTAACGCCTGCCCTGACCCAGGCGTTAATTTTTTACGCAAATCGGGCTGTGCGTCATTTTCTGGCTCCGCCTCCCGGCCGTGCGTCATTTTTGCCCGAAAGCATAAATACGACGCACGGCCGTTTAAACCATTTTTTGGACGGGAACGCCTACCTTGCATATCATTAACGCAGGGCGGGTTGCCGCATCTGAAAAATGCCGTACACGGCGGATTTTTGTTGTCCGCGGGCTCGGGCGTCAAAGTTTAAATACGGGGCAACGTTTGCGCTGATTGTGCGTCAAAATTTGTGACGCACAATTGTCGCCAACGGAGTATAAATATGCCCCTTTGTGTCCCAGGGGAGTGACCATTTCCTAGGTGATCACTCTCCATAATTGACCAAAAAAATAATGCCTGGCTTCTAGTGGGTTTTGACCACCCCCCTCGTGGGGCAGATCAGCCAAAAAAAATAACAGTCAAACTAGCCACCAGGTGGTGCCCCAGGGGACCAACCCTTTGCTAAAGGGTCCCTCCCTGCAATTGACCAAAACCATAATTCCTGACGTCAGGTGGGTTTTGAATGGAGGGAAGATCAGCTGAAAAAAATCCCAGCCATAATAACCACCCTGGGGCGACCAAAATACAGATAATTTGTGCCTCTTAAAGTGTCGCTCTGAAAACAAAAGATAAAGAAGACCTTGAAGGTCCAGTGGTCTGGATTCCTGTTCCACAATTGTGGCCTCACCCATGATCGTGGAGCAGGAATCCATTACATGCAGATACAGAGGGAAAGGAAAACCTCTTTCCTTTTCTTCCTGTGTCTGCACAGCCCACAAACCACGCCGTCCCTGGAGAAAGACTTACCACATATCCATCATCTCTCCTGAATGCTGGAAGCAAATGGCTTCCAGTGCATCCTTATCAGCTTATGATGACGTCAGGGCACTGTGCATGCACTGATGTTATCAGATGCCGAGGAGGGGTCGAGGTACAGTGGAAGTGTTTCCACTGTCCTCCCTAGTGAGGTCTCAAAAGGAGCAGCCCATGCGGAATAGTGTGCCCACCGTGGCTGATGATGGTACCACGCTGTCCTCAACACAGAAAGGGTTAGTGGACTGATAGACTAAATGATACAAACAAAAATATTTTTATTTGAAAAGTCAAGCAGAATAAAGTAGACAATTTTGAGTAATTCTCTGCTTTCGTTTTGTAAAGTAGTTTTCATTGTTTATTGACAGTTTTCTTTAGAAAATGATGCAAGCATCTTTATTGTTGACTCACCCTGCTACACTACATAGGAAAAGGAAGCTTAACCAATGTGCATCCAACACGTCTCTCTTCTGAATGGAACTACTGCTACTAATGCTACTACTACTATTATTACTACTACTACTATAACTCCAAGTACTACACCTACTAGTTACTAAATTAATAGATGTCTCATACGTGTCAAAACCTGTAGATCCTGTTCCTCTCTCTGCAGACTCACAATAAGTAATTCAGTATGCTAACAGAAAGGATCAGTTTTAAAGATATTCTTAAAATGATCTAATTTAGATTCTGCTTTCCAGGTGAGTGGAAGGCTATTCCGTGATTTGGCTGCTGTCACTGAGATTTCTTTCCCTCTTTTATTTGCAATTGGTAGCCAGATCTGCACTCACAATTTCATGTGCACCATTGGGCCTGTACGGGAGGAATGAGCCCCTCAGATAAATAGAGGACAAATTATGCAGATATTTCTAAGCACAAATGCTCAGCTTGTAAATATAACATTTTTGGGTAAACAGCCTGTTCAATGTTGAGAGTATTGTCGCTGCACTTTCTCATTTTGGTTAAACCTTAAACTTAACACTCATTTTGGGAAGGAGCAGTTAGGCATCATAAAGAGCATTAAAGTAGTCTGAGCACAGAATTATTGCTGAAAGTAGGGGTAAAGCTGTGTGTATAGTTGAGGTAAATATATCACAGTTTCTTTAGTTGGTAAAGTAATTCCTGACCCAGCTACAATCCTTAGAGGTTGAAGTTGTGTCAGCATACATCATGACATCTAAGCATTTGACCTTGTGAGATGTGTAAAACATTTACCCTCGTATGATGAAGAGTGGCATTTTTGTGTAAGGGTCATAAATAGTATTCCTTTGGTTTTGTTTAGTTTTAAACAGCCAGAGGCCACCAAATCCTCAACTACTCATAAGCAATGCTGGAGTTATGTGAAAATGGATAGATCTTTGGCTACTTTAATAGACAACTGGGTGTCACCAGCATATGATGGAATTCCCACGTTAATTTATACGATAGAATTTAATAACCGCGGCTACATACTTTCTAAAAATAATTCAAGCATATTGTATCTACAAATTAAAATCCACCTGGGTGAGCTGAAACAGTTATCTGCCACGCTGAGATTTTCAAGAGGAAGCCTGCTTCCCAGAAATCTGGTTAGTGCATGTTGTAATGTGCAAATAACAAACAATCTGAAGAAAAGCTAAATGCAGCTTGATTGAAGCCACAGGTTAGGCAGGTTGAACAGGATTATTGGGGAGAAGAAACCAGAAGCTACATTTGGGCCCTGATTTATACTTTTTGGTGCAAAACTGCACTAGTGCAGTTTTGCACCAAAAAGTTTAGCACTGGCTTGCACCATTTCTGAGCACCAGCCGGGCACTACATTTATGGAATGGTGCAAGCAGGTGCCAAGGGTAGGCTAGTGTAAAAAAAATGAGGGTGGCCGGGTGGGGCTGGCAGTATGGAAGAAGGGGGTTTTGCACCAGAAAATGACGTTAGGCAGGTTAGAGTAAAAAAAAAAGGACTCTAACCAGCCTAGCCACATTGTCTGATGCAAAACCATCTATAACCACATGACTCCTGTCTTAGAAAAGACAGGAGTCATGCCCACCACCCCAGTCGCTAGCACAGGGGACCAGGATCTCCTCGGCATGGCTGTTGTTCCCAGTGCCATGTCTGGGGCCCACTTTAGGGCCCTCTTCATGCTACTTAAAAAAAAACAAATACTTACCTGTACTTACCTTAAATTACCTGGGATGGGGTCCTCCATCCTCTGCTTCCCTCTGGTGTGGGTGGGAATGTCCCTTGGGCCTGGGAAGGGCACCTGTGGGCTTATTCCATAGTTTTCCACAAAATGAATAGGCCCTCAGGTCCCCTAACGCCTGCCCTGACTGAGGCATTAAATAATGGTGTAAAGCATGCTTTGCACCATTATTTGACCCCTCCTGCCCCCGTGCACGTGGGAAAAATATGGCACCAAGGCCATAGAGTAATTTTTTGCATGGGAACGCCTACTTTGCATCTCTTTGACTCAAAGTAGGTTTCCACATCCAAACACTGACTTTAACTCTATAAATTTGGTGCTAGACGGGTCTAGCTCCAAAGTATAAATATGGAGTTAGTTTTGCACTGAATTTGTGTAAAAATAAATGACGCAAATTCAGTGCAAAACAAGTATAAATATGCCCTTTGGTATTTTGAGTGTTGTGTGAGTCAAAAAGTAGGAGAAAGAGCCCCAAACCTGAAATGCATGGTTACTATTCTAGAATCATTTCTACACATACAACAGTGATATTTTGGGAAGTGTAATGGAAAAATCGTGGGGGTAAGCATGATACGCTGATAACAAGGGATATGTAGTCTGAACCTAAGTATTTGTGCATGTGTTACCCATGGTTCCATGTTGCTGTGTGGTAAAGTAGGATATCTGCTGGGTGAAGGCATGTAGGCAACTAGAGAGTGGGTAATGCGGGTTGTATTCACAAAGCAATGAGTGCAGAGAACATTGACAAAACTAAGGCCCTGATTTAAGAAAAGTGGTGCTGCACCCAGTGCAGCACCACTTTACTTGCGACCTTTAGCACCCTCTAATGCCACCATGTGTGCGCCATATTTAATATACTGCGCACCATGACAGTAGTTACGGAACTAGTGTGAGAATTTTTAAAGCTAGTTCAGATCTTTGTAGGATTAGAGTAAAAATTGTTGACGCTAATCCAGCAAAGCCCATTGAAGCCCATTGTAAACAATGGCGTGTATCCTTTTAATGCCTGCTCTGAGCAGACGTTAAAAGTGCTAAAAAAAATGATGCAAAGAAATCTCTTGTATTTCTTTGCACTGTATTTTCAGCCCCCCCCCCACTGACTGGGGAACGCCCCCTTTGCATACATTATGCCTGGTACGGGTAACATGTAGCACAAAGGGTTACAAAGTGGCACAATGCATGCATTGCACTACTTTGTAACTTTGGTGCAGCAAATTAGGCCTCGTTGAGCCACATGAGCATTAAAAATATGATGCAAATGTGGCGCAAGGAGTCGCCAGGAGCTCTGAAATCGGCCCCCTAAGAGAGCATGTAGAAAGAGGAAGGTGAGGCTTTCTGCAGGTTGGAGCATGAACAGTGCAAGTCATTGCACCACAGACAGAGAATCCAGGCTGCAGGAGCTGCAAGCACTAGTCATAAAGGCAGCATGCACCTTCGTTCTGTGATTGCTAGTAATTAGCAAGAAGAATTGGAGAAAGCGATATGGCTTAACGCACAGACCTACTCACACTCCTTTCATATACCTTAAGAAAATAATTTGACTATAGGAAACGTAATCTGGTGCTCAGGTAAAATGCTCTAATGCCCTTGGGCCAAATTCCGCTCTATAAACTGCAAAATAATAACTGAATGTGCTAGATGTTTGAATACTTGCAAACAATTTAACGTTGAAGAACAGTTTGAAAGCTGTGATATGATTTTTTATTTGGGTTACAATGTTATTAAAGCTCGGATGGCAATTCAGATCATGGGGATATTTAGTGGCCTGAGGAACTCCATCCCATTAGGTATTAATATAATGTTAGTTTAGCTTAATTTCTTTTCAACTTTTTGTTTTGGCACTGAACGTGGAAAAAAATAGCATTTTAGGCTTGTCATTGTAATGATCTCAAAAATCAATGAACACGTTTTACCATAAAAAGAAGGCACCAAAGCCTACCTGCACCGCAAGTGCATTTTCACGAAATATAAAAATCTTGCGAAATGGTAATATGTGCCATTGTGACTGAAACGATGTAGAACTATAAAGACCATAGGTCACTGGGAATTGCTACTAAAGCTCAGACTTTCCAAGGAATACACTGACAACATTTATAAATTACGTTTTATACTTTGGCATTTCCATTTAAAAGAATATAAAATAGGCAATGCATTGTCACTACATTATATGCTGCACCAAAAGAAACATTGGGAGTGTCCTTCAAATCACCACCTACATGAGTAACACAGAAAGTAATTAAAGTTAACTTGCTTAACCAGGTGCTGTTGTTGTGGAATGTTAACTAGACTTCATCATGGCTGCGACTCAGAGAACCGATGTGGTAATAACTAGGGCTTGTGAGGATAATGAGAAAAGAAGCAAAGGCAGAACTGTGCTAACAAAAAATATTTGAAAACCTGTGCTGGGGTAAATGATAAATGCCATCAGATACCATTCAAAACTCTTCTCTTCTTACTTTCATTGTAAGTTTGAAGTACTCAAAAGAGGAGGTTCTTGGCCTCAACAAACTGACTTCCTGTCCCAACTTACTACTCCCCTTAGAGGCAGATACCACCTCTGTCTGCACGCTATGGGCCCTATTTGAGTTTGGCAGATGGAAAAGCCCAGCTGCCAAACTCCCAACAGGGTTGCCGACACCTACACGGCGACCTCCCTGGGGGAGTTATTAAGAGTTTCTTGCTAGGTCGGTGGACAAAAATGTGAATTTCCGTCCACTGGCCTAGCGGGAAACAGGCTACAGCATTGTCTCTGGTCATAATCGAGCCAGTGGTAATGCTGTTGCCTGCAGGGTGTACCAGCACCCTTACAATGTTCACTATCTGCAAACAGTGAACATTGCAACTGTGCTGGCCGGGGTGGGGCTCTGCACTGCCCTTGTCAAGTGCATGGGCAGTGCAGGGGGCCCCCTGGGGCCACCTGCACCTTTTCTCTGCCAGCCTTTTCATAGCAGTGCTAACGCCATGAAACCAGTGACAGAGAAAGGGGTTGCAGCGTTGCCCTGGCAGATTAGGACTGCCACCATCCTCCAGAACACAGGAATCTGAGATCTTGGTGGAGCTGGTGGTTCCCTGGGGGGCCAACCTCCAGGGTTGTAATGTGGTGGTTTGACCGCCACATTGGCCCGCCACTGTCTATAGACCACCACACTCGTAATCAGGCCCTATGTGTTTGGGAGCTTAAGTTACTCCCTTCTTGTCAATGTACGGTCCCTGTCAAAAACACACATCTTGTGTTTGTGACCTTCTCTTTGATGAGCAGCCTGACGTCCTTTTTATCATTGAAACCTGACTGTCAGCTTCCTCCAAATTGTTCCTGGAAGCTGCCATTCCCGTAGGATACAAGATTCCGTTTCTTGACCGTGTCAATTTCAGCTGAGGAGGTATAGCCATCAGTTTCAAGTATAATTATTTGTCCACGAGTTTCAGGTGCAATGACCTAGGAAAGGCTTAAGCCCTTGGTTTCTACCTAGCTCTGAATGCCCAACATTTTGTCGGGCTTTCTGATTTATCGACCTCCAGGTCCAGCCAAGTCTTTTCTCAATTCCCTCAATGAAGCTGTGTCACAGGTCTTACTATGTTTCTCACATTGCCTCATACTTCGCATTTTTAATATCCACTTGAGATTCTCACTCTGACAAAGAAACTCTGAGTCGTATAGATTTTATGACCCCTTTTGACCTCTCTCAATTGGTCTTCAACCCCATGCGTACCAGGAAACATATCATTGAAATTATTTTTTCAAACAAGAACCTAAGCATGTCTGACCCCCTTCCTCTTCCATTGATTTATCGCTATCTAATTCTCTTTATTTGGCAGGTAATGTCACATGGAAGTCAGAAAACCTCCTCCATTACAGATAAACTTCATCCTTTTTCCAGTATTTCTCAGGACAGTTTGCTAAGCACCTTGGATACCAAGGCACCAACCTTCTCTGAGCCACTTGGGTCAGACATTCGGGTATTTAATAATTGGGTTCAGTTCTCTGTGCCCCACTCCCAAGATGCCAAATTGGTTGTGTAAAGCCCTTTTGCCTGTTGTTTAATTAACCTCGTAGGCAGGCAAAAACAACTTGTAAGAAGGCCAAAAGAGCTTACCCTAGCCATTACAGGTTGGAGGATTAAACCAAATATGTCAGCACTCTAAAACTATACCAGTCTAATAACCTTAACTAAAAATAAATTGTATGAGAGAAAGACTGGTAAGGCAGAAAGCAAGCAAAGAGAAATCTATAAGATAGTGAAAAAAAGTCTTGATCTAGTAGCATGCCATCATAGCAAAGTCCCTTTCGGCTAAGTGGTGTGAACAACTGGCCTTTTTTTTTAAGAATAAAATTGTAGAAATCCTGTATTGAACTCCCTATTTAGCAAATCTCTGTCATCTGGGATAGCCCCCTCTAACTGGAATGGGCCAAACTTGTGTTCCTTCTAAAAAATCCCAAATGCAGACCCCCAATATCCCAAGTAACTATAGACCCTTCAAGAATATGCAGCTTTCCAACTACATAGAATTCAACAGGCTCCACCACCCCAGCCAGTCAGGATTATGCCTAAATTTAGCACCAAAACTGCACTCCTGGAAGTTTCTAAAGTGATCAAATGCACTTTAGATGCAGGTGAAAAAGCAGTCCTGGTTTTATTGGACCTGTCTGTCCCACACTCCAGCCTGCTTGCCCGTCTTTATGATATAGGCACATGGGACACTGCACTAAAATAGCTTAAATCCTTCCTCAAAGATCAATACCAAGAGGTCTGGCTGCCACCTTTTTCGTCTAATAAGAATAGTGTCTGGGTGGGAGTGCCCCTGAACTCTGCCCTTAGTCCAACTATGTTCAACATCTACCCTGGGCAGCATTGTTCAAGTCTTCAGGGCCAAAGTAATCTCCTACGTCGATGGCACTAAGCTACTGTTTTGGTTCAAGAAAGATGTGCTAATTGACCAAGATGCCAATAAACACTGCCTATCAGCGTTTTTTTCAGTGGATGAATACTAATCAGCTCAAAGGCAACACTGATAAGACTGAGGCCCTTAGCTTTCAGTATAATTTCACTCGTAACCTGCAAGCTCATTGGCCGGATGGGACCTCTCCATGCAATGCCCAGGCAGAAGCGGGAAAAAACGTGGGAATCAAGATTGACAAACATTTGTGGCTACAAATTCAAATAACACTCTAGTTGACACATGTGTTGGTCTAATGCAAATGGCAAAAAATTCCCACAATCCCTCCCTTTGCCGACGATGATAACAGTTATCTTTGCCTTGATTGTGTCTGGATTGGACTTTGCCAATGCCCTTTATGTGGCACTTCCACAATACTTGCTGAGAATCTACAAACCGTTCAGAACACAGCAGCCCATCTGGGTCTCAAAATACCTATATGAGCCTTAATCTCATCTCACCTGAAGAGCCAGCATTGGCTCCTGTTAAACAAAGGATCCTATTAAAGTCCCTGGTCCTAATGGACAGAGCTTTGAGACAGTCTGAACCTGAATGTCTGCCCTTCAGGATTCAATTCTACTCTCACCTCAATCTGAGCTCTTCCCATGGCCATTTTGCTAAGGTTCGAGGATCTGGCGAGCAAAAACTGGAGGCAGATCTTTCTCCCTTGTGGGCCCTTAAGCTTTGAATATTCTGCCTGCTGAATTACGCAAAAGTGAAAAGGAAAGGTGTTCTAGATAGCAACTCAAGATCTGGCTTTTTACTTTGTAATGTGACTTCCATACCCTCTTGCTTTCCACTTAGTGTTGGGACACTCATTGAAGTAGCTGTGCACTTTAGAAATCCCATTATTCATTCATTCATTGCACCACTATATAGCCTATAAAGGTGTGATGTTCCTGTGATCACAGGAGTTCCATTTTTTGACTTTATCCAAGAAAATCCCTGAAGAACTGTCTCATATACCTATGATCTGCATAATAAATGCTACTAGTGGGCCTGCAGCACTTGTTGTGCCATCCACTTGAGTAGTCCCTTAAAACATGTCCTAGGTCTGCCACTGCAGCCTGAATGCAGTTTGACACTACCAAATCGAATTGGCAAAATACTGCCTTTTGAAGCTTTAAGCTTCACTTGTATTACATATATGTCACCACTAAGGTAGACACTGGATCTGATTATTACACTCAATAAGTGCTAACTTTATTGGAAGCAGATAAGTACTTCGTGTTTGTTGTCTGAGAAATTGTAATTTAAATTCCTCCTTGATGGTAAATTCAGATTTCAAGTTACAATTTTAAAAATGTAACTTTTAGAAAGTTGGCATTTTCCTGCCCTATTTGGTGTCTGGGTCTTGCCCTGGGTCACATGACTGGATGTAGTTGGCAGTTAGACTGTATTTGTTGCTGACAGACAGCCACACAACCCAGGGATTAGGTGTACATGGATTGACCATCACTGGCAGGTTGGGGGTGAAGCTGTGCACAGCCCCAAAAATCAATAGGCTGTGACCTGCCTTTACACAAAGAACTTGTCACCACTTGATTGTTAATGCACCAGACTGGAGTCAGGGCAGGTGAGGTAGAAAACTCCAAGCACTTCAGAGGGAATTTTCTAGAAGCTTCTCGTACTTCATATAAGCCACCAAGTATAAAAATAGGACCTGCAAACCCAATGTTCAGTTCACTTTCTGGACCTGCACAAGGACTCTCAGAGGACTGCCTGCTGTTGTGGACTGCTGTAGACTTCAGAAGGCTGCATCACTGCACCTGGAATGACAGCTTTGCTGCCTGAAGCCTTCCTTGGACCTTTACAGGCCTGCCCTGCTGCTTGAACTCAGGATGACCAGAAGGTCTCCAAGGGCTAGGTGGCTGGCCTCCAGATCAGAGACTCAGGAACAGAAAAGGCTCCCACCATCTTGAACCCACTCCTGGGCCCAGCCTGAATGAGTCTCAGCCCTTCAAGATGTGTGCCTCCAGTCCTGGACCTTTGGTGGTGGTGTTAAAGATGCCAAGACAGGAAATTCCAAAACCTTAGAAATTTTAGGCTAAAAACTGCTCTGAGAATCAAAAAGGAGAACGGGACCAACTTGCTTGTCTATCTACCCAATGTGCATCACCGGTCAGTCTGAATTTGCAACAGCTCCTACTATGTTCTTCTCCGCACCAGCAAATTGGTTTAGCAGTCCTGCGCAGAAGGGGTATCTGTTCATCAACCCCAACATTGTACAGCTCTCAAACTAGAATGCCTCTTCTTGTCAGGCAAGGCTCTTGCAGGCATAATGGTGAATTCCTTTGAAGAGACAATGAAGATTATGCACACAAGTACGTAAGGGCTGTAGACATAAAGTAAGATAAATGAGATAGCAAAATTATAGTTAAGGGAGCCCACAGTATTTCATTAATGGTGAAGGTAAACCTGACCATGCATACTTTTATCAAACTTTTCCCATATTTTTGCAGAGCCAGTGTACAAATTATTTTTTGAATTCAGAAGCTGTTCATATGCAGAACCACTTGCCACTCCCACATAAGATTTTCTCTTAAGCGGATCGTCCAGATCCAATTTTCCAAATTATTTCCTTTCATGTCGTATGCATGATGATGCATGGTAATGAGACATCAAAGTTTCTTTCTGTTTTCATGCTGCAAATTTTAACTGATTTGACTTTTATTAATCCAGACAGCTAGACAGGAGCACTCTCCCCATGCAGCAATCAACCATATAGCTTTATTTATTTTCCATCTTTTTATAAAATATGCTGGACGCTGGGCGGGAGCCGGCAGAGGGGTGGTGTCTAACTGTGGATCGAGTGGATTCTGGCTGGCGGCGGTGAATTAGACACACTGGAGGGACTGCGTCGACCCCACAGATCAGGGTGAGTTACGTTGTGGTCCAGGGCTGCTGCTGACTTCCAACGCAGAAGAGAAGCAGCAGCACGTGTCCCGTTCCAGGGAGGAACACCAGAATCGACAGAGCCAGCACTAGGAGTGGCTGGCGAGGAGGTATTGCAAGTGATTACTATTGAAAGGAACCAAAAGTGAGCGATGGCAGGAGAAGGAGTGGGTGGATCAAAGCGAATTCAGAGGTATGTGCCTCTATTCTAATACTGTGGTACCCCCTCGAACTGCAGAGGAGGCTGTGGAGAAACTAGAAGGCAGAGGAGGAGGTGGAGGGAGGAAGGTGACTTCCAGGAGAGACAGTAGTGCCAGTATAACCTTTCCCTACTCACTTAGAAGTGGTAGAAGGGCTACAGTGAAGGAAAATACAGGAGTAAGTTTTGAGTCCCCTCTAAAGCAAAAGGCACTTAAAAGTAACAGCCAGCGTAAGGGGAATAAAATAAAAAGGAGTACCGTCCCAGATAAATTGGGCCCTGTAGAGAACTCAAAGGTGAGGATTACCCTGTCATTGGGAACATATTTTAGAATTCTCACAATTTGCCAGGGGGCAGCACAAACGGTGGGGCGAGCTATGCCTCAAGATAATATTCAGGGTGGTTTGGAAGAAGCCATGGCACGAGCAAGTCCTTTGAATCAATCAGATGAAGTGGTCCAGCGTGGACAAGGAAATGGGGGGATATGTGGGACAGAACCTAGATTAACCCCAACGCTAGTCGAACTTGTAGAGGAAGTACTGGATAATCGAATGGATTTCTCTGTTAGGCTACAGAATTGCTCTCTGTTACAAGGACCGGAGATGCAGGCGCTGCAGGATGGTCAGGGCGGACTTAATCAAAAGGGTCTGGAAACAGTAAGGGAAGAACAATTTTGATGCTGGTGCTAGTCACTCTATTGCGGAGATGCTGAGAACCTTATCAAAGAATTGAAGGGAGGTTTTGAGACTTCCAAGACTAACCAGCTAAGAATCAGAAATCTCTGCAAAGAAAATTGATGACTTAGCTGGACGAACTGTCGCTTTATAGGTGGAGGTGGGAGACTTGAAGCTTCTAGTGGAAGGAAATAAGGAAAAGATTCAAAAATTGAGAGTAAGAGAAGAGGAGGCTATGGCTAAGCTGGAAGCGCTGGAGAATAATCAAATGAGAAATAATCTCAGGTTTTTGAGAGTTCCTGAGGGGCTGGAAGGAGATGATCTTAAAGGTTTAGTGGATCAACTAATAGAACAAGAAGGCCTGCTTGGAGAAATAGATATCAATATTGCGCAAGACATCCAAAGAGTACACAGATTCCCAGCACAAATGCCCCACAATAGGGAAAAACCCAGGAAACTTTTTGTCTGTTTTCATACGTATGTAATTAAAGAGCATTTTTCAGCAGCGCCATTGAAGAAGAAAAGCCTTTTGGTGGGTGGAGTCCCTTTTGAGATTAGATCGAACCTTGCAAATGTAATGGTAAACAAACACTGGGAGATGGGGAAAAGAACTGATACACTAAAGAGCCCAATTAAGGTTGCCGGCGTCCTTAAGAGTGATGGCAAACAATAAAGTTGACAGTTTTAGGGATTGGATTGAGGTGGATGAGCTGATCAGGAGTTTAGAAAAGGTGGCAATATAAGCCTCCTCCTTTTAGCTAATGGTGAGTTTGTTAGGAGATAATTAGTGATGAGTTAGAGTCCGGAACAGTTCCCTCCCCGCAGGTGTCAACCTGATTGAAGGAGTTATGGAGGGTTCTCCCGGGATGTTCAGGGATGAGGTGGGTTGGGGTGGAGGGGAAGGGGGCTATGTGGAGCACAGGGTGGGGAGCAAAAAGGAAAAAAATATATAAAATAAAATAAATAAATAAAGCTAGGTCCTCAGAGAGGTGGAGTTCAAGGGTGGTGAGAAGCTGTGCAAGCACAGGTGTAGATACTCTTGGAGATGGGAGTGAAGGTCTTGAATGTCCTTTCTTGGAATGTCAATAGTCTACAGGTAAAGAGCAGACAAAGGAGGCTTGTGCAATATATGAAAGATACTCCTGCTGATGTGTTGGTATTGCAGGAAACACATTTATCTCAACATTTATCTCAACAGGAGTGTTTGGACGTATTCAAGCCTTATAAGTGGGTATAACAAGTAGTTAGTACTAATAATGTTGGAGGTATTAAGGGAGTGACTATCCTCACTAAGAACTGCCCTAATATCTTTTTTGTGGAAGAAGCAGTTGATAAATCCGGGAGATCGGTAGTTGGCAGACTAAGGGTACATGATTTAGCATTTGTATTAGTGGGTTATTCTGGGCCCAATAGAGATGATGTTCCTCCTTTAGTAGAGCTGTTTCAAATCCTGGTGCAATATCAGGATCCTATAATTTGGGTGGGGGATTTTAATGTGGTTTTGAATTATGAGTTGGATAGGTCCGCTTGTAATAGATCACGGGTTAATGAGAAGATGCAGGCTCAGGTTTGCTCGATGATGATGCAATTCGGTTTATGTGATGTCTGGAGAGAGAGGATGAGGGTGTAAGAGAGGCTACATGTATAGTAATAAAAAATATAGACATCAATCGAGGGTTAACTATGTACTAATTGATTAGGCTTTAAGAGAAAGGGTGGAGGAAGTATTGCATGTAGGTACCCACCTCTCGGATCACTTGGCTATCAGTTTGAAGATAAGGATTTCAATGAGTGGAGGAGGAAGTAGATGGACATTAGATAGTACACTACTATATATTAGATGAGGATGTGGTAGCCGAGTTACGTGCAGACACTGAAGAATTTCTCAGTCATAATAAAGGGTCAGCTTAATTAGCCCAGACATGGGATGTCTTCAAGGCTTTTTTGAGGGGGAGACTGATAAGAGCTGCCTCATTTGAGAGGAAAGCATACAAAGAGGAGGTTAGTACTCTAGAAAATCGGATATTCCAAATTGATCAAAGGCAAGCATGTCCAGACCGGGAAGAGGGTGAAGTAGAACAGCTGCCTATGGAAGATTAGGGGGCTCAATTGGATCTGGTTGCTGTAATAGATAGAAGGATCAGGTTGAGATATGAGGCTAATAGGGCAGCCCATTTTGAGTATGGGGAGAGTTGCGGTAAGATGCTGGCCTGGAAAACAAAAACAGATTTAATTAGAAACAGGGTGACTGAAATTCGATGGAAGGATTCTGGAGAGGTGAAGAGAAGCTGGGAAGAGACTTTGAGAATGCTTTTATAGTTTTTTTAATGGACTATATACAGAAGATTTAGGGATGTCACCTGAGGCAGTGAAGGCTTGGGCAGGTGAGTTAGGCTTAGCTTCACTACTTGAGGAAGAAAAGTCGATAATAAATTGGACGATCAAGACGATGCAAGTGGAGCAAGCTATTAAAGCTGGCAAATTGGGCAAAGCACCAGGCCCAGATGGGTTACTCTTGGAAGTTTATAGAGTTTTGGGGAGTAGTATAGTGGAACATTTTGCAGAGCTGTGTAATTATATTTTAGATGGGGCTGTGCTTCCCTCATCATGGAAGGAAGCCATTATTACAGTGATCTGAAAGCAAGGCAAAGATCCCAAAAAATGTGACTCTCATCGACCGATATCATTGCTTACTTGTGATTATAAACTCTTTGCAAAAATCCTGGCAGATAGATTTGGGGGAATGGTGGGGAAGCTTATTCATATCGATCAAAAAGGTTTTACAAAGGGAAGGTATATGCATGAACTGACACAGGGTTTGGTAGGGACAATTGATCTTGCCTGTACATGTAAAGTTCCTTTAGCTGTAGTAATGGTTGATGCAACTAAAGCTTTTGATAGGGTTAATTGGGGTCACCTGATTACTCTATGTGAGATTTATAACCTAGGTGGGAAGTTTACTAAGGTGCTACAAAAGATTTATCAGGATCCAACTGCAAGGATGTTAGTAAATGGCTCTCTAACCCCCCCCCTGTTTAAGATTGAAAGAGGTACGAAACAGGGGTGTCCTCTCTCTCTATTACTATTTGATTTGTATATTGAGCCTTTGGCATGTAGAATAAGAGGTGATAAAATAATAGAGCCATTCTCATGTAGGAATCTATCTAGAAAGGTAGCTTTATATGCGGATGATTTCAGGGTCTACATGGCAAATTTTACTCAAGCAAAGCCAGCATTGGAAGAAGTGATAGCGGGATTAGGGGACATTTCTGGTTATGAGATTAATAACGCTAAAACTGATTCCATGTCTTGGAATTCGGATACTGGCAGTTGGCCCACAAAAAAGGAGGTCAAATACTTAGGGATTACTATTACACATGTTATAGATGAGCTGACCAAACTACAGTTAATGTGATTACTGAAAGACACTGATCAGCTTATGAGGAGATGAATGAATCTCCTCCTTACTATTGTGGGATGAGTAAATTTAATTAAGATGGAGATCTTACCCAAATTCTTATTTGTATTTAATTCAGTTCCCTTAATGTATAATTAAGAGTGGTTACAGAAACTGCAGGGAAAAATTAGCGCTTTTATTTGGGCCACAAAAAGGCCCTGTGTTGCTCGGAAAAAGTTGAGAAGGGAAAAAGAGAAAGGGGGGTTGGCCTTAACTGATGTGCAAAATTACGCCTGGTCTTTTTTTATTGAAAAATGTAAGGGAGTTGTTGAATGAGCCACGATGTTCAGAGTTGAGGAAGGTGTTTAAAGTAATGATAGAGATAAATGGAGGAGAGCAGTTGGTTTTTTTATGCAAATTTGGAGATCCAAAGTTTTTTTTAAAAAGTGAGATTAAAGGTGCTTCAAGATGCAGTAAAGCTCTGGCACGTGGTGAGGAGGGCTACAGGTTTGCCATATTATTGTAGAAATGGTGTCTGGGACTCACCAGGTTCTCCTGGCTGGACTAAAGTTGTTTTGGCCGTCCCGATGAAGGAAGCAGGTTTCAAAGAATGGAGTCATCTCTGCTATAACGGGGAGATACGGTCATATGATAATCTGAATAGAGAGGTGGGGGGTAACCTCTCTAAGTTTAAATACCTCCAGATAATAAGCTAGGCAAAAATGTGAAGGAGGAAATGGGAGGCGCAAATGATTTGGAGGATCAGGTTCATTTGGCAATCCCTTTGAAAAGAGAGGTGACTAGATGGTATTGGTTAATAACGGAGAGTGCGGATGGCGAATTTATCCTCTGAGAAGGAATTTGGAGGGATCGTTTGTCGGGGATACAATTGAAAGAGCTTTGGCAAGTATCTCTCTCTATTTTATACAACATAGTTAAACCCGCTTCTCTCAGAAGAAATCATTTGTTTTCAATCCATAAAGCCTTTTGGTCATCAGCAAGGCTCTCAAAAACGGGGACGAGCGCTCCTGTTAACTGTAAAAAATGTGGGCTGTCTGCAGCTGACGATTTACACCTGTTTTTTTTGAGTGACCCCAGCTTGGAGAGTTCTGGGGAAAGGTGGGTGGAATGATAAGTAAGATATTTCAAGTTAATTTGGAGGTAAGAGCTCTGCTAGTCATATTTGGGTGCCGTCATGATATATTGGCAAGTAAGATGGATGAAGCAAAATTACTTTTTTACATGATATTATTGGCCAGGAGAGAGATCTGCAGAAAGTGGATCATTCTACTCCCCCTTCTTTTCAAGCACTGGAAAGACTCACTAATGTATAACTTAAAATTGGACTATAGAGAAGATAATAAGAAATATAGAGTTTGTAACCTGTTGAAAAAATGGTTAAATCAGTAGCATGACAAGTTCAAAACTTAATTCTGTGATTGGTCCAATGATTATATACTATGCTGGACACAAGAGTATCCACTGCAGTTTGTGATAGAGCAGACTGAAGGTGGGAACTGAGGCAAGACAGGTGGTGTTTTTTGGATATTCTGTGAAGTCGGAGAGCAAACTGCAGCCGAATGACTCTCCCCTTGCAGCTTGTGAATGAGGACCTATGTCCATAAATATTTTTGTTCGAGGACACACATTTGAGATTTGAACTCCAAACAAATTCTCCAGTGTGTATCTCTGTATCACTATAAACATGACATTGTGTGTATGCATGCATGTGGTATTTCTATAGTACAAACTTAGCCAAATGGTAGTGGAGCACTGTTTAGGCTCAAGGATAAGCATAAAGTGAGCAAGTGATAAGAGAGGAATCTAGTTTGCAGACTGTTAATGCATGGTGAATAAATGAAAGACAGCTGTCAAAGTTTGGAATGCGTTTGAGTTATGTAGGGTTAAGATTTGCCAGTGTGATGTATAGGAATCTCAAAATTAGGGAAAAAATAAGGAAATTACCAAAGTACTCATCTATATGTCAAACAGAAATAGACACAGTAGAACTTCAGCATTCTTTATGATTATATGCACCAACAAACTGCTGAAGTCATGATTGCTAGTTGTATCCTACATTTTCATGAACTGAGTTTTTGAGAACGTTATTCCAATAAGTTGAGCATCGCACAGTTTGATTGAATCTCTTGGGTCGGTCTTTTATGGTAACGTTAGAATTCCATTTTTTTGCGAACAAACTTACAGAATGTTTGCCTTCACTCCCTGATAAGAACAATAAACTAGTTTCTGGGTGATTTGTTGTACACATGCCTTAGTAAAGAATAGGGCTGTCAGGATCCCCGATGGCGTATAGAAATGTTCAACTGATCATTCAGCTGAAACTAAACTAGCATCTTGAAAGTTGAATCTTATTCTGGAAACGTCAAACAGGACTTCGGTGGGTGATCGAAAGGTATCCATTTTTTAACAAATGATTTACATTTTTAGCATATATAGAGTTAATATGGTCAGTCAGCAGTGCGGATGATCAACAATTATAAGTGCTTTTCATCAATTACCATTCAATGACGTACATTGTTACATATTCACCGGCATATCTACGCAGGACTGGAACATGTAAATGTGACCGTTACCCTTTGTTAGACAAGGGCACAGTTTTGCTCTCTTGACAGTATTTCACATATTTACTGGTTGTCCTTCCCCCTCTCTCCCTGCAAGGGGTCCCATATGTCTCTAGCCCATGATGTGTGTGGCAATAGTGTCAATACAGTATATGAGATATTACAGCCGGTCTTTAAACATTTCACTGCTAACATTTTCTCACTAGAATGCTAAGCTCTTTTTTGATATTTCAGGGAGGTCTCGCTTGAACATTCATAGCTTTTTCTACAAAACATATCCTGAGCAAATTTGTGTCCTTTTTTCTGACATGTCGGGGATTCTAAGGGTATCCATGTTTTAAGGTACCCAAGTTTTGTGGTTCTCCGAGACAAAAACAGCCAAAATGTGGCAAAAGTTTGTTTTTTTAAAGTTTTGTGAATGAAAGTGAGTGTAAGATATTTCCTATACGTAGCATCAGTATAGTATTCATTGAGCTAAGATCGTCCACTTACCAACTTTCAAATAAGACAGAATTGTAAAAAAATATTTTTTCACTGCAGTGTTTGTAATTTTCGTGCTCGTCAATATTTTCAGTTTTTAAATTTTTAGTTATTTATAGTTTGTGGGCTAAAGACGTATGAAACCTAGGGTTGAACCTAGAAGGCTGTACATTATTGAAAGGGTATGAAAATGAATTCTGAGTTCAGCAGATGACTAATAGTTTTCCCAAAGAAAATAATCGTTGAAATTCAAAAGTAGTGAAAGTAAGTTTGAAAAAATATAAATAGTTGGTAATGTATTTTTGCACAAAACATTATACTGTTATATCTGCTAGACATTTTCAGTTATAGAGAGTGTTTGTCAGTTATCCAAAAACGCACAATACCCGTATCCATTAACTGAGCTGTGAATTATAATGAATTTTCATTGTAGTTTGACCATGCATCAACTCACAGGGTAAAATCTAATGAATGAAAACTAGTTCTATACAAAACTATGGTGGTCATTATAAACTTGGCGGACGGTGTTAAAGCGGCGTTAAGACCGGCAACTGGTCGGCGGTAAAAAAATTGCAATTATGACCGTGGTGGAAACCGCCAACAAAGACAGCCACTTTAACACTCCGCCACGGTGGTATAAACAAACAGCGCGGCGGTCACCGCCAACAGACAGGCGGAAGACAATGTACCGCCCACAGTATCACAACCTACCAATCCGCCACCTTTTCCGGGGCGGATTCACCGCGGATAAAAACACAGCAGAAACAGCCATTTCAAAGGGAAAACGCTCACCTCTACACACTCAACGAGGAAGGAGGGCACCTTGGAGCCGGAACTCCATATTCTGCCAGCGCTAGTCTTTCTGCTCCTCTACGAGGATCATCAACACCGGTGGCGAAGACCACGGTGAGTACTGCACCTACGACATAGGGGAGGGGGGAGGCAAAAACACAGGGACACACACTCAACACCCCAACCCCCACCCTGACCCTCACCCACTACAACACACACACCAATGCTTATCAATACATTACAGTAACACCCCCTCAAGCCCCCCCGGAAGAATGCAAAGACAAAAGGAAATGAGTGGAACCAATGTAATATATCAAAATACAGAAAGCAAATATATACATATATATATACACAATAAACAAAATATACACCACGATTAGTAGTGCAGGTATTGCACCATTCATAGTCCGTGGACCACTGGGCCCAAAATGCATGGGCGAGGCCCACACAAGATATCCGATCCAAATGGAGACAACACTGCAGGGGCATCAGATCGAAATACAACAGGCACCTCAGGGGGAAGGGAAGGGGGGCACCTCAGACGGATGAGTGCACCACGCCAGATCCACGAGGGGGCTCCATGCCCATTGATGTATCCTGGGGAGTGCAAAGTCACAGTCTCTCAAGTCTCTACAGTGGGTGGCTTGCCCACTGTACCATCCTGGGGAGTGCAAAGCCACAGTCTCTCAAGTGGATGCAGGTCTCCACTGGTTCTTGAGGGGGACAGTTGCCCAGAGTGCTTCATCCTGTGCAGGACAGACGGAGTGGATGCTGTTCTCCACTGGTTCTGGAGGGGGACTGGTGCCCAGAGTGCTTCATCCTGTGCAGGACAGACGGAGTGGATGCTGTTCTCCACTGGCTCTGGAGGGGGACTGGTGCCCAGAGTGCTTCATCCTGTGCAGGACAGACGGAGTGGATGCTGTTCTCCACTGGCTCTGGAGGGGGACTGGTGCCCAGAGTGCTTCATCCTGTGCAGGACAGATGGAGTGGATGCTGTTCTCCACTGGTTCTGGAGGGGGACTGGTGCCCAGAGTGCTTCATCCTGTGCAGGACACACGGAGTGAATGCTGTTCTCCACTGGTTCTGGAGGGGGACTGGTGCCCAGAGTGCAGCACACACCCTGTGTCGGTACCAGTTGCGTCACTGGCCCTGCCGCAAATGGGCTAGCGGTGCTTTCCATGGCGGTCTTTGCCCTGTTCAGCAGTCCTTGGCCTGTTCAGCGGTGCTTGAGTTGCCAGTGTCAGACACGTTCAGCGGTGCTTTCCATGGCGGTCTTTGCCCTGTTCAGCGGTCCTTGGCCTGTTCAGCGGTGCTTGAGTTGCCAGTGTCAGACCTGTTCAGCGGTGCTTTTCATGGCGGTCTTTGCCCTGTTCAGCGGTCCTTGACCTGTTCAGCGGTGCTTGAGTTGCCAGTGTCAAGTGTCAGACACGTTCAGCGGTGCTTTCCATGGCGGTCTGTGCCCTGTTCAGCAGTCCTTGCCAAGGCGGTCCTTCATTGCCCAGCAGGGCTGTGGCTGGCGGTCCTTCATGGGCCAGCTGGGCTGTGGCTTGCAGGGCCCTCCTGGCCAGCTGGGCTGTGGCTGGCGGTGGCCTCCTGGGCAGTGAATCTGGCAGTGGCCTCCTGGACAGTGACGATGAGGCTGGCGCTGGCCTCCTGGGCAGTGACTCTGGCGGTGGCCTCCTGGGCAGTGACGATGGGGCTGGCGGAGGCCTCCTGGGCAGTGACGATGAGGCTGGCGGGGGCCTCCTGGGCAGTGACTCTGGAGGTGGCCTCCTGGGCAGTGACGATGAGGTTGGCGGAGGCCTCCTGGGCAGTGACGATGGGGCTGGTGGAGGCCTCCTAGGCAGGCGCGATGGGGCTGGCGGAGGCCTCCTGGGCAGTGACGATGGAGCTGGCGGAGGCCTCCTGGCCAGCGGGGATGATGGCGGTCTTCTCCACCGTGCTGCTCTTCCCAGACTTTGGAGATTTCTTCTGCCCCTTCCCCACCTTGGGAGGCATCATAGCTGAGTCGACACTCCCCCCGGGACCCCTGTGGGCTGCTTTGCTGGCTGGAGTCTTCCCCCTCTCCCGCCGGGCACTGTCCAACTTCTGGTGCTTCACAGGGGGGGGATTGGCTGTGCTGTGGCTCCGTGCCACACTGGCTGGCCTGGTGGCCGGTGCACTCCACATACCTGTAACAACAGGCACCACTGGTCCCGGAGATTTTTTGGCTGAGGTGCTAGTACGGGACCTATGAGTTGGATGGGGGGGGGAATAGGTTAAGGGTGGACAGGAAAGGTTTTTGGGAGACACTGGGACAGGTAGCTGGAGGGGGTTTGGGAGTGGAGGAAGAGGTGGTGGTTGTAGGAGGTGCAACGTTTGTGGATTTGGGTGCAGGTGCATGGACTGGAGGCTGTCGTGAGGTGAATGGCTGTTGGGTGGGTGTGTGCCTGCGTTTGTGTATCTTTGGAGGGCGTATCACAGACACACTGGGAGAGGACACAGGGGACTGGAAATTGTAGTGGGGGTGGTGAGTGCACGTGAGCGGGGTGTGTTGGTTGGTGTGCTGGTGCGGGACGTAGTGGCTGTAGTGGTAGTGCATGCATGTGTGAGTGTAGAGGAGACTGGGATGGAAGAGGAAGACGAGGAGGACGGGGACACAGTGGAGGCAGTGGATGTTGGTGTGTCTGTATGTGTGTGATGCTTGCGTGAGTGCCTGTGGGATGTGTGGTGCTTATGTTTGCCTGAGCTTCCCTTGTGTGTTGAGGTGTGTGCAGGCTGGTCTGATGGTGTGCTTGGGATAGGGAGAGGTACAGGGGATTGGGTCTGGGTGGAGGAAGTTGGATGGGGGAGGCTAGACACAGGGACAATGGCTGCCATCAAGGCTGAGGCCAGAGTTTGAAGTGTTCGATGAAGGGCAGCCTGACCAGAATGAATGCCCTCCAAGAATGCATTTGTGTGTTGCAACTCCCTTTCTACACCCTGGATGGCATTCAAACTGGTAGACTGCCCAACAGTGAGGGACCTGAGGAGGTCAATGGCCTCCTCACTGAGGGCAGCAGAGGTGACAGGGGCAGGGGCTGAGGTGCCTGGGCGAAGGTGATGCCCACCCTCCTGGGTGAGCGGGCACGGGGCGAAGACTGAGGGGCTGCTGGGAGGGCGGTGCTGGTAGGGGGGGTGGCGGCTGTACCTGTAGAAGTGGGGGCACAGATGTTGCCGCCACCACAAGGGAGCTCCCATCGGAGGATGAGTCCGTGTCGCTGGTTGCAGATAATGTGACCGCCGTGGTGCTCCCCTCGCCCTCCGTCCCACTGGTGTGTTCTGAGTCCGTAGGCACTCCATGGCCATGTGGGATGCAGCTCCCTCGTGCTCCGGTGCCACTGTACCTCCGCCTGATGATGCTAATGCACACAAGAACAGGGTGACCAAAAAAAGGGGGGGGGGGCGACAGAAGGAAGACAGGTTGAGTGCATGGCTTACCGCTACCATTGGCGGACAATACAGACACAGCAGCCCCCTGCTCTACGTCGCGCTGTTGGGCTCTACAGATGCAATTCCTGGGAAATGGCCTACAAGGCTATGGACGACATCTGCACACATAGATGACACAGGGACATGAATTCCTGTACTTGGCACTCTACAGAGGTGGGGTGGGGTGCCACATGGCCTGCCTTACGGAGGGACCTAGCCTACGCAACTCGCCCTGGCCTAGGGAAACCCACAGCCCTCCTCCCCCACCCAGACACCTTCACTGCACGCAAAGTCCACTGAATGATAGTGTACTCACCCCCTTGTGTCTGCTGTGATGCCCTTGAGTGCCCATCCAACTGAGGGTAGGCCACCGCCAGGATCTGGAACATCAGGGGGTCATAGTTCGACGGGCACCCCTCCCACATTGGGAGGCCATCCCCAGCTGAGCCTCTGCCATCTTCTTACTCCAGGGGCGAATGTCCTCCCATCTTTTACGGCAGTGGGTGCTCCGTCTGTGGTGGACCCCCAGGGTCCGGACGTCCTTGGCGATAGCACGCCAAATATCCTTCTTCTGGTGGGCGCTGACCTACATGACATGTACAGGGGAAGAAGAGAAGTCATTACCAACTGCACCGTCAAAGTGAGTGGCCCACATCCCTACCCTTGCCATGTGGCACATGAATTCACAGTCCTTCATGCTCGCAGAACTGTGCCACCTTCCTTCTTACAACCAGCCCTCTCCACACAAGCATAGCCCATACAACATGCTCCCTGTGTACTTACCTGGAGGACCGTAGAGTAGGGGGAGGACCCCATCGACGATCTTCTCCAACTCCTCTGCAGTGAAGGCAGGGGCCCTTTCCACAGACGCACAAGCCATTGTCTCTTCCAGACCGAGGTCACAGCAGCACTTGCAGTGTAGGTCCTCTCCTGTCGAAGATCAGGTATCAAGTGATTCAACAGCTAGAAAATGGCGGTCACGTCCACGGCGGTCACGTCCGTGGCGGTGCGTACCATCACCGCCAGCGTACATCGTCATTGGCTCCTGGGACCCAGAGGGTCCAATGATAACCAATGCAGCATTGCGCCGCGGTTTTCGACCGTCTACCGCGATGGTGTACAATGCCAGCGCAGTTACCTCACATCCCATTGACCCACTTTAGAGGTCAGGCAGCTGCCATTTCAGGGGCCCACATAGCCTAATTACCAACTGCGTCACACATACCTAGGCCTTGTCTCACAACACAAATACAGGCCACATTTTGTGTATGAATGGTGTTCTGTGTAGACTGTGGGTACATACCTCTGAGTTGTTTGACTCAGTGGTCGCTGTTGTCCTTCATAGGCACCGTCCGCTGGGACATGTGAGGAGATGGCGGCATCCTCCAGTGTACCGACCGCTGGTGGACCTGTCGACAATGGAGGAAAGAAGTTTGATCATCACCTACAAGTTTGACCGTGCCACAATCCAGGAACTGTGTACCCAGTTGGAGCCTGACCTGATGTCAGCAATCCGCCATCTCACAGGAATCCCCCCTCAAGTGCAGGTGCTATCAGTGCTCCATTTCCTTGCAAGTGGATCATTTCAAACAACAGTGGCTATGGCATCAGGGATGTCCCAGCCTATGTTTTCCAACGTGTTGCCCAGAGTGTTGTCTGCCCTTCTGAAACACATGCGGAGCTATATCGTTTTCCCTCAGGTGGAGGACTTGCCTACAGTGAAAGGTGACTTCTATGCCCTTGGACATATCCCCAACATCATAGGTGCCATTGATGGGACCCATGTAGCTTTGGTCCCCCCCCACAGGAATGAACAGGTGTACAGGAACCGGAAGAGTTATCATTCCATGAATGTACAAATGGTATGTTTGGCAGACCAGTACATCTCCCAGGTAAATGCTATGGTCCCTGGCTCTGTGCATGACGCCTACATCCTGCGTAATAGCAGCATCCCTTATGTGATGGGTCAACTCAAGAGGCACCGGGTGTGGCTATTAGGGGACTCTGGTTACCCCAACCTGTCATGGCTACTGACCCCTGTGAGGAATCCCAGGACCAGGGCAGAGGAACGCTACAATGAGGCCCATGGGCGGACTAGGAGGGTGATCGAACGCGCCTTCGGCCTCCTGAAGGCCAGGTTCAGGTGCCTCCATATGACAGGCAGTTCCCTATTCTACTCACCAAAGAAGGTGTGCCAGATCATCGTGGCCTGCTGTATGCTTCACAACTTGGCTTTGCAACGACAGGTGCCTTTTCTTCATGAGGATGGTCCAGATGGCAGTGTTGTGGCAGCTGTGGAGCCTGTGGACAGTGATGAGGAGGAAGCAGAGGAAGAAGACATTGACAACAGGGACTCAGTCATCCAGCAATATTTCCAGTGACACACAGGTGAGAAAACATTCCTGCCTACTACAAGTACTTTAACACTTCTACCTCTATCCTGTCTGTCGATTTCACCCAGTGTATGGTCACTGAGTTGTCATTTTCCCTTACGGTTTCACAGGAGTGGTTTCCAACGTGTGTCATCTGCTTAGATTCCTCATGGACTTGCGATGTGTGACATAGGTATGTTGACATTACATTTGAAAAAGCATTTTGTCACTGTCATTGCTAATACACAATTTTGAAATCACAGACTGAATCCAGATTGTTTTGTGCTTCAAGGGTGTTTATTGAAGTGCTCAATATTGGAGGGGGTAGTAAAATGGTGAGGGGTGATGGTGGAGCAATGTCCATGGCAGAGTCCAGTCTATTAGTCTCACAGGTGCATTGCCCATATGGGCATAGGAAGTGGAGCTGGGGCAGTTCCAATATAGACAGGGTTACAAAGTGGGACAGTGGTTTGACAATCAGGGTGGTCACATTTCTTGGTGGGGGTCTTGGCATCGTGCTCTGTCTTGTTCCTGGATATCAGGGACCGCTTGTAGGGTGGTTCTCCGTCTGCGGGGGTTGCTGGTGTGGTGGTCCTGTGGTGGTGCCTCCTGTCCACTAGCGCCGGCAGAGGTGGTGGGTAGTTCATCGTCCATGCTAGTGTCAGGGGCCCCTTGTAGTGCCACAGTGTCCCTCCTGGTGTTAAGTATTTCCTTCAGCACCCCTACAATGGTGCCCAGGGCAGAGCTGATGGCTCTGAGTTCCTCCCTGAACCCCAAATACTGTTCCTCCTGCATGCGCTGGGTCTCCTGAAACTTGTCCAGGACCGTTGCCATTGTCTCCTGGGAGTGGTGGCATGCTCCCATGATGGAGGAGAGGGCCTCATGGAAAGTGGGTTCCCTTGGCCTGTCCGCCCCCTGTCGCACGGCAGTCCTCCCAGTCCCCCTGTGTTCCTGTGCCTCCGTCCCCTGCACCGTGTGCCCACAGCCACTGCCCCCAGGTCCCTGTTGTTGTTGGGGTGGTGCGTTTTCCGGGGTTCCCTGTAGTGGTGGACACACAGCTGATTGACGTGTCCTGGGGACGGAGGTATGGGCCCGCTGGGTGGGTGCTGTGCTGGTGTTACCAGAGGGTGGAAGGTCTGTGGTGGGCTGTGCCTGTGTGAGGGGAACTGACTGTCCTGAGGCCCACGATGGTCCGGGCTGGTCATCTAGATCCAGTTGGACAGAGCTGCTGTCATCACTGTGGGCCTCTTCTGTGGGTGGGGTGGAGATGTCTGGACCCTCCTGTCTGGTGACGTTGGGTAGTGGTCCTGCAGGGGTGTAAAAGCATGATTATTGCATCTGTGTGTGTAATGGTGTGCAATGGGTGGGTGACCGTGTACCCCAGTGCTAGCATTCCTGTGTGGGACCTTGTGTGATGATGGTTGAGGGGGGTGTTATGGGTATGTGCAGTGGGCATGCTTTAGTTATGGGTGTCCATTCTTTGTTGTGTCATGCAGGGCTTGGTGTTGGGATGTGTGGTTTGTGTTATTAGTACATTTGTGAGGAGTTGGAGTGATAGGGGAGGGGCCGAGGGTGGGGGTCTGTGATAGCATGCAGGTAGGGTGGGGGATATGATAGTTAAAGGTTTGACTTACCAGAGTCCATTCCTCCACCGACTCCTGCGAGGCCCTCAGGATGCAGAATCGCCAAGACCTGCTCCTCCTATGTTGTTAGTTGTGGGTGAGGAGGTGGGGGTCCGCCGCCAGTCCGCTTTACCGCGATGTGGTGTCTTGAGACCACGGAATGCACCTTCCCCCGTAGGTCGTTCCACCTCTTCCTGATGTCGTACCGATTTCTTGGGTGCTGTCCCACTGCATTGACCCTGTCGACTATTCTTCGCCATAACTCCATCTTCCTAGCTATGGAGGTGTGCTGCACCTGGGATCCAAATAGCTGTGGCTCTACCCGGATGATTTCCTCCACCATGACCCTGAGCTCCTCCTCTGAGAACCTGGGGTGTCTTTGCCGTGCCATGGGGTGGTGTAGGTGATGTGTGGGGTGGGGTGTGTGGTGATAAGTGTGGTGATATGTAATGGTGTGTGGTGTTTTGTGCGTGGAAGTTGTGTGGGTGATGGTGTTGAGTTCCTGTGGCTGCTAGTTTGTGGATGGTGGTGTCTCTCTCTGGCCTTCTTTCTGAATTTTTGGTAGTAGGGGTTTGTGAGTGATCTGGGTGTGTGTTTTATATTGTATTGGGTGTGTGGATGTGGTGTGTGTATGTGTATCAGGTGTGTGTATTTCAAATTGTCCAATGTGGCTGTGTTTTGTATGTGTGTGTGTATTTTGAGCGCGGCGGTGTGTACCGCCAATGGAATACCGTGGTTGAAAGACCGCCGCGTGGATTCGTGGGTCAGGATAGTGTGGGCGTATTTCTGTTGGCGTGACGGTGGAGGTTTTGTTTTCGCCAGTTTATTACTGACCTTTGGTGTGGCGGACTTGTGTGGGTGTCTGAATTTTGACGGATTTCGAGATGTGGGTCATAATAGCTGTGGCAGAATTCCGCGGCCGCGGCGGTGTGTTGGCGGTCTTCTGCAAGGCGGTAAGCGGCTTTTACCACCAATGTTGTAATGACCCCCTATGTATTTTCGAAATGTAATTTTTGCTTACCCTATTTGCTCATGATTTGAGGACGTCTTACAAAACGTTTTATTGGAGAACATGAAATTACATTGAGAAGTCACAAATTCAACAAATCATAAATATCAAATGTTTAAATGTATTGTTAGTTTTCCAAATAAAAATAGCACCTCATGTGTGAGGCTTAACCTATCGTAATGAACAGCAGCACTCAGTAATTGTCGTGTTACTGAGGTCTTTTTATGGACAGTGCTTTGGTCCATTCTCTTCATGTGTGGCAGGCCCAACAACAACTAATAAAGAACATGTTTGTATCTGAAACTTTGGAAACCAGGATGGTGGGTAATTGCCATTGAGGTTTGTAAGGCAAGGTGGGTAGGAAATAGAGGTGGGAGCCACACAGGTCACTCCATCCTGGAATCCCTTTTGGCTATATTTACGGAAGTGCCCTGGTTTTCTAGGGTTTCAATGGTGCTGGCAAACACAAAAGTATATTCTGCAGGCATCCCTCATGGAAACTGAGAAGATTTGGGGCATGGTTTTCAATTTGCATGACATTCTGGGATGGAAAACATATTGGGAGCCGCAAAAAGCCATGCCATCTTTGATTTTACTGTGTTTCTAGTTTCAGAAAAACCCAATGTTAGTAAAGTATCTGAGCGCCGGTCCACCCCGGCACAAATGCTGAGTTCATCCTACTGGAAACAAAGAGTTTTTATTAATTAAAGTTTAGTTTAAGAGTTAATTAAAACCACGAACATACACCTATCAATAATCTTAAAATCATGCATTCAATAAAAACTAAAGCATCACTAGGCATAAGGGTTCAGCATCGCAGTGAAACACACAAACTAAACAGTGTGCATGGCACAAATATTGCATGTGAGACAGAGCCCAATTAATCATGCAAAAAGTGCATTGTGCAAACAGCAAAAACTAAACTATTGGAAACCAGCTCTTTCATGAGCTTGTGAGACCTTAAAACCAACTCTAAACCCCCGGGCTCAATGGCTTGGGTGGTCGAGATGGCAAACTATAATCTTTGCACCCAGCTCCTAGCAGCTCGGCCATAAATATAGTTCAGAAGAAAGTAGGTAGCCATAACAAGCAACACAGCTCAGTGGTAGGAATTTGGGGCCAGATGTAGGAAGCCTTTTGTGCCTCGCAAACGGTGAAAAACGCAGTTTGCGAGGTCAAAAGGCCTTCTGCGATGCAGAGTCACATTTTGCGAGTCGGTACCGACTCGCAAAATGTAATTCCTAGTCGCAAATAGGAAGGGGTGTTCCCTTCCTATTTGCGACCGCATTGCGATGCAGAGTTGCTTTGGGACCGCGAAAGCGGTCGCAAACTAATTCGCAGTTACCATCCACTTGAAGTGGATGGTAACACATTCGCAAAAGGGAAGGGGTCCCCATGGGACCCCTTCCCCCTTGTGAATGCCCACAAAAATATTTTTTCAGAGCAGGCAGTGGTCCTATGGACCACTGCCTACTCTGACAAAAACGAAACAAAAAGGTTTCAGTATTTTTTCTTTTTGCTCGTTAAGGAAAACGGGCTGCAAAAAGAAAAAAAACTGCTTTATTTAAAAGCAGTCACGGACATGGTGGTCTGCTGTCTCCAGCAGGCCACCATCCCCGTGAGTGCCTAGACTCGCTATGGGGTCGCAAACTGCGACCCAAATCATGAAAATTCATGAGGTGGGTCTTTGCGACCCCATAGCGAGTCGCAGAAGGCGTCTGAGACACCTTTCTGCATTTCATATTGCGAGTTGCAATTTGCGAATAGCTATGACTCGCAAATTGCAAGTCGCAATATGAAACCTACCTACATCTGGCCCTTGGTTTGCTAACCACAGGGAAGGGAATGGTGATTCTAATTTATCCCCCAACAATGCTTAATACAACATTAAAATAAACTTCAGTTCCCAATTCCTGCTTGGGTCATAATTTTTATCTAAAAATGGTTAGAAACTGCACCAGCTGGACTTTCAGCATAGGGTTTTGTGGACTAAGGGCCTTTATTGCCGCCAATCTATAAGATCTTACTCATAGTGCTAGGAATTCTTTGTGCTAATAACTTTTAACCTAGACATACTATCTGCAGAAATGTTTCATTCGACAGGTGACACGGGCGGCACAGTTTGTTCACCAGTTGCCCCTTAGCATGCTGTTGGAAAATGGGTTATTGGTAAGGGCAGGTAGGTACCTACACTTAGTAATAGGCCACTAACCTCTACTAAGGTCCAGTTAGGTCTCAGTAAATTAAACCCAGCTCAACCATTGGTAGCTTGGCAACGAGCGTCAAGGCTTAACTTAGGAGACAGAGTGTAAAGCATTCAAATATCACAAAACATTAATTAAATAAAACTCAGGAAACAGTTTAAAAATCCAAAACCAATTCATAAAAATAGATTATATTTTTATCTTTAAAATGACACCAAAACAAATAAAATCAGATAAGGGGAACCGGAGATATGAATTGTTAAAGAATTATTATTTTTTTAGCGCCTAGAAACAAAAAGCACCAATCGGTCATCTGGTTGCACCTCGACCGGGGCAAAGTCAAAGTTTCAGGCCGACCGCGATGGAGCCCTGCTCGGCTACAGGCCGCGGGAGGCCTCGGTTAAAAGTTTACCTTCACACTTAGGGGGTCATTATGACCCTGGCGGTCTTGGACCGCCAGGGCAAGAATGACAGAAGCACCGCCAACAGGCTGGCGGTTTCCTGCCGATTTTCCCCCGGCGGTGATAATCCTCCAGGGCAGCGCTGCAAGCAGCGCTGCCCTGGGGATTATGACCCCCTTACCGCCAGCCTGTTTCTGGCGGTTTACATCGCCAGGAAGAGGCTGGCGGTAAGGGGTGTCCTGGGGCTGGGGTAAGGGGTGGCATGGGCAGTGCAGGGGCCCCCTAACAGGGCCCCGGCCTGCTTTTCACTGTCTGCATGGCAGACAGTGAAAAGCGCGATGGGTGCAGTTGCACCCGTCACACGGCTGCAACACCGCCGGCTCCATTAGGAGCCGGCTCCTGTGTTGCGGCCTCATTCCCACCGGCCCAGCTGGAATGTTGGAATGGGGGCCGCGTTATTGCGGCCGCCTGGCGGGCCGCGGTCACCCCCTTAGTCTTTTTTTCAAAGATTTTCTTCAGCGGGACGAACCTGCCAGTCCAATCTGACCTCCTGGAGCCCTTCTCCGGATACGTGATGCTGGAATCCTCGGTGGAGATTTTTACCTTCGGACTTAGTCGTTTTTTCGAGGTGAATCCGATCTCGATCTTGATCCGACGTCCATGGAGCCCTCCTCGGATACGCTGGCTGGGAGGTCAACTTTTTACCTTCGGACTTAGGCGGTCATTCTGACCGCGGCGGTCGGCGGTCGCCGCCCGCCAAGCGGTTCCCGCCGAAAGACCGCAGCGGCCATTCTGGCTTTCCCGCTGGGCCGGCGGGCGACCACCAGAAGACCGCTGGCCAGCCCTGCGGGAAAGCCCCTTCAACAATGAAGCCAGCTCGGAATGGAGCCGGCGGATTTGCAGGGGTGCGACGGGTGCAGTGGCACCCGTCGCGATTTTCACTGTCTGCAAAGCAGACAGTGAAAATCTTTGTGGGGCCCTGTTAGGGGGCCCCTGCACTGCCCATGCCACGGCACCCGTTCCTGCCATCCTGGTTCTGGCGGTGGACACCGCCAGAAACAGGCTGGCGGGAAGGCGGTCGGAATCCCCATGGCGGTGCTGCAAGCAGCGCCGCCTTGGCGGATACCCTGGGCCAGCGGGAAACCGTCAGGAAACCGCCGGCTCCCCTTTTCTGACCGCGCTTTACCGCCGCGGTCAGAATCGCCCAGGAAGCACCGCCAGCCTGTTGGCGGTGCTTCCGCCGCCCTCCGCCATGGCGGTCATGGACCGCCAGGGTCAGAATGACCCCCTTAGTCTCTTTTTCGGAGATTTTCTTTACCGGGATGAACCAGCAAATCAGGCCGGGTTGCGGTTGAGGCAAGCTCTATGGAGCTTTTTTTCAAAAGTTGTCCAAACTTCTCCAAACTTCTGGGGCTTCTCCCAGATGTCCTTTTAAGGTTCTTTTGGGGTCCACAGCTCACCCCAAGGGTCTAGAAGTTCTGAGATGGTCCTTGGGGGGTGCGGACTACAACTCCCAGAATGCACCTGGCGCAAACTCCTTTTTGGCCACTGGACAGTGGTCAGCTAGTCGCTTTCTTCAGGAGTTGGTGCAGGGGACTCTGGTTAGCTATTTTTCACCTGTAGCAAACAGGGAGTCCCTCCTTGAACCAGTTGAAGCCAGGCAAAGTCCTTCTTGTGGTGAAGCCCAAGTGTGCAGCTGGTGCAGTCCTTCTGAGTGCAGGTTCCAGGTGCAGGCCAGGGATCCGGCAGGACAGTCCTTCTTCTTCTGTTGTTCTTCCTTGTTGGATGAGGTAGGGAACTGAGGTGTGGGTGCAGGTCTGCCAGTTTTATCCTTGCTCCTGGGTGAAAATCAGGGGGCTCCTGGTTCTCCAATCAGGTGCAGGGTCCTTCCCCCTGTGATGACCACTTCCTGGGAAGTGTGGCAAAAATCAATCCCAGAAGGCAACATTCTCCAAAAATCCATCATGGCTGAATCTGATTTTTGGAGGTTGCATCTGGCTGAGTCCACCCACTGGTGTGGCTAAAAATCATAAACACACCCCTCTCCTGCCCTATCCTAATCTAATCAAGGGGGCACCTAGTTGTCTGGGGTTGCAGGATGTGGGGGTGTTGATGGTTGCTCCAAATGTCCTTCTCTGCCTTTGAAGACCAGTTTGGCAGCCCTCCCCCTTCCTGCCTCACCATCTGCTGAGGGGAGATTCCCTCCCACAGGCACATTCCTTTGTGTGAAGCCAGGCCACTTCACACCTCATCAAGGCAGCTTGGCCAAGCTGTTAGAGGCTGGCCAATCAGAGCACTGCAGCAAAAACAATGCAGGGCTGAAATTGGCAACATTTCAGGTAAAGTTTAAAACTCTTTACCTGAACAAGTTATATTAAATCCAACAACTAGAAGTTGTGGGATTTATTACAACAATTAATTTGATACCAAATTCTTGGTATGCATCATTTAAGGAGACTTTAAAAATTAAAATAAAGTCTCCCCATTCTAGCCTATGAAGGCCATTTACTACAATGAGGGAAAAACGAATTTGGCTGTTTTTACCTCACCAGGGCTTATAAAACTATTTTTATAAAGTCCCTGCTTATAGTTACATGGCACCCAGCCCTAGGGGCACATAGGGCACACCTTAGGGGTGACTGATATGTAAAAATAAGGTAGTTTAAGACTTTGGAACTACTTTTAATTCCAAAGTCGAATTTGCATATAACTTTAATTTAAAAGCAGCCAGCAAGGCAAGCCTGGCTTTGAAATGACACTGGGCACCTCAGCAGTGCACCTATGGGTGCACTATCTATGCTGTGGTCTCTAAACCTACATGCCCTACCATATACCTGGGACTTATAGGTAGGTTAACTTAGCCAATTATAATTAGCCTAATTTGCATATCCATTTTACACAGAGCACAGGCCCTGGGACAGGTTAGCAGTACCCAGGGCACCATCAGAGTCAGGAAAACACCAGCAAAAAGTGGAAAATGGGGGCAAAAAGTTAGGGGGCCTCTGCAATCAGCCCTGTTTTCTCACACATGCCATTTGGGTGTGAAGTCTAGGGTTGGGAGGAGACTGAAGTGCATTTTCATAAATCCTTCTTGATGGTTAAAGAAATAGCTGAGTCTAATGTAGGGTTGTTCCTTTCATTCAAATTCATCACCAACCACCCATGCACTCATTTTGCCAGTAGTCCTCTAGCCTCCAATTAGCTTTCCTTATGGGTACATATGTTCAAGGTTCTCTTAAAGATGGAGTCACTAACTCTTTTCTGGACTTTACTACAAGTATGCAGCAAACGTTCTTTCCCACCGTTAGAGGTTAATTTCATTCCAGGGTATCGAAGGGTATCTTCAGGGGCATTCCTCACATGGTGGCAGCAACCAAGAGGAATTTGGTCCTCTTTCACCATGATTTGTCATTTGCTAGGCATCCTGGATAATAACACATGTTGTGATCCATGTAAACAATGTGACCTTGGATTCCCATATGTCTCCAGTTTAAAAAAATACATAGGTTTGATAGTCTTGGCTGTGTTCACAGGTGCTGGCTGAATCCCAGGTCCAAATACTTTGGTCATCTCCTGTGGAATCTCAAAGGAAATGAGGTTTTTTTAGATGAAGTTTGATGTTTGAAAGGAATTCTGGCTAAGGAATAATGCTCTAACCTTCCCCTCCAATCCACTTGGGGCTCTAGATTTCAGAAATTGGCAATGTTAGGTGAAAGACAGGGACACCTACTAATTCCAAAATACCCTACAGACATCACATTTTTGTGAAAATAATAGAATTCCCACTCATTTCAGCAGCACAAAGTTCCAGAATCTGAAGGAAATGGCTAAGGTTTACCATGCAACATTGCCACTCTTCCCTCAATACAAAAAGGTACCCCACATTTGTGGGTGAGGCAATGATTCAGGACAGGAAAGGAACAAAAACATGATCTTGGAATGATCCCAAAACTAAGGGCCCCATTACAACCTTGGCGGTCCAAGGCTTGCCAAAGCTGTGGTGGCGGTTTGACCGCCGCACACCTGATGATCCAACCGTCAGATTACGACCCTGGCAGCCAGACCACCAGGGGACTATCGCCACCAGCAGGATCATGGATCCTGGTGGGGTTGTGGTGGTAGTGGTCAGAGTCCTGGTGAGCCACGGCAGTGCTGAGTTCAGCGCTGCTGTGCTCTTCGCAACTCCTCTTTTCACCAGCCTTTTCATGGTGGGGTCTCGCCATGAAAAAGCCAGTGGAAAGCCAGTGCCTGGGGCCACAGGAGGTCTCCTGCACTGCCCATGCCCAGGAACACAAAAAGAACAGTTAATGAACAATGGATTAAACCCAGATCTGTGACTGGGGGAGAGTGTTTGAAAAGTTTCAACACTCCGTCCATCATCCTTTTGTGTTGTTAACGTTGCCCAAAATAGGAAGTGCATGCCCAGACGTGGGTCTCTTGCTCACTGTGACACTGGATCTGAGATAGCCTCGCTGATAAAGGGTGATATCCTGAAACCAGTCCCAGGATGCTTGTTTTCCGGACCAGGGAGGACCTGGCCTGGCAGTTAAGGCTGGACTGTTCCCATGGGGAACAGGGTCAAAACTGATTTGAATATGGCTGGGTCCTAACTGGGGTGGCATGGTAAGGAAAAAGAACAATGGATTAAACCCAGATCTGTAACAGGGGGTGAGTGTTTGAAATGTTTCAGTACTCTGTCCATCATCCTTTTGTGTTGCTAAACATGCCCATGGAATGGGCAGTGCAGCCCCCCCCAGCACCGTTGGAATGAGCAGACAGTGCACATTCTGAGGGTGCTGTTGTGTTATGGCATTGGCTGCGGCTTCTTTTAGGGGTCCCTTAAGGCATGTGGGAAAGTCCAGCATAGTGTGGAATGCCATGATCCCACCATATATTTAATCCCAGAATGCTCTATAAACTGCAGAATATATGTGAAAAAACTATAAATTCTAATATACATGTGCAGAAAACTCCAGAACTCACAGCCAACACCATCAAACTTCCAATCTAGATTATGACATTTCTCTCAAGAAAAATGATACCCCACATGTGTAGGCAAACCTACTGTACTGGAGAGGAGTTGGTGAAAATTCTGACGGTTTGAAATTGATCTTTTGTCTCAGTTTTGGTCCATTCCTGTTTGTTGAAAATGAGTGTCTTTTGCTTGTATTCTCTGACATATTTGTTTTTCTAACCTATTTCTAAACTCTTTTTGCTGAATCAGTTTTTATTGGCATTAGGACACTTTAGTCCTGCTAATCAGTGGCAAAGTGTTTGTTCTCTCCCTTGCAATCCTGATAAAATTGGTATACACCTAATTGGCATCACTGTAAACCATGCCTTAGGCCTGCCACTGCATTCTGTAGTGTAGTTTTAAACTACCATTTCGACCTGACAAAACAAACATTTAGCCAGGCCTAAACTGTCCTTTTTAATACTTATGTCACCCCTAAGGTAAGCCCTAACTGCTCACAAGGCTTGGTTCATGGCATTTAAAAATTAATACATGTGCCCTTAAGTTGTACATGTCGTAGCAGTGGGAAACTCTTAAAGCCATTTTTCACAGTAGCAAGGCTATATTTCCATTAGACTAACCCTGGATTACCTTATGACATTTTACAGGCAATAGTTTCAGTTTGGAAACAGCTAACCAAATACTTCTTCCTCTCTTTCGAACTGTAGTTTAAAATCGTATTTTACGGTTAAGTGGCATTTTAAAGGAATATTTTGAAAATTACACTTTCAGAAACTTGGTATTGTTCTGCCCAAACTTAATGCTCCTTTCTTCCAGTGTCTAGGGTCACATGACTGTAAACATCTCCCTTAGGTATGATGTGTGTTCCTTCCAGACAGGGGAGAAAAGGGCCTTGGGTTTGGGAGGGTGTTGCCTGAGCAGGATAGTATTGGGGATTTGTGCCCATCCCTTCGTAAACTATAAAAGGTAGTCTGGGGGATTTACCCAGCCCCTTCCTGACTCCAGAAAATGCCTGCCCTGTCACTGACAAATGCAGCCCATACTTGGGCCTGTTTGTCCTTTATTTCCCTGGACAGAAATCGAGTAGAACCAGTTTCTTGATAGAGACATGGGGTGATTTGGAGCATGGCAATCAATTTGCATGGCATTCTGGGTTGGAAAACATATTGGGATCTACAAAAGACATGCCATCATGGATTTTTCTGGGTCTCTAGTTTTCAGAAAAAAACAACGTTGTTAACATTTCTAGGAGCTGGCAACTCCCTAGTACAAGTGCTTTGTTCATCTCCCTGGAAACCAAAAGTAAATTGGGCTTTTTAAGCATGTTTTTGACATTTGCTAGGCATTCTGAATAATACACAGGCTGGCACTGAGTATAAAAAATGCCATTCCCAGAATGTCTCATCAGAATACTCCTGGACCTGTAAAGACTCATAGGAAAGACTGCCCTACTGTTGCATGAAGACTGGATCTGCTTGCCTTGAAACCAGAACTCCAGAAGTGACTCCAAGAGTCATCTGGCTAACCTCCTGCTTGAGCTAGAGGGACACAACAAGCTTTGAGAGGCCTTTCTCTGCAACAGTTCAGCTGGTCACTACCAACTGGATGGACCTGAACCCTGCTGTTGGCCTCTGTTGGAGTGAGTCTTAAACTCCAAGAGGTGCCCCCAAGGTCCTGGACCCTTGGCCAATGTTAAAGTTTACTCCAACCCTAAAACTACCAGAACTGGACTCCAAATGAAACACCAGAGGTTCTGGGCTCTTCACCCCAAAATATATTGTCCCAGGTTTCCACACAAACCAACATGGGAATTGCATTCAGATGGCAAAAACACCTTCACGGGTACTGATCTTGGACTTCTCTTTCAGAGCTCTTTGCTTCAACAACAACCGCACTGCGGTTCCTGCCAACGAAGTACCGAATATGGGCTAGCTGTTCATTCTGATGACAAAAATCACCTTTGAGGTGAAATTCCAACCCTCTCTAGATCTAGCCTGCATCCCGAGTGTCACCATCCTCATTGACCAGTGCTTCTGGCTTCAAAGTGGACTAAGTTAGAAGGTAAACTTCCATGCTTCATTGGAGTCAGCCTCAACTTCTGACTCTGACCCGGTCAATCATGACCCAATAACTGCAACTTGAACTTTGTGCTTCTTGGCACTATTTGTGTTGCAATAAATCACATATGTGGTTTACTTATTGAAATTTTGTTGTTTTGGATTCATTTTATTTGTTAACATTTCACTTTGTGCTTCATAAATGCTTTTCACATTGTCTCTAAGTTAAGACTGGCTGCTTTTATGCAGAGGGTTAGCACACGTTTCTTTAATGACTTTTGTGCCTCATACGACCCAATTTCTAACTTTGATGTTAGACCTGACACCCTTGTTTTCCTTCACCCCTCCTATTTCACTGAATTTGTTTTTGGTGGTTTTAAGACTCTGTGCACTTTACCACTCCTAACCAGTGCCAAAGTACTTGTGTCCTCTCTTTAAAGCATAATAAATTGGCCTACCCATAATTAGCAAATTAAATGTATTTGTAATCCCCTGTACATCTATACAGGGCCTGTAAATTAAACGGTACTAGTAGGCCTGCAGCATTCAGTGTGCCATCCACTGAAGCAGCACTTTAAGTCTTTGGCCTGCCACTGCAGCATATAGTTCAGTTTTAAACTATAATTTCGACCTGATAAAACAAAACTTTTGTCAGGCCGAACCCTTCCTTTTAATACATATAAGTTACATTTTTTGTTAGGCCCTACAAGTTCCTAGGGCACGGTGTATGGTGCTTATTTAAAAAATAGGACATATGTACTTAGACTTTACATGTCCTGGTAGTAAAAAAACTTGTACATTTATTTGCCACTGTGGTAGGGCCTATCTCTCACACTGACTAACATTGGAATACCTTATTACATTTAAGAAGTGTTAAGATTATGAGCCTATAGGGATATGCTTCTTAGACTTAAATGAACTGTAATTTAAAATCCTCTTTACAGTTTAAGTCACACTTTAAGGCATAATTCTGAAAATGCTAATTGGCATTTTCTTGCCCCAACCATTTGCACCTTTGATAGTATCCTGGTTCACATGACTGTGCAAGTTTCTGCTGTTGCGGATTGTGTATTTGTTCTGGACAGTAACACAAATGGGACTAAGTTGGGCAGGATGGGCCATCCTGCCAGAATGTCTGTGTGGTAGAACTGTACCCTGCCCTACTTACACTTCAAGGGGCTTTGCCTCCAATGCACACAAAGAAACCTGACAGTGGCCACTTTGGAGCTTTCACGGGGAAAGGGAAGACATTTCTAGAACCAAAAGGTAGGTGTAGAAAAGGGAATACCCCCACATATAAAGGCTGGCACCAGGTATAAATATTAGACACCCAGAACCGCTCTTTAGATTGCTTGCACAGGTGTTTTAATAAAAATTATTAATAGGTTTTCATGTATTATGAGTAATGGATTTGTGTAGAAAATATAATAACGTAGAAAAATAATGCACGCATTGGAAAATGTGATCACAATGAGTGGCCACCAATGTTCATGAAAAACTGCTTACTAGTTGTTTATTAATATGAAATGTTGAGCATATGTTTGACTAATGTAGTACTATGTCATATTAAGGGGTGTGCATTATGTATTAGCTTTATTAATTGTAGGCCTTAACTTAGCAAAGGTCTTGGCCTAGTTGCCATGCCTCTTGTCAAACTGTATTTCTTAACGTTTAATAAATGTCTGTCCTAGTGAGTTAAACTGTGATTTTCCATTGTATTGTTTAAATGTGCTTGGATCTGAAAAGCCTTTTCTCATGAGAACCGACTGCTAGAAGATGCTGTTTTTGCTAAATGTAACAATATGTGTGTAATGTGTGTAAGACTGACTTTCTTAGGAGGAAAACAATAAAGACACTGACTGGAGTAGAAGCTGCAACAATATTGTTATCTGACAAGCCGGATAATGAGGACAATGCAGGAGAAACTAATCAGCGACATGTGAAGGGGTATAGTGGTAGAATTCATAGATTTGAAATTTTAGTATTATTGGACAAAGTGTGAACATGTGATCCCTTGATCAATAGGGAATTTGGAGGTAGTTTTAGGGAATTTAACTTAACGGACTACACTGAGAATAAACTAGCATTTTTTAATTCTGCATTTTCCCATTGCCCATTTTCTTGCTGGCCGAAAGGTCAATATTTTCTTGTGCGTCTTGACAAGAGACAGGCTTAACTTTATTGCTTAAAGACTGTGTTTTCTGAACTTTGATGCTGAATCCTGATGCCTTGCTGATCGACTGATGTCCTGATGATGAAGACTATCTTAGCTTGCCGACCCAAGTGAGGAGAGGTATTATTGTACCCATGTGAATGTCATGCACGTTTGCTTTTTCTGTCTAGGTACCAACCGCACTGTTTTGATAGAGCCATAGTTAGATGTTTTCCAAATTTGTGTTACTAAATTGTTTTGCATGAAGCCCAGCATTCCGATGCTAATATGATGTTAGTTAAGGTTTCCTTAATCTGCTAATAGGGACTAATGTTTGATAAATTTCTCTGCTGAATCTAAATGTATGTGATATCGTTTGCGCAATTGTTCTTGTTATTAATTTGCAACGTTACCTTAGAATGTGTAATAGTTCAAGCTTTGATTATATTGCGGTTCTTTCACAGATTCAGACAGGCAGGGTTGTTTCTGTACATGTATCTTTTGATTTTGAGATAAATTTACATGACTTTAGCATTGTTAATATAGGGAAATAAATATTCTGACTTCTACTAAAAGGTGTGGTTATTCATGACTGAAAGGTCCTGGTGTGTGACAGTTACTGACTCCAATTGATTCCTAATGTCATTGATTTGTATTGATTATTGATGTTATTGATTAATTATTGATTTTTGATCTGCATGTAAGGGAGCTATGGTGGGATCTTCTTCATTGTGAGTCCAAAGGTTCATTGACCTATTCGTGTCCCCTTGCAAGTTTACTTATTAAGGTTAGACGCACTAACAAGATCACATCTGAACCTGTGGTAGACTCAGAATGAGAACTGTTTCTGCTGCCCTGCTGCTGAAAGGACAGCCATGCTGCCCTGCTTCCCTGCTGCTGGAAGGACTGCACTGCTGCCCTGCAGCCTGGTGAAAGAAAGAAAACAGGACCTGCTCCATGAACATAGGACCTCCAGAGGGATTCTAAGACCTAGCTGTCTGGCCTACTGTGTGAGCTAAAGGTGCACAAGAGGCTCCAGAGAACCTGCAACCTACCTGCCTGTTGCTTCTGATTCCTGCTGAAGTGAGTTCTAGCAGCCAAGTGGTGATGGCCCAGGTCATGGACCCTAGGGGACTCATACACAGGGATTTTGCACCACCACAGCGTCATTTTTTTTTATGCTGCGGAGGCGCAAAATCAACACCAGAGTTACAAAGTGGTGCTAGAAGCCTCTAGCGTTATTTTTACCGGGCTAGCGTAATTTTTTATCAGCTTCAGATCTGGCTGTGTCAGATACTGATAATGATAGCAAGGTAGGCGTTCTCGACTAAAAATTTACGCTAGCTCGCTAGTGCCGCATTTACAAGCATTTTGAAAAATGACACGTGCCTAGGAAAAGTCACGCTAACTCTGACTAGCAGCAAAATTTTAATGCCTGGTCAGACCAGGCGTTAACATGAACCCAGGCACAGGTACATAAGGAAAATACTCACAAAACACCTTGGTAACTTGGAGAACAACATGGACCTACTCCTCTTATAACTTAGGGCACAAAGGAGACAAGAGCAACCCCCAACGTCACCACCACAACATCCAGCACCACCACAGTCACCACCACTCTGACCACAGAGGCTGAGTAGGAGAAGGGAGCATGTCTACCCCTAGTGGGCATTCCTGATTGCCTCAGAAGGAGGAGGTCATCACCTTTTACTGGCTGCACAGGGAGTCACTTGTACAGCTGCACACGGCACAGCAGCATGAGTGGATGGAGGACCACAGCCATCCCTGTCTGCATTCTTGCTCTCTGTTCTGGATGCAATCATCTGCCTCACACCCCTGCACATCCTCCTCTCCAACACCCAGCATTTGCAGCAGGAAATTTCACAGGGCTTCTATGCAATTACTGGATTTCCCCATTTCCTCAGAGCAATACACTGCACACATGTGAAAACTGTGCCACCTGCTGCAATAGAACATGTGTACTGCAACCAGAAGCACAACACACTTGATGAATGTTCAGGTCATTGTGGATCATCATAGCTTAATCCTCAATGTGCTGGCCAAATACCCAGGCAGTCCATGACACGTACATCTTCTGCAACTCCATCTTCAATCAGGGGTTTCAGGAAGGACAATAAGGGAATGGCCTGCTTGAAGGTAAGCAAAAAGCAAGTACCTAACAGACACAAGAACAAATAGATATGGGGGACACAATACACAGATCAGTCTCTGCCTGCACAGATATGAACTGCACGATAAGGCCTGTCACACAAACATGCACTCTGCTACTGTAGGCATATCTAATGCAAATCACCCTGACATACAGGGGAACACATCTCAAAACAGTTTGGCATATGTTGCATGATAAAAAGACACACAGCCATGCAGGGCAGACAGGAAACCTGCTCAACATCTATGTGTGCAAGGGAGGGGTACCATCTACACTGTGGGATGGTCACATGTAACACACATGGGACATCAGCCAGATCATGCCTCATACATCAAGGTTTAGGGGTCTCATTTAACAGGTTCTTGCACCACTTTGTGCCACTAGAGCAACATTTGTATGATGTTCCACTGGAAAGGTTTGCCAGGCCATATTTACAAGGCTGTGCAAACCCACCTTGTGTGGCTTATCATGGCCTTGTTAATATAAACAACTTACATGCACAACACTGTGTGAAATGGCCATTCCATGGGTGTTGTTTGAGGTATGCCCATGCATCACACATGGAAGACAAACCTAACTGACGTAACCACAGATTTACAAGTCTGGAAATGTGTCACAATTTCATGCCATCTCAGGGGTGGCATAACAGTGATGTAATGGGGAGAAATATCTACATCAACGACCATATCTTCCTCTTCCTATGTTTGACACATTCCAATGAACAAATTAAAATAGGTAAACACCTCCTACGGTCGTTTATGTGCAGGAAGGTGTCCCTTCCTGCACAAAAACCATAATCTACACAATTTAGGCACAGTTACACCATAGTACAAAGATGTCTGACTTGGTGCCAGGTATCAATTTGTGCATCAGTGAATGGGAAGAGGTAAGAAAGTTGCCATTACTTGTAGATATGGTGCATACACGGCCTTTCTTGATGATGCACAGCAGCAACAGCAACATACTTGCTGCGCTACCATGTGCTTCTTAAATTAGGACGTAGGTGCTAGATGAAAAACCATTGCACATGGCCATGTGACATGTAACTGTACAATTGTCTAATGCAATGTTAAATAACTCACATCTCACATGTGCGAAGTGCAGTGCTACACACAGACATCAATTGCCATGGAACTGAGGCAGCAGCCTTGGCTGAAAGGTGCACCTGCACACACAAATTCCATCCTGAAAGCTAAAAAGTACACCAACAACCCCTGATGCAAGTGTGAATGTGTACTTGCGAGGCAACGTCTATGTAAGTCCAGTCCTATGGACCCCAAATTGGCATGAGGACCCAAGTAACATGTACCAGTTCCCCTTCGAAGGATGTAGAACAGTGCATGAAGTTATGTGGCTGTCCTACAGCTGACCACACACAAATATTCAGGATCCATGTCACATATGCACAATTGGGTACAAATCTGTCTCACATGTACACAATGTTACAACAATGTAACATGAAAACATGGATTGGGACATCACAGTTGTCACCTCAAGTCACTCAGTTTGGATGTGTGAGGGCATACTGTGTAGATGGCATCATTTTAACTGCCATGGACAATGTAGGGCAATCAAAGGCAAATGTAATATGGGGCAATACTAACATCTGGGGAAGAGCATGGACTTATACATTTGTCTGTGTAAGCCATGTTTGGCATGTCACCACAAACCTAGGCTAGACATACAACAACTATTCACATCTAGATTCTGTCCTACCACACATATAGTGGCAACACAAAACATTGAGATGAGCGGAGTGGCGGGAATCAGTCACCGTCCAACCCTGCTGCACAAATATGCTTGTCAGGAAGTTGACTAGTATGATGTAGCTTCCCATGCACTGCATTGGACCTCACTTACAGTCAGTAAACAGGCCCTGGAAATAGAAATGCACTTCCCTTATACACATATCATGTGTTCATAACTGGAAGAAGTACAGGACAATACAAATACACATGACACATGTTTAGGATGAATGCAAATGCAGTAAGCCATATCAATGGCATTTTTTCCTCTAACATTTCAGCTGACCAAGGTTTTGGCATCCAGCCATGAATAATGACACATTTTGGAAATCCACAAACTGATGCAGAGAGAGCCTATAACCAGGCACATTTTCTAACCAGGAACATTGTGCAGAGGACCTTTGGCTTGCTAAAAGCCCACGTTCGCTGCCTGGATGTACCCGGTGAGGTACTTTAGTATTCCCCACACATGGTCTGGGTCATGGTCATGGCAAGATGATTCTGGCATGTGCCATTTTGCCAAATACTTAAGTCAAAATAAATGACTCCTGGGATGAGGAACAGAAGCCTCCCAGGGAAGAGGAGGAGGATGACATGCCAAACCATCCGGCCATTCAGAACACTGCTGCCGGTGCACGGCGACGTGCCCACATTGTTCAGCATTTCTTCAACTGATTGCAAGGTGGAGTAAGGCATGACTGCCAAACATATGAATAAATGTTTATATACAACATATGTCTTGAATTGTTTGAAACAGTCTCATTTCCTAAAAAATCATCTACATCCAGGAAACAATGAGAAAGCCCTAAAAGGTGTCAATATAGGGTGAACGCTGTCATCATCCTCTAAGTACCAGACATGATGCACTGAGCTCTAAAAAGTGGGGTGTGCAATGTTTGCCTTGCCTGCCAAACAAACATATTCAAATAAAAACTGTCATTTCTGCCATTGAACTGTTGTTCCAAATGGAAAACCAATGGATAGGTATCACTATGTGATGCATCAGGGCAACACTGTATGCCAAGGTCCGTAAATGATAGTCAGGAACTGCAACAG